>NW_026571353.1:8060770-8433270 GCF_026225935.1 Boleophthalmus pectinirostris | reverse complement strand
ACAGAGGACACACTCTGGATCTGGTCATCACCTATGGCCTGACCACTAGTGTGTCCTCTGTTGTTGACCTGGCTGTGTCTGACCACTACTGTGTGTTTTTTAACATCACTGGTTTTATACACCGGGAGACCTCTGTGAGAACTGTGAGGAAGCGCCGTCTGACCCCTGAAGTGGCTGCAAATTTTATCGAAGTTTTAAATAAAAATCCCCCAGTGGTTTTACCTGCCCCTTGCGATTTTATCACTGACCATTTTAACAGTAGACTACGGTCAGCTCTGGATCTGGTTGCTCCACTCAAAACTAAAAACATCAAAACTAAGCTAAAACCCCCATGGAGAAATGAAGAGCTGAAAAAATCCAAGAGAGAGTGCAGGAGGGCAGAACGTAGATGGAGAAAAAACAAAACTACAATAAACTATCAATTATTTAGTGATCAACAACGGACTTACAACAACGCAATAAGAAACACAAGAAACCATTACTTTTCTACATTAATAACCAATAACAAAAATAATCCAAAAGTTCTTTTTTCAACCATCGACAACATTTTAAACCCTGATTTTAGCACGTTTTACTTAACGCCCACTGACTCTCTCTGTGAGCAGTTTGCAGACCACTTCATGGGTAAGATAAACACTATCAGATGTGATATTTTATCTTGTCAAAGCTCTGTTTTTAGTACATCTGAGTGTTTGTCTAGACCAGAGGAAACACTGGACAGTTTTGTCCTGGTTAATGCTGAGATGCTTGACAAAGTTTTCTCCTCAGTGAGGCCCACCACATGTCTTTTAGATCCGATTCCTACCCCATTTTTTAAGTCATTTTATGGATCTTTTAGGGATGAGCTTTTAACCATGATGAATTGCTCTCTTCAGACGGGGGTCTTTCCCTCTGCCTTCAAAACTGCAGTGGTGAGGCCCCTGCTGAAGAAGAGCAATTTAGATTTTAATGATTTTAACAACTACCGACCAGTGTCTAAACCTACCATTTTTTAAGCAAAATTTTAGAAAAACTTTGTTTTTATTCAACTAAATTATTTTTTTAGATGATCATAACATTTTGGAAAAATTTCAGTCTGGTTTTAGGGTGAACCACAGCACCGAGACCGCCTTGGCAAAGATTTTAAATGATTTTAGAATAAATTGTGATTCACAAAAGGTGACCGTGTTGGTTCTACTGGATCTGAGCGCTGCCTTTGACACAGTAGACCACACTATTCTTTTAACTCGCCTAAAAGACCTCGGCCTCTCCGGTGCTGTTCACAAATGGTTCACATCCTACCTCACAGACAGAACATTTATGGTGAGTGTAGACACATGCTCCTCCAGGGTCCATAAAATCACATGTGGTGTGCCCCAGGGCTCCATTTTAGGCCCTGTGCTTTTTAATTTGTACATGCTCCCTCTTGGTGGTGTCATCAGGAGACATGGAATCAACTTCCACAGCTACGCAGATGATACGCAGCTTTACATCTCCATGTCTCCTGATGACACCAGACCAATGGATGCTCTTTTTAACTGCATTCTAGATATCAAATCCTGGATGGCAGAAAACTTTCTCCAGCTTAACCAGGACAAAACTGAGGTTTTAGTCATTGGTCCTGAGGCCCAGAGAGAGAAACTTTTACCCAAACTACAAAGCACAGTCTTTTAACCCTTCTCCACAAGTGAAAAACCTGGGCGTCATTATTGACTCTGAGCTGACTTTTATTCCACACATTAAGAACATTACAAAAATTGGTTTCTATCACTTAAAAAACATAGCCAGAGTCCGCCCCATTCTCTCTCTGGCCAACACCGAGACGCTGATGCATGCTTTTATCACCAGTCGAATAGACTACTGTAATGCCCTGCTCTCTGGTCTTCCCAAAAAGACTATTTCAGGTTTACAATTACTACAAAATTCAGCAGCACGTGTCCTGACGAGGACCAGAGGGCGGGACCACATTACACCGGTTTTAAAATCACTGCATTGGCTCCCTGTGAGTTTCAGGATCGATTTTAAAGTTCTTTTACTGGTTTTTAAATGTCTTAATGGTCTTGGGCCTTCTTATCTTTCAGAACTCCTTTTACCTTACGAACCCTCGCGGACCCTGCGCTCCTCCGGCAGCAGGCTCCTGGTCATTCCCAAAGTCAGGACACACACTCACGGAGAGGCGTCTTTTCAGTACTGTGGCCCTCGTCTATGGAACTGCCTGCCGGAGGAGCTCAGGGCTGCAGAGAACGTTCATGTTTTTAAGAGTAGGCTCAAGACCCACCTTTTTAGCTTAGCTTTTGAATGAAATATCATATTTTTTACTTGTTTCTACTATACACATTTTAATTTATATTTATTTATTTTAGACTTATTTTTAGGATATGCAGTGTTTCCTCTGTAGGAGCCTCTGCATCAGGAGCAGAGGTCGGCTGTAGCTGTCGGGTCTGTCCCGTGGGCTCCTGGTGGAGAGTTGGAGCTTGGGCTTCATCTCTTCCCTGGCTCCTGTGGTGGTTCCTGGTGGTGGTGGACGTCTCTCTGCTCTGATGATGCTTTGTCAACTGGTTCGCCTGTATTCAGCCTCACATTTTACTATGTGTTGTTTTATGTATTTTAGCAGGTTAATGTGTATGTGTGTGTGTGGGGGGGGGTTTGGGTGTTTGGGTGTCTGTGATGTTTGGTTGTGTCGAGTTGGGCAGCTGTGGGGGTTGGGTTGGTGGGTGGGTGGAAATGTGGGATTGTTTTTAATCTGTGTAAAGCACTTTGTGTTACATTTTTGTATGAAAAGTGCTTTATAAATAAAGTTTGATTGATTGATTGATTGATCTTGTGATTATTCTTCAATTAATCATTTGGTTGTTCAGAAGGTGAAGGCTTCTTCTACTTCAGTCTCCCTCCAAAAGGGAGGGACAGTTTCATTTCAGTACAAACATGTCTTTCTGCAAGGAGAATTGTAAGTGTGGTTTTAACTTTATTACCACGGAATCATGCAGGTGACGTGCCACCTCCAGAAAATTCGATCCTGCACTATGAAAGGAAAATAAAGCATGATGGGTAATATGGTTTGTTAATGAATTGCTTAGCGAGCAAAGACCCAAAGTCAATGCCCTGCACCCAACCGTTCCTACAGTTCATATATACATACAATACATGTGCAAAATGTTTTCAATCTTCTGAAATAGTGAACATTTCAATGGAAATGGAAATTCATAATAAGACATGTAATCAACGCTCGCTCTGTGCCCAACCTTTAGTATCCAGATATTTACAACGACTTCATTCATTCAACATCGTCCTACACCACCTAAGAACTGAATTAAGGGGGGATTCCGTGCCGGTACACTGGCAAGAAAGACTTTTGGTATATATCATTTCATTTAGTGTAAATCCCTTCTTCATTTGTGTGGAGCTGGTCCCTCTCCAGAAATGAAATGTTGACTGCACAGACGATTGAACTCAGTGGCTCGGCCCGCTCTTTTTATGTCGCTCTCCACGTCTGTTTGGGATCTTTATCAGCCGGGATCTGATAGAAAGATACTTTGGCCTCTTGGCGAGCTACAACTCCAGGTTGGAGACCAATGCTCTACAAAATATCTACAGTACGTGCTTCAATAATGACAATATAACAGAAAGTGATATATTAGATGTTTGAGAACAATAAAACACAAAAGATTTCACCATCCCTGCTTTGCAAAAGTGCCAATCCAGTAATGAACCAGAATTAAAGTGGGACTAGACTAGTACCAGCTGGGTCTGAACCAAGACTAACCTAGAATTAAACTAGAACTTAACCAGGTCTAAAGATAAACTGGACAATGATTAATATAAACTAACACTAACACAGAACAAAAGCAGATCTAAAGCAGGATTTCCAAAAGTAGTAAAACAAGAGGAAATAGTTGAATATTTGGAAGTTGGGCTGTAAGGTGAGTCGATCTATGACTTGAACGATGAAACAACTTTATATATCATTCTAGATATAAATACAAACCAAAGTAAACTGGGGCCAAAACTTGTTCTAACTTTGAAGTAAGTTAGTCAATCACTAGAAATGTCAGTAGGGCTAAGTATTAATCTTGGCACTTGAATATCAGCGAGTAGTACTCAGTTACATCTACTCCATTTACTTGAGTCACGTTTTAATAAAACTGTACTTGTCAGATAAGTTCTCAGACACCATACATTATTCTTACATCCAGGGCAGCCGCGGGGTCTGAAAAGTCTTCAAAAGGTCTTCAATTTCATGTATTCAAATGAAAAGTGAAAGACAAATTGTACATGATCACACATTTCTATAGATGTAACTAACTTAATGATATAAACTCCAAAAAACATTTGATCATCTTTATCGGCAAAAATGTTATTAGAGAATTGAAGGCAGTTGTGATTTGAGCATTGTTAACCTACATACCTGCTAGCCTATTTTTTTTTTTCAGCTGTAATAAGAGTATGTTTTTGAATTGTTTAAATTAGGCTAATCATTGCTTTATATCTCAAAGAATATACCATTTTACATCCAAATTAGTTATCGGTGTATGATAACTAATTTGGATGTAAAATTGTATATTGGTAAAAGTACTGTAAAAATAACAGTACTTTTACTTGAGAAAAAGTTACTCTTCTCACTCTGACAAAAGCTTTACGTTGACAATATTAAATAATTAGAAAATTTGTGTTCCTTCCACCTCAAGTTACTCTTTGAAGGATAGGCTGGTAAATGGTAAATGGTCCTAAATATGTTTTACTCTTAGACTTGAGTGATTTTTTGGACTACTACTTTGTACTTCTACTTGACTAAAATTATTCAATATATTATTAAAGTAACGTTACTCTTACTTGAGCTGAAATTTAGGCCACTCTATCAGCAAATCTATGGTCTACCCACCTCTGATGCGCAGGAAGTCTGTATTTTGTATTTCACATTTGTAAACACATTTTACTTTGAAAACCGGAAGCAGCGTGATTCCACTTCAGGTTGTACAGTTTATTTGCTCAGTTTAGCACTGCCCAAAATATAGCCCAGAAGAGGATCGGCTAACAGGAGCGCCCACTGCCCCCAAACCAGTGCCTCTCTCGGAGTCACCGGCTCTTCACAGTAGTCGTCGCTGAGCCCCGGTTCGCGGAGATGACCGAGCTAAGGCACCGTGGAGCCAAAGACTGCGATCCGACCCTGGAGCAGCAAGCGTCCGAGGACAAGGTACGGGGGTCTGCTGCGTCGAAGCTAATGCTAACAGGCTAAACACGGGCTCATCCAACAGATAACCAGATCAAACTAGCATTACCTGGGAGATATAATACGCCATGTTGGTGTTTTGGTCCATTTATTGTTATTTTAGTGATTGCCACGTTACGAGATGTTAAATAGTTCGATTTTGAAGGCTTGTTACAAATTGTCCGCCAGACTTCAAGCGTTTAGGCGATGATTGGTCGAGGTAGTTTACGGGCTTCCTGTGTGTATTTCCGTTTGAAAACAAGACACGACACGCAGAAATCTTTTCAAATGTATAAAATACGACAATGAATTGTTTTGTGTTAACCAACCCGATATAAAATAAAGGTCTTAAACTATTTAGAAATACTATTAATTTATAAAAACGGGACACGTACTTTTATTTTTAGCTTATTGACTGTACATGGTGTGATTGCTTAGGCATGTTTGGAATGATAAGCTAATCAATTTAAAAAAGGGAGTTAACATCGTCACACACGTCACAGATGATTCATATGATCGTTTTATTCTGTATTCTATTTATATATTTGCATTTGTATTATGTATGTATGATCTTATCCCATACAATTTCACGATAGCTCAAACAATACTCAATGTTTGGTTTGATAGCCCTCTTGCCAACCTCAATAATACAGCTATTACTGCCCCTCAATTAAACTCAAGGGAGGAGAAGCTACCATTTGTACGTCATTATGTTTCTGTAGGGGGCGTGCAGACTGATGCTGATTATGGCTGTGGGGATTTATCTAGGACGAAAGGACGAGCAGAAAAGATAATTGGAAAAAGCACTAAGAGCAAATTTATGTGAAAGCAGATGCAGCCCAAAGCACAGACGAAATGATGGACGAATACAGTCACTGAGTAATGTGTAATAAACAAAGGCATATTGATGTTGTCTGACAATAATTTTGAAACTGGATGCCTGGAAATGAAATCATGGTAATTGCTCGCTCGGCAATTAGTTGTTTTTTTTCCATGAAAGTGTTGTCACAATACTACAATTGCAGTAGATTGCACTGAAGAGTAGACTCGAAACCCAATGCAGATTCTAATACCACAATGAAAATTAATAACACTCTTTATTTAGGCAATAGAATGTAATTTTTAAGATTAAATCATGGTACTTTCTTTTATATTACCATGCCATCTTATATCTATGTAATCCTTCAGTGATCCAGGCAGGTTCCATAGTGATCCATGGGTGTATACTAGTCTATATGCTCTACAAAAAATGCCACTATGTAAAACAATGCATATAATGTTATATATAATAACAGGAATAAGTGCTTGTATAGGGTAATTTATAAAATATGCATGGAAGTGAAATAAGGATTAAGTTCAAGTTTTTGTCATTCATAATGTCAGTTGTGGCAATGCTTAGTTAAAATGTTCTAGTGGCAAACAAAAATGTGATAAATTTGTTACCTTCACATGACTGTTGTGTTTAAGAGGAAGTCATAAAAATACTGAAATAATGTCACTGCTGTCACTGTCCCTATACTGACTTATTGTTCAATCTATGAAAGTTGGAACAATATTTTTTAGGGTTGCATACTTTTTCTTTGCACTACTGGAACATTTGTGGTAAATTTTCGATGATGCAATAAGATTTAAACCATAAAAGTTTGAATGAATAACTTTATGACTATGAAGTATTAAATGTTTCAGATTCTGCTGTTTATTTATTGCAGCTCATGGTGCAAGAATATTGTAGATTTAGAATAGTCTTGTGGTTTTAAGGAGCATTGTGTAAGGTCTATGGTGAAGGGCCATCACCTGCTTGTTTCTATGGATATGTCATTGCTCTGCCTGGAATATTCCACAGTATGATATTAAACAACTCTGTCTTACATTTGTTCAATTACAGGTAGTATATTGCTCAAAAATACACTGTGTAACTCTTCTGGTGGAGGGTCCGTCAAATGTTTTTACCCATAGAAATGCTACTGCTTTGTCTGGGATTCTTCACAGTATGGCATTAAACCTTTCTATCTTCATGTAGACCAAACAAGACCAAGCTACAGGTCAGATCGGTGGTGTGGCAACTCCGCTCAGTCAGAATGCTTGTTTTTTTCTGGGAATTTTTGAGCAATAAAACCAGATCTGTTTAATGTCGTACTGTGGAACATCCCAAGCAGAGCAATGACATTTCCATAGAAACAGGAAGGTGACGGACCCCCTCCCGAAAAATGTTACATAATGCACCTTTAATGTCTACTGGGTTATTTTGAATATTGTGTTGCCACTGGCTGTGAGGAAAGCACCAGAGTGAGGGGTGTTTTTTTATGGAAAGCGCCTATTTTTAACCTCATCCTGAATGACGGCCGCGTATCCATAGAAACCAGCGGCACAGAGCGAGAGAGGGAGGGAAGGCGAGCTGGCTCTAGCAGCTGTTTGGAGCTGGGCACACTGCTCTGTTTGTACACAAATAAAGAAAGACTATGTTGTGGAGCTGTTCTCAAGACACTTCACTAATTTCCATTTTAGATTCATTTCATTATATTCTGTATGGCTCATCTGTTTGAAGTCTCTCGCAATGTCATCATGAAAAACAAGCCTTTATCCCCCCCAGAGCACCTAGAATCAATAATGTTCAATACTAATTTGTTGTTTACTTTGAGTTTGAAACACCATTTCACCAACCCACCTTAGATTAGAGAAGACGTAAAGCAGTGTTTCCAACTATTTGCTCACTGACAATGCCAATAAAATGTATTTATTATTATAAAACTCCTTTATTATCAGACAATGCATGGGCTCTCATAGTGTATTCATTGTCTTACTTGTTGTCTAAAAGGTCTTGTAAAATATATCTGTTTAAACTACATACTTCTATTACATAAGAGATTCTAAGATTTGACTCTTAAACCATCATTGCATTTATGGCTGCAATAAAATCACAAACAACTAAATATTCTGTTGTATTCCTATTAAAACTGCTAACCCTGTAGTTTAGATTCATACAAACATGTTCTGAAATTTGAATCTTGTATTAGTTTGACAATTCTCCTGGACAGGCCTAAAATGTGATCTTTGGACTGAATAATAGGGATGGGACAAGATCTCGTGAGGCAAAATTGCCCCAAGATTGTGCATACATGCTGAAAATGATCTTGTCTTTTTTACCCCCTGTATTTTTACTACTGGATTGGATTAAAAAAGATTAACTAAATACTGGTGAGTTAAATTTTTTTGAGAAGCTGTAATTCTACAATGACAGCAAAAATATTAAATAAAGTAAATCAAAAATGGTGAGCCCAAAATTGGGAACTGGACTGCACAATTTATTTATTATAAAGAATGTGAAAATCTCGTCTTGCCTCATTCTCGTAGTTCCAGTCTCGTGCCTTGTGGAAATTGTGTACTGAATAATATTAAAACATTTCCCAAATTTAACTGCAATCCCAAAGTTTATCAATTTGTCAATATTTTTCCCAAATCATGTAACTCTAATATTATTTTTTTCTGATTTAAAATATGCCCGTGTAATCTAATACAAATGGCTGTATAAGAAAGAGCAGTTCTTTTCTTGAATCTTGGAGCTGTCACATGACTTACTTGTGGTCATCTGCTTGATACACTAGCTGAGGATTTACTTTGCTTTAGAATCAGTCCCAATTTGGTCATTCGTTGGTTTCAGAGGGGTCAGTGACTGGAGTGGGCAGCAGGGGTGAGGAGAGAGCCACGCTTTCACTAATGAGCTTTTGGTGTTTGACGATATCCATGTTTTGATGATCACAGTTGCCATGGCGAGGGAGACTCTGTGATTTGGGGTCAGGAGAGAACAGATGGCTGGGACAAGGCGACAATATGGACTGATACGATTTGGCAAAGTTTAAATCACACAGAAACCACCACATAGAGCAAGTGTTGACGATTGTAATAGATTTTTTTTCAGATTGTCGACATAAGGAATTAAATTTTTGCGATTATAAATGTGTTTTTTAGCCTATTTCCGATTTTACTCATTAGTCTGTTGTTTAAAGAGCCCATATTATGCCATTTTTAATCAGTGTTCTATGTTGTTTCCTCATCACAAACATACCTGGAGATGTGTTTTGTTTCATTCACACGTTTAACACACAAATCCTGCGGTTCTTCACTCAAACAGAAAACACTTTTCCACCTTGTGATGTCATGTGGTAATACAGGAAGTGCCCAACTGTTTTATAGACTCTTAACACTTCTCTAGAATCTTGTGGATCAATTCAGCTCTGATATTGCCAATCTCTACTGCACTGAAGGTAAAAGGTAGCTGTTAACTTGAAAACTACCACTGCACCAGTGTTGGGAGTAACGCGTTATAAAAGTAATGAATTACTCTAATGCATTGCTTTTTGCTGTAATGCAGTAATGTAAGGCATTACAGGGAAAAAAAATTTAATGTTTTACTCAGTACAAATGAAGTGGAACAGCAGAACTCCATGCTCCACGGGGAGAAGACCAGCTGACGCCCGATCGCCAAGTTCTAGTCCTGGTTTAGTCCTAGTTCAGTTCTGGTTTAGAACTGGTTTAGACCTAGTTTAAACCTAGTTTAGACCTAGTTTAGACCTGGTTTATTCCTGGTTCAGTTCTTGTTCAGTTCTCGTTTATACCTAGTTTAGTCCTGGTTTAGTCCTAGTTCAGTACTGGTTTAGACCTGGTTTAAACCTGGTTTAGACCTAGTTTAGTCCTGGTTTAAACCTAGTTTAGTCCTGGTTCAGTCCATATATGGCGCAAAAGTTCAGCATCTTCACAGTTATTTTGGTGAGAGTAACTCAAAAGTAATACAATAGTAATGTAATGCTTTACATTTTAAGTGAAGTAATATTGTAATGTAACAAATTATTTTGAAATGACAGTAACAAGTCATATAGTCAAGTCAAATAACACATTACAGCTTTAAAGTAACTTGCCCAACAGTGCACTACACCGACCATTGATCAGTGGATATCAAAAATTAGACAAGTTTATACAGTGGAACTGTTAACGGCTCAACGGCATGACATCACAAAGTGGAACAGAGCATTCTGAGCTTTGGAGATATAAACAGTTTAATAATAAAGTATTACTGAAACATGTGAATGGTACGAAACACAACTCCTGGTCTGTTTTTGAGGAGGTAACAATATTATAACATGACTTAAAGCTCACAAGAGTCCTTTTTAAACGATCTGATGCACTGGAAAGAAACTGGGATTGACACATGGGCACACAAAGACTGGGGCTGTCTAGATACTGGTATGAAATATTGACTAAATTTTCAATATTTAACCAGTACCGATCAATGGGAAGAGCCTCCAACCTCACAGATTTCCACTGTATCGTCCATCCGGCTCACATCTTGGTTCCAGAGACATTTCAGACCCAGTTTAGGTTTTGCTGGGGATTGATTTAGTTCTGTTTAGTACCAGTGTCCAGGCTGTAATCAATCAAATGTCATGTCATATTGTCTTTTGAATCAACTGATGCTTTGTAGCAGGGTTCAGACTTAAAGGTGCACGGTGTAACTTTTTGGTTGGGGGTCCGTCACCTGCTTGTTACTATGGATACGTGATTGCTCTACCTGGAATGTTCATTAAACAGCTCTACCTTACATTTATTGATTTTATAGCGATTTAGTGATTTTATAGCTCAAAAATACCTAGAAAAACTTCAATTGTGACATTCTGACTACAAACTGGGTTGCCTCTCCACAGATCTGACCTGTAACTTCTGGTTTGGTCTCCATGAAGATAAGAAGGTGTAATATCATACTGTGTAATAAAACAATAACTTCCCCATGGACAAAAGAGAAAAGTTACACAATGCACCTTTTTAAGAGGAAGAAATTGAAATCTCTTTGTGTTAAAAAGAGAGATTAAAAGTCTGTATCTTTATGGTCATGAAATCTAGATCAATCAATAATTAAAATCAACCATGATGCCCTACCAGTCCCTTGTTATAGCTATCCCAAGTTTTTCCAACATCTTATACAAAATGCACCGCTCCAAATGTCTATAAGCCTTGTATCTTTTCTTGTGTTGTTCTCAGGGCTCAGACAGCGAGCTGAAGGCAGAGAAGGATGGAGTGTCTGACAGTGAGTCTAAGCCCGATACGGGGGTCCCAGAGGTGCCCGTGTCCGCCGATGACACCCCCGAAGTCCTCAACAAGGCCCTGTCCGGTCTCTCATCAAGGTACAAGGAGCTTTGGCATCACACAATGATCATAGCATTATTTTGTCAAGGAATACATCAACAAACCACAAATTACAAAATGAATAGATCTAAGAGAGAAAAGAATAGTAAAAGGATTAAATTTTTTTTTAAGTTTCACAATGGGGAATTTACTACAAATATTCAAATAGAGGAAAACTTGCTTGCAGTTTCATCTAAAATATCATTTTCACTTTCATTGCCAGTTTCAAAGTATTATTAAAGAAGCTGTAACTGTTTTTTAATTAATTTTTAACAATTTTTTTTTAATTTTTATATAGTAAATATATAGTTGTTTTTTTATATTCTGTAAAAGCAGCTCTCAGGGTCAAAATGATTAGCTTGATTCATCAACCGGTTTCACCTCATAGAAACTGTCTGACCTTGCAGCATTAGGATTTGTTCGCTTGATGGTAGGCGGGTACTTTTTCATTTAACCAATCGCTGCTATTTGGTTGTGACATATGTAATGCGCTGCTAACGGGGCTAACTGGTATATTAAGCTTTTCCCAAATCCCGTAGGAAGAAGGACAATAATGTCTTTCCCCATGATAAAATTCACCAAACATTCTCTTTGTTCTGGCTTTAAATCCTTGATCTCGGGAATCGTTGCCAACACAGAATGTCTGGCTTCGTCTACATCCATCTCGACCGTTTTGTTTACTGTTGTACTGTACCACAAAAGGGACCCAGACATGGCTTCACAGCTCACTGGACACTGGAGAGAAAGAAATTGAGTGGAGGCACAAGGTAGCGCCAGCCTGGCTACAAAATAACACCACTGTTTGCTACTTGTAAAGTACTTTCACTGTCTGCAAACCAGAAAGTAAGGCTGGTGCTCTTTTAGCAAGCTATTTGTTGTTAGCATCACAATGACAACAAAATGTATTTGTGAAAAGCAACGGATGGTAGAGAGGTGTTACCAAAGTGAGAAATACATTAAAACTGAACACAGTTCTGTCCTGTTTTCATGTTTTTAAAGACCCAAACCAGGACCAGCACCTTTTAAAAGAGTTAAGAGAGTTTAAAAACTTAAGCATCTATGGTAACTCTAAAATATAACATGTTGTTTAGAATCTACATCTAAAATTCTGGTGATCACAATTTTAAAGGTGCATTGTGTAACTTATCTGGTGGAAAGGCCCATGGATTGTATTATTTACTGACTAGAATTTTGAGCCTTCATAAGTTTTCCAGTCTCATTATGTTGTAGAAACTTAGATGTAGCCCCACATGTAAATTTGTAACTCAAGAAAGGTCATGTAAACATAACTGATTTGATTCTGTTTAACTTCTATCCGTTACTCTTTCCCCAGGTGGAAGAACTGGTGGGTGAGAGGCATCCTGACACTGGCCATGATCTCCTTCTTCTTCTTCATCATATACCTGGGGCCTATGGTGCTCATGATGATCGTAAGTATCCACATGACTGCTGCTGCTGCTTCTGTGTTACAGACTTTAGCACCACACAGAAGAGAATCTGTGAGTGAATTATGCTCCAAGGAAATGTGTCATGTGTCAACAGATGTAATCACCTCACCAACCACTTTGTAATTAGTTTATACTGTACAGCTTTAACCATAAGTCACGCGTGAGACCAGTTTAACTGTGTCAATATTATTAATGTCATTGTCTGTGAATGCAAAATGAAATGCCGAATTTTAGGATTAAGTTCATAATTACAGGAGTGGTCAGTGTTAGGCCTTTACCTTTTATTAAATTCATAACTAATTAAAAGTAATTTGAAAACTCCATTACAAGTTAATATGCTTCTTAATTTAGGGATTGTAGGAGTTTGTGCATGTAACTTATCACTTTGCCTTGAATGTTTTACAAAGCATTAACATTCCCATAGAGACAAGAGGGTGGCGTGTCTCCTCTTGAAAAGCTTATAAAGAAAAGTTATTTGACAGAAGTCTTTTTTTCTGCAGGTCCTGTGTGTCCAGATCAAGTGCTTCCATGAGATCATCACAATCGGATACAGTGTGTACCACTCCTACCACCTACCCTGGTTCAGGACACTCAGCTGGTGCGGCCAATCACCTCTTTCCATCCTAAATATACACAAAATGTTTTTTCTGACTTTACTTGTGTTTAAATTCTTACTGTTTCCTCTCCATGTTCTACTTTGTTGCAGACATCCAGAGGTTTGTTTGTTGGTCTAACACTAGATTTAGACGCTAGTTTTGACCCGGTCTTGATCCAATCTACAAAATAGGAAACTGTAATTGATTTTAGCTGTAGCTTTGATTACCATAGCGTGCCTTGAATCTGAAAAAGCTGGGATATTTGCAACTTTATAATCACATCATAATTAACAAAAATTGCCATATACACTATCAGGCAAAAGTTTGAAGACACCATCTCATTCAATGTTTTTTTTTCTTTGTTTACCACTTTCTAAATTGTATATACATATGGAAGACATCAAAAAATATGATGCAAGATATTTGTTTTATGTAGTAAACCCTTGGTCTTCTCTCAGTGAATTTTTTGACAAAATCTCCTGAAATGGTTTTCACTTCACAGGTGTTCCATGCAGAGTGCACAGCAATGATCAAAGCAAAGGGTGGCTATTTTTGAAAAAATTAAAAGAAGTTTGGAGCTATTTTGACATTTTTAGTTTACTAAATTCCATATACAGTATGTTCATTTACAATTTTGATACTTTGGGCGAGAATCTACAATGTAAATAGTCACGAGAAGAAAGAAAAAACATGATTGAAAAAGTGTCTCCAAACTTTTCTGTAGTAGTGTAGTTTTGTGGAATAATTTGACCACAAAAAGTTGGCAATTAATTTAAATTCCTTATTTAAAACTCCAGAAAAATGTGTGCAGAGAATGAGCTAACTATTCCAACTTAAAGGTGCATTCTGTAACTTTTTGGTTGGAGGTCCGTCACTTGCTTGTTTCCATGGATATATATCACTGCTCAGTCTGGAATTTATGTACAGTATGACAATAAACCGCTCTACCTTATTCAATTACAGGTGGATTTATACCTAAAAATACTTCAAAAAACAGATATACTGACTGTGAGTGGGTTGCCTCTCCACAGATCTGACCTGTAACTTGATCTGGTTTGGTCTCCATGAAGATAGAAAGGTTTAATACCAACATCTCCATGGAGCATAGCATTTGACGGACCGTCCACCAGAAAAGTTACACAATGCACCTTTTAACCGACAATATTGTGAAACTCAAATATTGTATTGTATCCTGACATTTCCCAGGTTTTTCAGCAGGTGTAGTGATCCTGATAAGTTGCAATAATGATGAGACCTGCCTGTTCTTGCTCCTCTGTTTGCCCTCAGGTACTTCTTGTTGTGTGTGAACTACTTCTTCTATGGGGAGACTGTCACTGACTACTTCTTCACACTGGTGCAGAGAGAGGAGCCACTGCGTATACTCAGCAAATACCATCGCTTCATATCATTCGCCCTCTACCTCAGTGGTATAAAAGAAATTAGTTTTTATTTAAATTTTTTTCAGAATACCATACTATAATCTTGTACATGCACCTTAGTTTAGAACATTACTCATTCCTACTCGGTCACAGCGACTTATAGCCACACCTTCCCTGGGACTAACTGACTAATATGTAGTTGCTTTTCTGCACCAATTTACTGCCATTCACACATTGCAAAAGGAAATCTTATGAATTAAAGGATACCTATCATGCAAAATAGATTTTAATCATGTTAGAGCTGTTCTCCCCTCTGGAAGTTGTATTTGTGCTTGTTTGAGTAAACTTTAATAATTAATTTTTATGACACCATATCCCTGATCATGCCCTGTGTTCACCACCACCGGCGTACGCCCTCTGTGACATACTAACTTTGTTCTACAATTTTATTTTGTCAATCAGTGATACGTGTGGCATTCGGCAGTGTAGTGTAGTAATTTTGGTACGAATGGGGAAAAAAAATTGCTGCCTGCCAGTGTGATGCAGATATCCATCGAGTTGCCAGTGTTGTGGATCTTTTGGTGATATGTCACATGGGGTGATGTGGGCGTGGCCCTGCAAGGACCCAACTTTAATAAGACAATAATTTAGTTTTAAACAAGGTATCCATGTTTCAGATTATTAAATTATTCCCAAGGTACATATGAGGCACAGCGGATATGTCAGCACGTTTGAGCGTGAGTGTAGCAATAAGTGCGTCTGTCTGCAGAGATTTTCTATGTGTGTGGTTTGAGCCATGTACACACCAGCCCCAGATTCGTAACACCGTCTCTTGTTTGTGTTGATGTTTAGGGCGACGCACCACATCTTTCTTAATGGTAGTCTGTGAACTATTTCTTTAATTAAATCATTTTAGATGACTATTAGATTTGAAATGTATAAATAATAACATAATGATCCATTTGTACATTTGAAGTATATAGCAGGCTCCAGCACAGTATGTGATCTGTAAAGGTTCTATATGACACAAAACTGACTCTTGTGAGCTTTAAACCATGTTACAATGTTGTTACCTCATTGCAAACATACCTGGAGTTGTGTTTAGTTTCATTCACATGTTTTAGTCATCAAATATTATTAGTCTCCAAAGCTCAAAATGTTCAGTTGCACCTTATGATGTCATGTAGTGGTAAGTTAACAGCTGCCTTTCACCTTTTTTTCAGTAGAGATGGGCAATTCCCGGTCTGAAATTATCCCAGTGATTCTAGTGGAGATATGAGTCTTTAAAACAGTGAAGCAGTTACTGTATTACTGCATGACACCACAAGGTGGAACAGAATGTTTTCTGTTTGGGAGAAGAACTCAGCTATGCAGTATTTGTGTAAACGTGTGTGCTAAACACACCTCCATGTATGATTGTGATGAGGAAACTAAATTATAACATAGATCATAAAATAGTGTAATATGTGCCCTCTAAATTTTCTTTTGCAATGGAACCTACCTGGACGACTAAGGCATTACTCAGCCGCTATTCACACATTTACACCAATACACTCACATTTAAGTACGATGAATGGAACAGTCAAACGTTACAAATCGTTATAAATCATCATTTCAAATAGGAATGTGCAATCAATTTGAATCAAAACACAAATTGTAATTGTCAATTATCAGCTTTGGTCCCTTTTTAATGGAGAGATCTATGGCCAATTATTTGTCAGTAAAAGCATTTGGTTTGGAGAAGAGTCCAGACCCAGGAACGATAAATAAATGTTAAAATTGTCTTTGTTTTAAATATACATTTTAAAAAAGATCAGTACAAGGAAAATTGGAGAAAAGGAGATTTGTTTTTTGTAGAAAACCTATTGCCCCCATCTTACATTGGCTAACACAGAGCCTGTTGAGTCCATATAGCTAATGGCGCATGAATAATTGATGTGTTTTACTTCAAACCAAAGCAAAAAGCATTAAACATTACCCTGAATACTTTCCCTATTTGCATTCATGTTTTACTGGAAACAGTCTTTCTACTTATATCAGGTTTGTGACATGAATGACGCATCGCAACAGTGGAAGACAAAGAATCCAGTGTGCCTTCAGTTACATCTCATTTATTTACTGTGATTTGACTGCCAGACCACATAAAATGCTCTAGTGAGTGGATTTGAGGACACAGAATCAGCACTGAGTCAAGGGCCCACATTGCACTGTTTTCTGATATGTTATAAATGAATTTTGTGTCCTCATCACAAACAGACCTGGAGCTGTTTTTATTTTATTCACACATGTTTAACACACAAACCCTGCAAATTTAGGAATTCTTCTCTCAAACAAAAAACCACCTTGTGATGTCATGTGGTAATACAGGAAGTGCTTCACATTCTAAGGAATGTGTATCGAGTTTAAAAACAAGTCTAAACACCAATGTACTGAACTAATGGTAAAAGGTGCGGTTAACTACTAAACTACCACTTTGTGACATCACAAAGTGGAACAGAGTATTTTGAGCTTTGGAGAAGTAAACAGACTATTTACACATCTCCAGGTATGTTTTTGAGCAGGTATTTAAAACATGGCTCACGAGAATCAATTTTGTGTAATATAGGACAACTTAAAGTGGAACTAAATGTCCATTCCTTGTCAAAGCCTGATCCCGTTAGATCTCAGAAGCTAAGCAAGGCCAGGCCTGGTTAGTACTTGGATGGGAGACCACTGGGAAAATCAGGTGCCACAAACTGTCCTTATGTTTTTAGGCAAGACACTTCACCTCACCCACTTTGCCTAGTATGAAAATGATGCGTGCATGACTGTTGGTGGTGGTCGGAGGGGCTGATGGTGCAGATTAGCAGCCTTGCTTCCGTCAGTCTGCCCCTACAATAGAAATTTACCACCATCACCGAGTGTGGAGTGAATGAATAATGCTCTGTAAAGCGTAAGCGTCCAGAAAAGCCCTGCATAAAACTGATGTATTATTATTATTATTATTATAAACAATTATAAACACTGAATCCACTTTTTTGCTAGTGTAAATTGTGTTTTAACAGCATTACCTGCTGTCTGTAGTCATCTTTTGGCAACTTTAATGCAAACTAGGTAAATTTGCAGCTTTCAGGTCAAAAATGTTTAAATCTAAATATGTGCTGCTCAGTGACTTTTTCTGATTTCCAATACTTTGTCACACTAACACTAACGTATATTAAACAGTTTAATAGTAACATTATCGCAAAACAAAACACCCTTAGCTAATATCACACCTTTTTCTCATATTATGCATTTAGTTGGGTTTGTATAACAGTAGTCGTTCACATTACCCTGTGACCTACTTTGTTTCAAAACAGCTTCTTGAGAATCATTTTTTTTTACCTTGAATGGTCTGAGAGGGTGAGAAATTCCTGAGTTTACTACTGCTTTTTATAGAAACAAGAGGGAAGTTATACTGTACCATCTTAGGTCATGGACATATCTGTTGTTTATGCAGAAGTTGAGTCATTGCCATTTGAAGTACAGAGACCTTAGTGCAGTTACAGTTAGATAAAGGTTCACTATGTAACTTTTCTGCAGTGTTTCATAATATGGCATCAAAGTTATATATTTTGCATTTGTTAAATTACTTGAGTTTGTTCATTCTTATTGCAAGCAGGGTCACCGCTCCACAGGTAAAGGGTAGCTGTAATCTACCACTATATGACATCACAAGGTGGAACAGAGAATTTTGAGCTTTGGAGATGTAGACAGACTAATAATAAAGCATTACTCAGGTATGTTTTGAGGAGGTAACAACATTATAACATTTCTTAAAGCTCACATGAGTCAGTTTTGTGTAATATAGGACATTTATAAGTCTAAAGTCATACTGCAAAAAATGTCCAGGGAGGGTTTTTTTGTGGGTTTATGTATGTGTGTCATCAGGAAGTCAAGAAAATAAAGTTGTGGCTTTTCAACTATCTATTCTAATTTAAGGCACTGTTTCCTTTAGCCGTGGTAGTGGATTTTGTGCTGGCGCCAAACAGGATGTGGTGGCAACTGAAGTCACTTTCGTCGTCTGTTCACATCACTCATTTAAACTGCTGCCACTATTTGCTTATATGTGCAGAAAAATATTACACTTAAGACTATTTAAATAACTAACCAAAAACAGAGCATATTTTCTAGTGTAGTCTCCTTTGTAGATTTAGTTAAAGTTGCATTGTGTAACTTTTCTGGTGGAGGGTCCCTCACCTGCTTGTTTCTTTAGATATGTCATTGCTTTGCCTGAAATGTTCCACAGTGTGTACACATTAAACAGCTCTACCTTACATTTATTCAATTACAGCTGGTTTTATAGATCCAAAATACCTAGAAAAACAGCAGGGATTCAGACAGTGAGCAGGGTCGCTTCTCCGCAGATTTGACCTATAACTTGGTCTGGTTTAGTCTCCATGATGATAGTTTTAATGCCATATTGTGAAACATTCCAGACAAAGCAGTAACATCTCCATGGAGAAAAGCATACCATCAGAAAAGTTACACAATGCACCTTTAAGTTTGATTCACTTATTAAACCATTTCCATTTTTGTTACAATTTCTCTGTATGTTTTTATTTGGCTCAGCAATGTCTTTTCCTGTCTTATGTTCAATTTTTGATTTTACTATTAGTATTCATTTCCTCAACACAAACCATATAGAATTTTGATCAGTGCCATTTACTGTATTTTCCACACTATTGGGCGCACTCTTAAGTCTCCAATGCCATCAAAAAATGACTGCACGCCCCGCAGTCCAGACCCAGCACGACTTCAGTAAACTACAAACCCGCACCAACCGCAGCACACGCAAACACGCATGGAGCAGACAGCGACCGCGCAGTGAAAAACACCCACAGCCACACTCATCACTCCACGCGGACGAGGAACAGAACGGAGGAACGAACCGAAAAAGCGAGTGCAATGTGCCACTTCTAGACACAACTGAACAACTGAGTCACTGCGAACACACCAACAATCCAGCGGTCCCAGACAGCACCCTCCCTACACGCCACCACTGAACAAAGCCCAGAGTCACCGTGAACGCGCCAAACAAACAAAACCACTCACCCATCCAACTGTTGTGTTTCATTTAAAGTCCAATGCGGTTTATTTGTGAAGAAAGTTTGAAAATAGACCATGTAGTGATAGTGCGCCTTATAATCCACAGTGCCCTATAGTGCGGAAAATACGGTAATCAAAAACAAGTGCTTTTTTTTTTCACCAAAATCTGAATTCTTTTCAGCATTAAATAGTAGTACTTTCTTTTACATTACAGTGCTGTTCAGGTAGGTTCCATAGTGGCTACTCAGGGTTTAATTTTCATCCTGTAAATGTGAAGTTTTAGTTTTGACTCCTGCTCAAATGAGGATCTATGTTTTGATACTAGTTTTAATATCCATTAGTATCAGATTATACTCTTAGCTTTATTTATTTTGTTTTATTTTTTGCGTATCGTTGACTAGGGATCTGACAGTAACCGAAATATCGTGACATTGTATCCTCAAAGTTCTCACAATAATATCGTGCACTATCACAATATATCGAATTACAAGTCTCTTTGCTTAAATGAAGAGATATGCTGCAGCAATAGCTTAAAAAAACAGAGGGAACTACATAGATCATGATTCTTTGCTCCATTTCAGTGAAGACTACTTGAAGAAATAACAGTTCTAAGCATTTTTAAGTCTTAGCTCTTTGGATTAAGTCTTATCAAGGCATTTTAAGAGAAAAAAGTAATGTATTTACAGATTTTTCAGCCAAATATCATACAATGAAATTGTGAAAATATCGTACTGATAGATTTGGATATTGTTACATCCCTAATCATGAACCTTCTCACCATATCTTGAGCCTTCCCAAGATATCGCAATAAATATCGTACCATGAGGTTCATACCGTGACGATATCGTATCGTGAGACTTGGATATCGTTACACCCCTATCATTGACCATTAGAAATGACTTAATCTCAGTATCTGTTAACATTTTTATCAATTGCACAGTCCTACTTCTTGACCAAGTTTGCCCTTTGTAGTATCCAGTCTTTTATACTCCTTTCCGCTTTGCTCATTAAGTAAACAGATCTATCAGCACTGCCTTTGTTGTATTTACACAGTTGGCTGTTTAAACACTGACCATATTGTCTTTGTGTCTCCGCAGGTTTCTGTATGTTTGTGCTCAGTCTGGTGAAGAAACACTACCGCCTGCAGTTCTACATGGTACATTTGCTCTGGATTTTATTTGCCAACTCAAATTGAAATTGCACACATAATTCTCCTTCGAAATCTCTTATGTATAAAACTTGTTCTCCCTGTAGTTTAGACCTCTACGAACATGTTCTGAAATGCATGGATATTAGTTTCAGCTCATATTTCAGTCAAATGTGAAATGAGCTGTAACTGATTTTTATTGATTTTGTTCATTTTAAACGATTTGCAGTGGTCCAAAGTTATTCCTCACTTTTTCTAACTCCTTCTTAATCGTCCAAGACAAGTTTATAAGCCCTTTTCACAACTGTTAGTGGGGTAAAGGAGAGGCAGACTTTCACCATCACACTAATGCGAACAACAACTAGCATGCTAACAGAACACCAGCTTTACTTCTTGGTTCGCAGATGCAGTCTCATTTTCTCCTTAAGTGCTGCTTTTACAAATTTTACTTTATTAAATCAAAATCCTGAACATGTTTTAAAGGTGCATCGTGTAACTTTTCTGATTGGAGCGTCCCTCACCTGCTTGTTTCTATGGAAATGTCATTGCTCTGCCTAGAATGTTCCACAGTATGACATTAAACATCTCTACTTTACATTTATTCAATTACAGGTGGATTTATAGCTCAAAAATACATACATGAAAACATACATAAAAACAGGCATTCTGACTGTGAGCAGGGTCGCCTTTCCACAGATCTGACCTGTAACTTGGTCTGGTTTAGTCTCCATGGAGACAGAAAGGTTTAATGCCAAAAGAGAAATGCATTTGATGGTTGCTCCATCAGAAAAGTTACACAATGCATCTTTTTAAAATAAGTTAATAGTAAGATTCTGTTCAAATGTCTTATTATGTTTTAAATTCTGTATTTTTGCTTTTTTTTTTTCATTCAAAGTTAAAATCTTATCAAAGTTAATTCTAATCTACAGCCCAAGCATTTAAAAGTGAGAGTGACATGTGATCTGAGTTGTTTATTTCTGTTTTTCTTTTGTCCACAGTTCGGTTGGACTCACGTGACTCTGCTGATTGTGGTCACTCAGTCTCACCTCATCATTCACAACTTGTTTGAAGGCATGATCTGGTAAGCCAACACAAACAAATGTGTAAACACTTGTAAGGCTCTACAAACCTGCAAAAGAAAAACTCACTTTTCATGATACTAAAACAATAACCATTGAGGCATGTGAAAAAGAAGAAAGAGATTCACACTGCAGTTCTCTGAAGCTCTCAAATTTTTATTGCAGTGACACCACTATGTGATGTTTTGGGTCAAGCCCTTCTTCAGTGAAATAAACATTTGGGAGCTTCACAAAATGGCAGTGCGTATCTTTCTTCTTTTGCAAAATTTTTGTCTTTGGACCTAGCACACGGTTGCAATTTTTTTTTTGGATGTGCATGTCTCTATCTAACAGCTACACAGTGAAGGAAATATTATAAAACAAGTAAAAGCTACGGTTATCAAAAGTATCAAAAATCAAATATTAAAACTGATATATATATATTATATACATTTGAGCAGGTGTCCATCTAAGAAAGTTACATTCACAGGACATAAATGAAGCTTTCCTGAAGCTTTATAATGATCTTGAGCTGTATCAGAACAAGTATAAGAGCACGTAGACTACCGTATTTTCCGCACTATAGGGCGCGCTCATAAGTCTCCAACCCCATCAAAAACCGAATACGCGGCCCGCAATCCAGAGTGCCCTATACTCGAATCCACTCGGGTGTCCCAGCAAGACTTCAGTAAACTACAAAACTGCACTACCCGCAGAGCACGCAAACACACACGGAGCAGACAGCGATGTGCTGCGAAAAACACCCACAGACACACTCATCACTCCACGCCGACGAGGAATGGAATGGAGGAACACGCCGACAATCCGTTGGTCCCAGACAGCACCCTCCCTACACGCCACAATTGAACAAAGCCCAGAGTCACCGTGAACACGCCAAACACAGTCCAACTGATCCATCGAACTGTTGTGTTTTGCTTAAAGTCCGGTGCGGTTTATTTGTGAAAAAAGTTCGAAAATAGACCATTTAATGACAGTGCGTCTTATAATCCAGAGTGCCCTGTAGTGCGGAAAATACGGTAGTATACACCCACGGACCACTACTGTATAAGAGCACATGGTAATACAGAAGAAAGTGGTATTATTTAATGCTGAAAATCACATTCTGTTTTTTAAAGAATCATTGTGGTATCAGAATTGGTATCTGGTATCAAGTATTGAGCCTATTCCTTAGTACTGAAATCAAGTTTGAGGTTTTAATACTGTGACAACACTAGTAAAAGCTTAAAAAAAGCGAGCACACACACACACAGATACATACATTGGTATCCATCTAAATCTATGCCTCCATGTTTCCAAAGGTTCATTGTGCCGATCTCCAGCGTGATCTGCAATGACATAATGGCCTATATGTTTGGATTTTTCTTTGGTCGTACGCCTCTCATCAAGGTTTGTTATAATTTTAGTAACAATTATATATATATTTTGTTCTCATTTGGAACAATATTAACAGATATGTCTTGTGTTCTGCAGCTTTCTCCTAAAAAAACCTGGGAAGGATTCATTGGAGGATTATTTTCTACCATTGTGTTCTGTGCTTTGGTAAGACTTTTCATCCATATACTGCTTAAAGATGCACTATGTAACCTCTTTGGTGGAGAGCCTGCTACTTGCTTGTCACCATGGAAATTTGATCACTTTTCCTGGACTGTACTGCAGTATAGTATTAAATATTAAACTGATCTTATAGGTGTTTTATTCCTTAAAAATATCTTGAGAAACACCTCTTTATAGAGTAGATCTCTCCTGTAACTTGGTGTCTTGTTAAAGATAGGCAAGTTTAATGCTATTGTCTGGAACATTCCCTTAGAAAAATGTTATAGTACAGCTTTAAGTTTCATTTGTTAAGATTTTAGTAATTATTAGGGATATAATGATATCCAAATCTCACTTTATGATATTTATTGGAATATTTTGAAGAGGCTGATAGAATTGTAGATGGGACACTTTTTTGCTTTTAAAATACCTTAACAAAATTTTGGTGTGAATTATTTCGATCATAATCCCAAGAATTCAAGTAAAAAACATATCTCTTCATGTTGTCTGCACTGAAATTAATCATGGGATATGTAGTTTCTGATGTTTATAAGCAAAGAGACTTGTAAGTTGATATATTGTCACAGTCCATGATATTATTGTGAGACTTTTGATGATACGATATCACAATATTTCAGTTATTGTTACATCCCTAATATTTATTTTCAATTGCTTATTATCACCAAGTTTTATAGTACAGAAAGCACCAGTATTCGATCAAAATTTATTTTTAAATGTGTTTTTAATGGAGAAACTTAAACATTTTAGTTTTAACTGGTCCAGCCCACATTAGGAATAATTATTGACTAGTTGAAAAAAAATCTAAACCGACTTGTTTACTCCTGAAACTGTTGTCAGATGCATTTTTTTGCAGCAGTATATAACAGTAGATAGGCAAGATATGCATAACAACAAAGTTAATGAAAGGTGGTTTTAAAGAGCTGGGGTTTCAGTGCTATTTACTTTCTACCAACAAGGAGTAAAATACATATACATTAAACGCTACACTTGCTACAAAAGCAAGTGCCACAGGTCAAATGCCATATTTTGTTGTTGCTCACTCTCTTGTTTCTCCTCCACAGCTGTCGTATGTGATGGCGGGGTACAGGTACTTCGTGTGTCCCGTGGAGTTTAATAATGACCTGAACAGTTTCCAGGTGGACTGTGAGCCTTCAGAGCTGTTCCAGTTACATGACTACGCTCTGCCCTCCGTCCTCGAGTCTGTCACTGGATGGGTAAACAGCATTTCTATGTTTTCATGTCCAATACTGAATTAACTGCAATGCCTACAGTAAAACAGCAAAAGTTACCAGTTTGATTATTGAAATAGTGATTGTCCATAGAATTGAAGTGAGGATACCTGTTACCCCCAGACCTTGCTCCTCCTCCCCCCTCACTCTCCTCTTTAGTCCTCCATGTACTGCCTACTTTAGAAGCTTTATTTGAAGTGCATGTGGGTGGAGTTTAGGCTTTTAGTCCAACTTTAATATAAGGATAAAATGCGTTTTTTCTTATTTGATCATATTTTTATACAAATATCTCACTAGAAGTAGGGATGCCCCGATACCAATACTGGTATCGAATATTGGTGCAGAGCCGGAAAAATTGCAGTATTTCAAAGTTCAAAAAAGTTTATTGTCAGTTTTTCCATACAAAGATCGTACAAAACACATACAAAGAATCAAAATTGTGTTTCTCACTATCCTAATAAGTTAATAATAAGGCACCAGACAGTCTTTTTTGGGGTATCGGTTTCATATCAGTTCCATGATATTGGTTCAGTGTCGATATCCTGGTTTTCCTCTTTACTGACTGATGTAGGCCTAGGACGTCTCATGGAGTGTGAACTTTAAGTCATACAAAGCTGTTCAGTAGTTACTTGCAAGAATCAGCACAGTTACATAACACAATCATATATATTTTGTCAAATGTTAACTCTATTTGGAGAAAAAAAAAGCCAATTTTTAGTCTCTACACCTGTATTGGTTAATATCAGACATCAGCAGATACTTGAAGACATAGTATCTATTAGTATCGGAACTGACAAACCTGGATCAAACCTCTGACCAAAAGCATAGATGATGTCCAAAAATATAAACCTGGGCTGCTAATTTGAATTTGGGTGTACTAATACTTGATTTTTTGCCCTGAAAAACTGTCAGGATATTAAAAATCTAAAAACACAATAAATAAAGAACAATTCAAGTGCAGTTTTTACATGTAAAACTTGAATAGGCCTGGCCCTAGGTTTAAAACTTTTATAATGATATTTTGGTCCTGTGAGTAAAAAGGCTTGGACTCCTCTAATGTAGACCAACTAACTAAACAATGCTAAATAATATATATATTTTTTTCTATCAGAAAGACATTTTATTGACAATGAATTGAATAAATTCTTGTCTCCACAGAGCACAGTGAGGCTCTATCCATTCCAGATCCACAGCATCGCCCTGTCCTCCTTCGCCTCCATCGTGGGACCCTTCGGAGGATTCTTTGCCAGCGGCTTCAAGAGGGCCTTCAAAATCAAGGTAATGTGAAAAGTCGACTATGGGATTATACTTTAAATGTTAACCATGTAACTTTTCTGATTGGGTGTGTCTCAACTGCTTGTTTCTATGGATGTGTCACCATAGAGTCCCTTTAATTCTTGCGTTCCTGTCTCTGTTTTCAGGACTTTGCCAACACGATTCCCGGGCACGGAGGAATCATGGATAGGTTCGACTGCCAGTATCTGATGGCCACTTTTGTCAATGTTTACATCGCCAGCTTCATCAGGTACAGCTCTGCGCTCACGTTTCAGTGACAACAAGTTTTACATTTGAGTCAGTGTTGTAACAGAACATGTTAAGATTTACATTTATCTACAAATAAAATATTGTCAGCAAGGTTCTTATAACAATCTGTATAAAACTCACCTTTTGGTTAACACCCCTAAAATGTCTGAAAAGCACTGGATTCTAAGCAATTCAAGTACTTTTAATTTTCAGTGCTTCTGGGTGTGTTGGGATTTGCAGAATTTTTAAAAATCTGGATTCTTGAAAGACTGCATTTTAATCACAACCACAATACTTAATTCATTAAAAAAAATGTGTAGTTTTCTAATTTATTTACGTTGCATTACAGGATTACAACATAAAACAATGGCTATTAGCTATTGAAAAAGAGATGCACCAGTCCAGCTTTAAGTATTTGCAGATACCTGATCCCAATGGAGGAGACTGAAAACAGCTTTTATTTCCTTTAAACACAAACAGTGGATGATTAAGAAAAAACAACCCAACTGTTATTCGTGTAACCATTATTCATCATTTAAAGTAGCTACAGAACAGCTTTGTAAAAATAGTTTAAAGGGACAGTTTGGAATTTTGAGCATAGGGCCTCATTTCCTAGTGAGCCAGAGTATTAGCCTGCCAATAAAACAGTTTTACCCACTCCACAAAACACCTGAAGAAAATCCGTTATTACGCCAGACTGTCGATGTAAATGTCTGTTTTTAATAGAATAATGTTTGAAATAAAACTAACCTTGCATCACATGAATCGTTCCATGTTGAGGGAGTATTTTCTCATATATCAGTCCGCCGCTGCCAGACTTTCTATCAGGAAATACAACTCACTACTGCTGCTCAGACATAAATCCTTCAAATACAAGGTTGATTTTACTTCTAAAATTATTCTAACGACACAGAAATTTTCAGTAATGGCTCCTATATCTGATACCTGTATTGTATCGGTGCAACCCTAATAGAAAACACCTTCTAACTGCTGCTTAATTGTAACGGAACTGTCATTCACATGGAAAGGAATATTCATTAAATTAAAGAATTGATTATCTAGACAAAGATTTTATTTTATTTTTATTTTTTATTTAGATTATAAGGACTAATATGGAACAACAGCAGAAAGTTAGTGTGTCAGCTAAAGAGTTGCCATTTTTGGTATTTGCCTGTAAAAAGTCAGATTAACTCACAAGATTCACAAGTTTAATCTGTCTTTACACAGAAAAGGGAAACAATGCATTTATATAAATAGTTACATTTTACCGCAGTCACAAGACACAACTGTATGGGAAGCCATGCAGTTGTGTCTTGTGACTGCAGTTTGGGTTAGATACATTACAGGGATACGTAATAGTTTTGAGAGCTTTTGCCATGGCCACTTTTTAGACAACTAATTGATCTGCAGGGCATGTTTTTAGTCTTCTACAGCCCTAGTTTACAGCAATGTTGTACCATAAAGGAGCAGGTAGAAATCACTCCACAGCTGGCTTGTATTTTAATTAAGTTGTTTTAGATTTAAGAGGTGGCATTATGCAAAATCAACTTTCTATGATGATATAATATTGTTCCCTCATCAAAAACATGCCTGAAGAGGTTTTTAATGTCTTCCATGCATGTCTTAGTAACTTAAAAGTACCTCCCAGGCCCAGTTAGCTATAATATTCTGTCCCATAAGCCTATTTCACCCTCACACACAACAGTTCTCCATAAATATACAAAAGCATGATACAAAATAATGCACTACCGCTTTACAAACCTGATATGATGGGTAATATTTTCATTAGAGGGATGTGCGTCAATTGTGTTGTGATAGCGCTTTGAAGGGGGAGTTACTAAGCAAGGAGAGGAGGGACTGAAAGTGTCAAAAACTAAAGTGAAATTTATAAAACATGTTAATACATTGTTTTCAGTAAATTTAGCATTTTCAAAACAATAAAAGATAACACGGTTTTTTAAATATGTTAGCAGTTAAAACGACATAGAAGTATTGTCTCTGTTATAATAGTCCACAGTTGTCTTAGATTATACCTACATAGCAGATGAATGAGTATAATATGACTTCTTTAAAGGTTCTATATTACACAAAAATGTTATAATGTTGTTACCTCATCAGAAACATACCTGGAGTTGTGTTTTGTTTCACGCACTGCTTGAGCAATTTCAGTGCTTGAGTAATTTATTATTAGTCTGTCTACATCTCCAACGTTCAAAATTGTGATGTCATGAAACATTTCGCGTTAGTTTTCGAGTTAACTGCCCCTTACATTTTGTTTAGTAGAGACTGGCATTTCCAGGTAAGGCAAGTTTATTTGTATAGCACAATTCGTACACGAAGTAATTCAAAGTACTTTACAGAATATGAAATACCTTAAAATCACAATACAAACAAATCAAAACATAAATAATGATCATAAAATTAAAATTAGAGAGAAGGGTGCAGAATGAAAACCTTTCAGTCATATGCACTGTTAAACAAAACAGTTTTGAGCCTGGATTTAAACAGCGTCACAGAAGAGTCTGTCTCACATGTTCAGGAAGACTGTTCCAGGTTTTAGCTGTATGAATATGAAACACCAACTCCCCTTGTTTAGTTCTGACTCTGGGCACCAGCAGGAGGACGGTCCCTGAGCTCCTCAGAGTGTGAGATGGTTCATATGACACTAACATGTCACAGATGGACTTTGGTGCTCGGCCGTGGAGAGACTTGTACACAAGCAGAGCTGCATTAAAGTCTATTCTCTGAGCCACAGGAAGCCAGTGCAGAGACCTGAGCACAGGACTTATGTGCTTGTACTTCCTAGTTTGAGTCAGGACCCGAGCTGCAGCATTCTGGATGTTCTGCAGCTGTCTCACAGTGAGCAGGCTGTTACAGTATCTAACCTACTGGAGACAAATGCATGGATAAGTCTCTCCAAGTCTGCTTTAGTCAGTAAACCTTTGATTTATGTTTTTAGGTGGTAAAAGTCTGCAGATGTTATTGATTTCTTGCCTGATTTGAAGGTTTTCAAGAGAGAGACTGAAGGTGACTGCTGACACTGTCCCTTTGTTTCTGTGGACCAAACACTATGACTTCAGTCTTGTCTGAGTTTAGCTGGAGAAAGTTGTTTTGTATCCACACCCTGACCTGTTGGATGCAGTGGCAGAGTGAGTCCACTGGTCCATAGTCCCCTGCTGCCAATGAGACGTAGATCTAAGTGTTGTCTGCATAGTTGTGGTAGGACACATTATTGCTGTGTATTAACTGGCATAACAGCAGCATGTAGAGACTGAACAAAAGGGGGCCCAGGATCGACCCCTGGGGCACCCCACAGTAGTTTATAAACCCAGTGGATTAGTACATGACTTCAGGTGTTTGAAACGATAACTCAGCCTAAATATGCAGGGTTTGTGTATTAAATGTGCTTGAATGAAACAACACAACTCCAGATCTGCTTTTATCGAAGAAACAGCACTACAACACAGATAAGAAAATAGCGCAGTGTGGACACTTTTAATAATACATTTTTCGTTTCTCCTGTGTCTGCCCAGGGGCCCCAATCCGTCCAAAGTCATCCAACAGCTCATGGCCCTGCGCACCGACCAACAGCTGTACATCTTCAACGCTCTCAAGGCCCATCTGATCGAGAAGGGCCTGCTCCCGGCTCTGGAGGAGGTCATCGCTTAAATCAAACCTCCCCCCACACACTTACCCGACCCTACCTTACCCATCCCTACCACACGAGGGCGCCATGATGACAGCAGGCCACGCTAAAAACACTCTAGCCTCGGGTCGAGCCATTTTCATTTGCATTTTGTTATGTGAACTCTTCCACCAGTGTTGTTTGTGAATTTTTACTGTACTGACACATTTCCATTCAAAACTTCTTAGATTATTTTTATTATTTTTATATCAGAGGTGGGTAGCAGTTACATATACTCAGTTACTTTTACTTGAGTAACGTTTTAAAGAAATTCTTCTTTTCTATCAGCATACTTTTACTCCTACTTGAGTAATATTTTCATCGAAGTACAGTACTCTTTTGGTTACTACAACTGACAAAAGCTTTAAGTTGACGACAATTTGAACATTTGTGTATTGTTTTTCTTTTTTTTCAAAATTTGTGCATTAACTTCAAATTAAAAATCAGATGTGAGGTCCAGATAGTTACTCTTACTCGAGTACTTTCTCCAAATATTTTTTTTATTCTTACTCGAGTTATTTCTTGGACCACTACTTTGTACATCTATCTTAAATAATTTGTAGTAATGTTACTCTCACTCGAGTACTATTTTTTTGGCTACCCACCTCTGTTTTTTTTTTTTTGACAAACACTGAATATATTACAGACTTTTGTCACCGGGTATCTACCTAAAAATGGCGTGTTTATTTTTATTTTGATTGTATATTTCTTTTAAAAGCACTGCTCTGCCAACCTGCTGTTACCCAGATGTGCCGCCAACGTTACCTTTTAAGTTACTAAGATGTGATTCTTTATATTTATACATAGATGGTTTTATATGGGCTACTATTACGTGTATCTTAAATGTCTGCGTGTGATCTGTGTCTTATGTGTGTTCCGCGTTACCTTTCATTCTGTACGTTTTCGCCGCCATTTCGTTATTACAGCCAAATTTGGTCGCGCTTACTTCCTCGCCAAATACAAAACCTGGTGAATATGATTATTATTTTCGGTTATTGTACAAAGTGTAATGCTGTCCCTAGTTTATGTCAATGTTTTATTTATTTTCTCAAATCCTTAAAGGTGCACCGTGTAGCTTTTCTGCTTGTGTCCATGGAGATGTCATTGCTTTTACAGGAATGTTCCACAGTATGGCATTATCTATCTTAGAAATGCATTTATTCACTTACAGGTGTTTGTATTGTAAAAAAAAAAAACTTAAACATTTTATTTCTTACCTTTGCTGGATTCAGTTGCTTGTCTCCGTAGCGATTTATCTGTTTCAGGTTATACTCTGGAATGTTCCACAGTATGGCATTATCTATCTAGGCAATGCATATGTTAAATTACAGGTGTTTGTATTGCAAAAAGATATTGAAAAACGTATTTTTTACCTGTAATTTGACCTGGCTTCGGCCTCTTGCCTTGTCTCCATGGCGATAGATCAGTTTAATGTCTTATTATGGAATGTCCCACAGTATGACATTATCTGTTTTGCACTGCATATATTCAGTTACAGGTGTTTGTATTGCTAAAAAATTATTTCTTACCTGTAACTTTGCTGCTTTCAGTTGCTTGTCTCCATAGCGATTTATCTTCTATCTATTTAAGGTCATACTCTGGAATGTTCCACAGTATGGCATTATGTATCGTGCAATGCATGTATTCAATTACAGGTGTTTGTATTGCTAAAAAAAACCCTGAAAAACATTATTTATTACCTGTAATTTGACCTGGCTTCAGCCTCTTGTCTCCATGGTGATAGATCAGTGTAATGTCATACTACGGAATGTTCCACAGTATGACATTATCTGTTTTGCATTGCATATATTCAGTGACAGATATTTGTATTGCAAAAAATACCTTGAAAAACTTATTTTTTACCTGTAATTTGACCTGGCTTCAGCCTCTTGCCTTGTCTCCATGGTGATAGATTAGTTTAATGTCTTACTATGGAATGTTCCACAGTATGACATTATGTATCTTTCATTCATTCATTTACATGTGTTTGTATTGCAAAAAATACATTCACAAACATACTTACTTTCTTACATGTAACATGACCTGGCTTCAGATTCTTGTCTCCATGGCGATAGATCAGTTTAATGTCTTCACTGTGGAACATTCCAGTCTTGCATGTATTCAGTTACAGATGTTTGTTTGTATTTGAATGTATTTTAAGCAGTATGTTCTTTCTAACTTGTAACTTGACCTAGTTTCAGATCCTTGTCTCCATGGCGATAGTTTAGTTTAACGTCATAGTGTGGTCTATTCTACAGCAGAAAAGTTACTCAGTGCACCTTTACACCTTTTAATATACCCTCCATATGGATTTTGTCACTGCCAACCAGATAGATGACAATCAAGGGGTAGTCACTGTAAAAAAAAAAAAAAAAGAAGCTATACACATTTTTTAGTTGAGTATATTCAAGACCAGTGTTAATCTTACCAGGTGAAGTATAGAAGGTAAAACTCGTTGGGTTAACAGTATTCAGTTCAAGCTGTTGTAAATTAATTTCTGGAGTAACCTTATTTGCTATTTGTTGTGTTAAAGATTTAATATTAACTGCTATGACCAAAAGCTTTCTTGTTGCAGTAATTTATTTCAAATTCTATACAAACTGCTGTTGTCCTGTTATTTTCAATGTACATTATTAGTCACTGATTGGCAGAGGTGGGTAGTTACATTTACTTGAATAACTTTTTAAAGAAATGGGCTCTATTCACACTTGCGTCACAACACCGGAGGATGCTTGGAAACATGCAGATGATGACCTCCTTTGGGCTTTGTTGGCGAGAGTAACTCTGATAAAATCTTTATAGGGTTCCCACTCTTTTTCACTGACAAAATTTCAAAACTTTTCTATGACTTTTTCATGACCTAAAGTGAATTTTCCATGACTTTACGGCGCCTACATGTGAAGAAATGATCAGACTTTTAGGGCTAAATATGAAATGTTAAGTCTTTCTACTCACTTTATGGTTTGGGATTATAGTTTTTTAACATTCAAAATACTGTCAGTACATTTATCGTTGATAATACCCTAATGATAACTTACTTAACAAAATGCTGTAGTTGTGTAACCAGGCTGGCGCCACCTAGAAATTTCATTTCTCTCCAGCGACTAGGTCAAGAATCAAAATACACTAGATAGTTCACAAAAACCCCAGAAGTGCAAGTTCGGGCACCAGCCAATCAGCGAAGAGTCATATATTCTCTGTTGGCAACGATTCCCAAGATCGAGGATTTAAAGCCGGAATAAAGAGAATGTTTGGTGAATTTCATCAAGGGGAAAGACGTTATTGTCCTTCTTCCTACGGGATTTGGGAAAAGTTTAATATACTAGTTATCCCCGTTAGCAGGCGCATTACATACATCACAACCAAATAGCAGCGATTGGTTAAATGAAAAAAAGTACCCACCTACTGTCAAGCAAACGAAATCTAAGGCTGCGAGGTCAGACTATTTGTACAAAGTGAAATGAAGTAAAACCGTCTGATGAATCAGGCTAGTGGTTATGTGAAAGAATTACTAAAATTCCATGACTTTTCCAAAACTATAATTGAATTTACAAAATTCCATTCTAGATGTCATTGTATTCTTTCTTTTTTCCTTTTATAAATTGCCTATTAATTTGTGTAACTACACCAGAAGTCACCATCCGCATGTCTCCAAACGTCTTCTGGTAAACTTGAATCGAGCCTATTGTACTTTTCCTGAAGCATACTTTTACTCCTACTTGAGTAATATTTAGTTTGAAGTAACAGTATTCTTATTTGAGTAAAAGTTTTGGCGAGTCTACAAGTGACAAACGTTTTTATGTTGACAATACGAAATGATTTGAACATTTGTGTTTCTTGCAGCTCTTCAGATATAATGTAGTCTGAAAATACCAGATTTCATCCAGTAACTTTATTATAAGACAGGCATTTACTCTTTAAGTTACTCTTACTTGAGTAGTTTTACCAAATATTTTCTTTTACTCTAACTTGAATCATTTTTTGGACCACTACTTTGTACTTCTACTTGAGTCGTATTATTTTGAAGTAAGATTTTGGCTTCTTTACCCACCTCTACTGATTAGCTGCAATGTGTAACACAGTGCATCATAAAGCCAAAATAGGTTAATAACTGACTTTTTTTTTCCTTTTTTCAAAATCTTTTATTTTTAAGTAGGGGTGGGACGAGTTACAGTTTTGATGAGATGAAACACAACATGAGATTGGGTCCACGAGAATGAGACAAGATGAGATTTTGACATCATTTGTAATAAATAAATAGCGAACAGAGAAAAACACCGCACACCGTTCTACTTGCCCTATTTGCCTGATGAAGGCCTAGTGCAGAAATGTTGTTGATGTCTTGATTTAATTTGCAATTTGCAAGTAGAACGGTGTGCGGGATTCCTCTCTGTTCATGTTTTTGGGCTGCTCTCTCTCCTCCAACGCACTGGTTTCAAGAAACTCGTGTGAAGTTCTCATTCTTTTATAATAAATAGGGCCAATCCATTTCGCAATATTGGTGTCACTCTTTTTTTTTATTTTATGTAATACTTTAGCTGACATTGTAGTACTACTTTTTGGAACTAGAGCTATTCCAATTGTATAACTCACCAGCTTTTAACTCTTTTTTTTTCATTCAAGCCAGAGGTAAATTCAGGGAAAAAATCTTGCAAGGTATTTTTTCTCATGTGCAGTTTTGTCTCGGGAGCTCTTGTGGATCAAAATCTTGTCCCATCCCTGCTTTTAAGGCAAAGCGAGAAAAAAATTTGGTTTTACTTGCATGTGGTCGTAATAATAACAATAATATTTTAAATGAATATTATTATTTTATGGGTTAAAAAGTTGTGTTTAACGGTGTAACTTTTTGGTTAGGGATCCGTCACCTGCTTGTTTCTCTGGAGATGTCGTTGCTCTGCCTGGAATGTTCCACAGTATGACATTAAACAGCTCTAACAGGCACTCTGACTGTAATTTGGTCTGGTTTAGTAGAAATGTTTAATATCGTAATGTGAAAAAACATTCCAGACAAAGCAACAACGTCTCCGTGAAAGAGAAAAGCTTTTGACGGACCCTCCACCGGAAAAGTTACACAAAGCGCCTTTAAAATAGCATAAAATGTAAAGGTGCTCTATGGAATTTTTCTGGTGGAGGGTCTACCACGAGCATTTGGTCATAATAATAATAATAATAATAATAATAATAATAATAATAATAATAATAATACTATAACAGCAAATCCATACTAAAACTTAGGGCTAGTCTTGTCTCAACTATGAAACATTTTGAAGAGCAGGCCGACTTATATCAGGACTAACGCATGAAATTATTTAGTTTTACACGTTCAAATCCTAAATATTTATATATATTTTTTAAATTTAAGTATTTGGACATCAGGACAGCCAGCCTCTATCAAACTAGGATTCTGTATTTTTCTTAAACACGTCACATATTTGAAAAAAAAAAAAACGACCGTGATCCATTTATCCCGTCTTCGTTTTTGTGTCACGTGTCTTAATCTTAAAAAGTGCACTGTGGAACTTTTCCGGGTGGATGGTCACCATGGAGATGTTATTGCTTTGCCTGGAATGTTCCAACTTACTGTATATAAACATCTAAGATCAAGCATTTGTTCAGTTGCACAATTACGTTTTTCGCTCGCCTCCACGCAGACCAGACCTGTACCTTGGCCTAGTGCTGTCGTCGGTTTGTTTACATGGAAATAGACGCGTTAAATGCCGTACTGTGGGGCTTTCTGGGCAAAGCGGTGACATCTGAGACAAGCACCTTCAAGACCCCAGACACACCTATAAAAAAGTTACACAGTGTAGCTTTAATATGATATTTTGTTGATAAAAGTCTGTAGATTCTAGAGATACACAGTTATTAGATGGTCCACAGTTTGGAGTAGTAAACAGGAGCAAATTATAACAGTAATTATTAATACTTACCAATTTTAATGGATTAAATAGTTGTGTTAAAGGTGCACTGTGTAACTTTTTGGTTGGGGGTTCCGTCACCTGCTTGTTTCTATGGATACGTCATTGCTCTGCCTGGAATGTTTTTCAGTATGACGCAGCTCGACCTTACATTTATTCAATTACAGGTGGTTTTATAGCTCAAAAATAGCTAGAAAAACAGGCGTTCTGACTGTGAGCGGGCTCGCCTCTCCACAGATCTGACCTGTCACTTGGCCTGTTTTGGTCTCCATGATGATAGAAAGGTTTAATACCATACTGTGAAACATTCCAAAGCAACATCGTCTCCACCCGCTACTAGAAAAGTTACACAATGCACCGTTAAAATAGCATCAAATATAAAGGTGATCTATGGAACTTTTCAGGTGGATTGTCTCTACTTGTCTCCTAGGAGATGTAACTGCTTGGCATGTAGTGTTCCACAGTATGACATCAATTTTTTCTTGCATTTAGACCCCATTTACACTGAAACAAATCCGCGTATCACTGTATCGGAAATGATTTGCGTCCAGACACGTCGTTTCTGTGTCCGCAATCCTTCCCTATCCACACAGCTTTGAGTATATGTGTTTATGTCTTACAGAAACTAAACTTAAAACTGCATGGCTAATTTGCATAAACTGAGCGCTCAAAACAGCTCGCTATTGTGTGCTAATGCAGTTCAGCTTCTGTCAGACTAAAGGACACGACTTAGTGGAATATATGTGTTCTTTCTGTGACAGAGGGGTGTTCTGCTGATGATGAGTCTGTTCTGTGCTTCTATCGCGTTGGAGATGGTTCATGTGAAACTGTAGAGATTATACATCTGCAGGTCGTACACATAGACCGCTAGCCTTTTAGTGTTTTGGCTGTGAATGAGCTACTTCGCGGCGCATAGATCTACATCAGAGTATCAGTGTTTTCAGGCGTCCACACGGTGCTGGATCAGATCTGTACTCAGATGAATTCGTGGGAGCTCGCGGCACCAGATCGTTCCATCTCTGGAGCCGTTTTCAATCAGACTAATGTGGACACTGCATCCACAATGAAAACGATTAGAATATGTACTAGTGTGGATGGGGCCTTAGTGAATTAAAGGTCTTTCTGTTGCTAAAAAGAAACCTTAAAAACATGTATTATTACTAACTTTACTTCTCCACAAGTCCATCTTACTTGTAACTTAGCCTTGTGGTGTCACTTATTTGGGGATATGATGTGAAGAAGCAATAGCATCTCCATGGAGACAAGCACTCCACCAGGAAAGTTCCACAGTTCACCTTTAAAGAGCCCATATTACTCTGTTTTCTGATCTATGTTATAATGTTGTTTCCACATCACAAACAGAACTAGAGTTGTGTTTTGCTTCATTCACACGCTCCATATTTAGGCTGTATTTTTCTCTCAAACTGAAAACACTCTGTTCTACTTTGTGATGTCATGTGGTAATACAGGAAGTGCTCTAATGTGTTGTTAAACTCCATACACCTTCACTAGAATCACGTGGATGGTTTCAGCCCATTTCTACTGAACAGACGTTTTTTTTTTTTTAGATTAGTTTAGTTTATTGTACTTATTTAGTGTCATGCACCATTTAGTTGGTGTCCAGCCCGCATGGACTTATAAGACACATAAAACAATAAGCAGACAGATCACACATCAAACATAAAGTGTCCTTTTACGGAGGTCCCAGGCTTTCAACACAAACTGAGCCAACTTAAAAACATTACATTTAAAAAGATACTTCAGTCTCTCCTCATCAGACATAACAAACCAACAGTAAGACACATTAGACACAACTGACAGCACAGGTCATGATACAAAGGACAGTAAAACAGAAAATGCATTTCATTTTCAATGTCCTTTAAGTCACACGGAGCACAAGTGCGCTCCTCCTCTGGGACTGAGTGGAATCGTCCTGTCTCCGAGGCCAGAGGCAGAGTCCCACACCTCAACTGGGCACATACTGACCTCTGACCTCTACTCAGGTTCAGAGTGACATATGGCTCAGGTCCAAAACAGTCTTTAAGATATATGTTTTTCATTATGTTTACATAAAATTTCATTGTGCCACTTTTGTTTATGCTTATCAAAGTAAATGTTCCTCGCTTGTCTGACACTACAGATTAACTTGTAAACTGTAAACTTGTAAACTGGTGAAATGTGGCTGTTAACTTGAAAACTACCTCTTCGTGACATCATAAGGTGGAACAGAGCATTTTGAGCTTTGGAGATGTAGACAGACTCATAACGCAGGATCACTCAAACATGTGAATGAAACAAAACACAACTCCAGGTATATTTTTGATGAGATAACAACATTCTAACACGACTTAAAGCTCACAAGAGACTATTTTGCGTAATATAGGACTTTTAACGTTATATGGTTGATTATAGAATGTAGTAACTAAGCGTCTGTCTACTTCTCCAAACGAATACATACATTATAACTGATCATCCATTTAAAGTATTTATTGACCTGTTCTTATATATATATTGTACATTTATACAGATGCTGAGTGTACTTTAGTTATATAGGGGTACACAGTACTCTGGTGTCATATAGGACACAGTATTGCAGTATTTCCTGTTCAGAGCTGATGTTCTAATTCTTGAGAAGTCCTGTACAGTATATGATGAGTCGTGTTTAGTAGATTTTGACGTAGGCCTTTCATATCTATTGGTTTTATCCATAAAGCTCTTAACTGCCATTACAATATTTAGTGGTACAAGTTAGAAAGCCATTTTAAAAGGTGCACTGTGTAACTTTTCTGGTGGAGGGGCCGTCACCTGCTTGTTTCTATGGAGATGTCATTGCTCTGTCTGGCATTAAACAGCTCTACTTTACATTTATTCAATTACAGCTGGTTTTATAGCTCAAAAATACACAGAAAAGCAACATTTTGGGTCACCTCTCCACAGATCTGACCCGTAATTTTGTCTAGTTTGGTGTCCATGAAGATAGAAAGGTTTAAAGCCAGACTGTGAAACATCCCAGACAAAGCAATAACCAGATCTCCAAAAAAAACATTTGACGGATCCTCTGCTAGAAAAGTTACACAATGCACCTTTAACTTTTCTCATCATAAGTATATTTATTTCAATAAGTGAAGTAGCTTACTTCCCTGTCCTGTTAGTGTAAACGCTAGATTAGTTTGCTGTCACCATGATACATTTACGTGGAAGTGTGAAGTGAAATTTTGAAAAGCCTGTCACGAAAATTACCACAGCAACTTATTCTTCAATATGATTAAAATATACACAACACATTTTTTTATTTATTTATTTATTTATATATATTTTATGTATTTTTTTCTTACATTTTATAATATTTCCACATTTTTTCTTTCTTCTTCTTTTTTTTTTTTTTTTTATTGAAAAGCATTTCCTCCTAAAACAACTGCCACCTGTTACAAAAAATGACTACCGCAACTTATTCTGCCCTACAAAGACAAAACGCAGTATCATGTTTGGTCAAAAATGAGTTCATGTCATTTTGTTTGTATTTGAGACCTGCTTGATCATGTGAAGAAATATCATAAAAAATATTAAGCTCAGAATTGACCTCTGAACAGGCAGTAACACACGGACACTGTTACTGCCTTTTGCCTTTACAAGACTTGTTATTTTTGGCTCATGATACAAAGGCAGAGAACAGGAACTGACAAATAAAGGTCAAGTTTGAGCTCAGTGTCTTTCATGTAAATATTTCTTAAAATGTCCTGTTATACTTTTGTCTGACACTGAAGTGATTTTTCTCAGTTTCACACTCTGAGTGTGAGTTAAGCTCTTTTGCTTTTGTAGGGCAGTGTTGTCAAGTAGTATTAAAAGACACACAACAGATTTTTAATATATGTATTATCTTTTTTTTTTCTTAATTTTTGTAACATCTTTTTTATCTTAAATTGAAAAACTGCTGCCGACTACTGCTGAAAATTACTACAGCAACTTTTAATTTCTTTGTCTTTTTTTCTTAATTTTAACATTTGCATTTATTTTTATTTATTTATTTTTTTTTAACGTTTTCTGCTAAAACAACTGCCAATATTATGATTTTATAATTTATTCATTTATTGCAATACGGTCTGATTTTTATCTTACCCTCCAAAAACGCTGGGTTTAACATTCATCCGTCCAACTTGCCTCCAAATAAAAACCAAAACATATTTAATGTTAAGTACAGACATGTTAAAAATGGCTACTTCTGACCACTAGATGGAGCTGTGGTTCTTGTGGTTTAACACTGACAATAAACTGTCAGTATAAAGTACAAAACATTCCCTATTATTCTATTATTACTAGTATTTGGCATCGTCTGCTGTGCCATTTCGTACCACTTTGAAACGTGTGAGGAATGTAGCTCTATGGGAGTTAGTGAGCACCCCAGATTATGTATAGAAACTCCAATGGTAAGTTTTTTGCCTTTAAAAGTGTATGATTTCAGTATTTTAATCAAACTGTGCAGTTGTTTGTGTTCTATTAAGAGAAAATTGTACTATTGACGCTACAACGTGCTTCTTCGCTTTATGGTTTGAAATAAATGATTCAAAAATGATCATGGGGTTCTGTGTCTGATGCTGTCTTTCCTCTTTTGGCACAACTTCTCTATTTTACAAACAATAGACGTTGCAAAAGCGGTGTGGCGTGTGTTATTTAAGTGCAGCCTAGTTAGTGGAGGGACTACTTTTTTTTGCTTAAGGTACAGTTTTACGCACAGGCCCGATCTGGCTCTAGTTTATTTCCTGCGCCTGTCGCTCACCAACTGTAGGAGTTTTTACCCACGAGGTGATTTCCTTTTTAGTAGATTTTGTGGTTTCTCAAATTCGTGAGAAACCAATTGTCTTTTGCGACCTTTACGCACGGAAAAATCAGATTTTAAGTTACTGAAGAGCTCGGACATTCAAATATAAAAGTAAAAGCGGAATGGTGATGAACGCAGTCTAAGAATACATAAAGAAGAACAAAAAAAGAAGAAATGTGACCGTGCACAGGAAGTAGGAAGTGTGTTTGCGCTGTGTGCAGTTACAGCGCGATTAACCTGTGCGCGTCGGGTACCGGGGCCCGTGAACGAGGCGCGGATTTGACCATTTGACCCATGCGTTTACGAGCTGCGAAGATGTCCTTAAAACTACCTCGAAACTGGGACTTCAGCACTTTCAAGGAGACATCACGGATAGGTAACACACTTTGAACCACAAGCTTCATTTATATTAGTATTTTTATTTTATTTTATTTTTAATTTTTTTAATTTATCAGTTAAGGGTAGCCACTGGGGAACACTGACTGACAACATGTGTTGAATCTCGACTAAGTTTCGGTGGTTGGCTGCTTTGTGAAAACACTCTGACCACCGAGTTATTTTTAAGAGTTATTTTTTATGTCAACGTGCTTTTATACTTTGTACAAGTGTGGCAAGTGGGTTTGAAATGGGTTTGTATATATTGTGAAGAGGCCATCACCGTCTGTCGCTGTTAAAGGTGCATTTGTGTAACTTTTCCGGTGGAGGGCCCGTCAAATACTTCTCTCTATGTATATGTCTTTTATTTGACTAGAATGTTTCATAGTATGGCGTTAAACATTTCTATCTTCATGGAGACCAAACCAGACCGAGTTACAGGTCAGATGTGTGGAGTTTTTTTTTTTTTTTTTTTTTTTTTTAGATATTATTGAGTTATAAAAGCACCTGTGTTTTTGTATGAATGTAAGATAAAGCGGTTTAATGTCATACTGTGGAACATTCCAGGCAGAGCAATGACATATCCATAGAAATAAGCAGGTGACAAACCCCCAACCAAAAAGTAACACAGTGCACCATTAAATTGTAGTACTGGTCCGTAACAGGGACCAGTACTACAATTTACTTTATCTTTCACCGTCAAAGCACGGTGAAAGATAAAGTTTCAGATAACCTTGATTAGAACCCTACATTAGGTTTTAGTGTCTAAAAGATCATTTAGGAAGAAATTTGGAAGAATCCAAAGTATCCAACCTACTTTGATCCCAAAGGGGCCGGATCAGAAAACTCATGTCATATAAACCCCAAAAATAACAATAAGTTCAAATATTTGTGCAGAGAAACACAAATCTATTACAGAAATCTTTTATAATTGATGAACTCTTTCTTTTCCAAAATATTATAATATCATGAACAACCTGAAACTTTAAGAAAAATACAATTTCAACACAAAGTTTTAACATGAACTTGTATATAAATAGGAATAAGTACATTTTTGTTGGAAAATTCTGCACTCGGCTCCACTTTTCTCATTTTTGACATTTTGCTGATGAGGGTGTCACAGTCAACAGTCAAAACGATCGTCCTTTAAGAGCGTTTGGAAAGAGACAAGTCTTCATTTGTGCTGCTCTGGTGGGAGGGGCCACGCACAGAGACGCTGCTGTGATAAACACCACAGAAAATTAACAATATTTTTATAAAAAATAGAATTAAAATATTTTAGTAGAAAATCAGCCGAGGGCCAGATTAAAGGTCTTGGAGGGCCGGATCTGGCTCCCGGTCCGCATGTTTGACACCTGTGTTTTAGAGGTTGCTCAAGCTGCATGAAGTTACTGCATGAAGTTTTGAAGCTCCTGCAAATGATTTGGTATTTGGTAATGTTCAGAGGTTCCACCAAAGCGACGTGATGCCCTTAATCGAGCACATTATTAAGGGAAACAGCTCAGTGATTTCGTCTCCACCAGCACCATGTGTTTCTTTGAAGCTCCTGATCTGCCAAAAACATTTTGTACAATTCCCCAGCAGCAGACTAGACTGATGATGCAGACTTTCAGAAGGTGCTAAAACTGTGCATTCATGGAAAATGTCGATGATGTTGCTAAAAGGGGGTGAAGCATATTCAAGATTTTAACTGTAGCCAAACAAAGACTGAAGATCAGAAACACAATCTACTGCAGGAGTCAAAGACACAGCTTTTGTGATGCCAACAAACCACAGTGGAGCTGGATTTTCAAAGTCACTTTTTATGGACTTTATGCACTTTCTAAGCAACTTTTACGGACTTTCTAAGTTTTTTTTTTTGTTTTTTTTTGCAAGTTTCAGTTTATGTTTGCAGAATAAAATGACAAATTATTCAAATATGCCTTATTTATTTATTTTTTTAATAGTACAGGTCCTGTAGGGAAATTTTCAAGTGTCTTGAGCAACTCTAAATATTAACTAATTTGCATAACATTTGGATCAAAATATTTTGGTCAGATATGGAACCAAATGCAGGGTTCTAATCTAGAGAATCTAAAAAAAAATAAATAAAAAATTGGACCACTGTAGTGCCTTTAGCATACATATTACATACATAATTCACCACTAACTGGAGATATATTAATTACATGTTTACCTATGTTCAGTGTTTAGTTTTTGGGTTTGTGCTCTGTATGCAGTATAGTCGCGTTCCCTTTAAGACCCGTTGACGTTTGAGGCACGCTGTTCTGTTTACCGTTATTAGCCGTTTATAGCGAGTTGAGAGTTCAGTTAATAAAGCGACACACGATTTTTTGTGTCTAAAATGTGAAAAGTTGTCGGCTACTTTTTACTACGCATAACTTCCACACTGGTGACTCTGACGTTTGTTTGCTGGACGTATCCAGATCAACATGACCGCGAACGCAGTGTCCTTGAAACTCCCCGAATTCTGGGAATCGTCGGCTTCAGCGTGGTTCGCACAGACTGAGGCACAATTCGCCCTGCGGGAGATCACCACCGATGACACTAAATACTACTACGTGGTGTCCGCCCTCGGGAGCTCTACGGGATCGAGAGTTGTGAGCCTTCTTACACGCCCTCCTACAACGGGGAAATATGATGCACTGAAGGCTCATTTGCTAAAGACTTTCGAACTTTCTGATGCTGAGAGGGCCAGTAGGCTTTTCTCTCTTCAGGGGCTGGGCGACAGTAAGCCTTCAGAACTCATGGACCGAATGCTTGACCTGCTTGGTGAACACACACCTGATTTTCTCTTCCTCCACCTTTTCCTGCGTCAGCTGCCTTCTCAGGTGAGGGCTGCTATGGCCAACACCGCTATCACCGACTGCAGGGAACTGGCGGCAGAGGCTGATAAATTTTTCCTTGCCAGTCAGCAACACTGTGCAGCCGCGCTCCTTCCCGCTGGGACAGTTACAGACACGCAGGATGACCTCAGGGAGGGGCTGGTCGCAGCAGCAGCACCTTCTCGTCGGCAGCAGTCCTCCGGTTTATGGTTTTACCACGCCAAATTTGGCCCAAAGGCCACCCCATGCAGTTTCAGTGGATCGGGAAACGTCAGGGCCGGCGCTCATTAGAGACTGTGAGTGTCGGCCGTGCCGGCAGGCTGCTTTTTATCCGCGACTCCATCTCTGGGCGACGTTTCCTCTGTGATACGGGGGCACAGCGGAGCCTCCTGCCTGCATCGCAGCTGGACGTGGTAGCGGACAGCCACGGCCCCGTAATGGAAGCCGCCAATGGCAGCCCCATTCGCACGTATGGCACAAGATACGTTGAACTGTGTTTTGGAGGCCAACGATTTGGCTGGGAGTTTGTTATCGCAAAAGTTGCTGTTCCCCTCTTGGGTTCTGATTTTTTGTGTGCATATGGACTCTTAGTGGACGTGAAAAACCACCGCTTGATCGACGCAGTCACATTCTGTTCTTATGCATGACTCTGACTCAATACACTTTTCTAGCATGCTCCGTGTCACGGGCGGTTTCCAGCAGCTGCTCACCGAGTTCCCAGCACTCACACAGCCCACTTTCTCCTCTACTACTGCCAAACACGGTGTGGAGCACCACATTGCCACCACTGGTCCACCTGTGTATGCCCGCGCACGGCGCCTCGACCCGACCAAACTTGCTGTGGCCAAGGCAGAGTTCGAGACCATGGAGCGCCTTGGGATTGTTCGACGCTCCAACAGTCCCTGGGCTTTTCCTCTACACATCGTCCCCAAGCCTGGAGGTGGTTGGCGTCCTTGCGGGGATTATTGATGGCTCAACGATGTGACAACGTCTGATCGCTACCTAGTTCCACACATGCAGGATTTTTCAACGCACCTTGCTGGTAAGGTGATTTTTTCAAAGGTAGACTTAATCAGAGGATATCATCAGGTGCCTGTACATCCACTTGACATTCCCAAAAACGGCAGTGATCACACTTTTTGGCCTGTTTGAGTTCCTACGCACACTTTTTGGGCTTAAGAACGCAGCCCAAACTTTCCAGCGGCTCATGGACTCAGTGTTACGGGACCTCCCCTTTGTTTTTGTGTACCTTGATGACATCCTGGTAGCAAGTTTATCTTTTTCTGAGCACCTGTCACACCTTTGAACTCTTTTCGAGCGTCTTGGCCAGCATGGACTTATCATCAATCCAGCAAAGTGCCAGTTTGGTCTCTCCACCATTGACTTTCTGGGCCACAGAGTCACAAAGGACGGGGTGGTGCCTCTCCCAGCGAAGGTGGAGACAGTCGCTGCTTTTCCACGACCACTCACTGTCAAAGGCCTACAGGAGTTCTTGGGCATGGTACATTTTTATGTCGACTGGAACCCGGACAGAGACAAGGCCTTCGCTGACACAAAAGCGGCCCTGACTAAGGCTGCCATGCTTGCACACCCTTCCTCTTTGGCCCTGATTGCACTTACCACAGATGCCTCAGACTATGCGGTGGGTGCTGTTTATGAGTTTATGAGCAGTGGGTAGGTGATGCCCGGCAGCCTCTTGCTTGTGAGTGCAGTTATTAAAGCGACACACGATTTTTTGTGTCTAAAATGCTCCTTTTTACTACGCATAACTTCCACACCACCCTAGTTAGTACATATTTTTTCTTCTATAGTCATACTATTGGCCCGTTACTTCACTTTTTCGTTTCAGAGCAGTGCAATGACAAGGATAATCAAACATACTTATTATTATTATGGTAAATGTTAAATGGTCACATTTTTGTACAGCACTTTTCCATTTTCAAGGCACTCAAAGCGCTTTACATCAAGGAACCAACCACTCACCCATTCACCCACACTATACACTGACTGTACACAGACACTGGAGAAAGGGGTCAAGTGTCTTGCCCAAGGACACAATGAGCGCATTCATCTGTGGGAGCTGGAATCACACTGGAAACCTGTGGGTACCAGTGACGTTTATAGGGTTGATACTAAGACAATAGCAGCAGAAGGGATCCATATTTCAATCATTTTATTGAATACATTATTTTGAGTTTAAAGGTGCACTGTGTAACTTTTTTATGGGCGTTCCTTACCTGCTTGTTTGTATGGGTATGTCATTGCTCTGCCTAGAATGTTCCACAGTATGACTTTAAACAGCTCTGCTTAACATTTATTCAATTACAGGTGGTTTTATAGCTTAAAAATACCTACAAAATTATACCTATTCTGACTGTGCGCGGGCCCCCCTCTCCACAGACCTGACCTGTAACTTGGTGTAGTTTGGTCTCCATGAAAATAGAAAGGTTTAACGCTATACTGTGAAACGTTCTAGACAAAATAATAACATCTTCATGGAGAAAAGCATTTGACGGACCCTCCAGAAGAGTTACACGATGCACCTTTAAATGTTACTGACAATGATTACCAATTAAATATACTTTTTTGTATATGATAATAAGAACACTACAATACAGTATCATTTGTTTGTTGCTTATCTAGTTTTTAGACTATGAGAGGCCACCCTAGTCTCATCTATTAATGAAAAACACTTTATAATTATATAACGAGAAAATATATGTAATAATACTTATAAAAATAACATGACCAACTGATGTCCTCTAAACATAATATACATGTCAAAGAAAGAGCCTTTTCAAAACACAGTCATATTTATTTTATTTATTTACTCATTTATTTCATAAAGTATAAAAATACATTAACAGTGTCCTAACATTAAACATGCAAGAATGAATGAAAAGGAGCAGAAAGAAGAATAAGCTTATGTTCTCTGTCTCCTTTTCCCTTTTCCAGACTCTACATGAGCACTGAGAGTTACTTAAAAACATTTCAAGGGAATATTCATCAGTTGCTAATATGTTGGCAGAAGTGTGTGTGTGTGTGTGTGTGTGTGTGGCTGGAGAAGTCATAAATCAAAGCAGGTTTAGTTTAAGGTAACTTTTCTGCTGGAAGGTCCATCAAGTGCTTTTCTCCATTGGTTTGTCTGGAATGTTTCACAGTATGGTATTAAACCTTTCTATCTTCATGGAGACCAAACCAGACCAAGTTACAAGTCAGATCTGTGGAGAGGCGACCCCGCTCGCAGTCAGAATATATGTTTTTCTGGGTATTTTTGAGCAGTTAAACCACCTAGGGCTGCTTGATTATGGAAAAAATCATTATCACGATTGTTTTGGTCAAAATTGAAGTCACGATTATTCAACCAATTTTTTGTTGTTGTTACACGATGCATTTATTCAGCATTTCTCTCTCTCTCAATAAATAAAAAAACACTTTGTTATTGATAAGTTACGCAAAACTTTTAAACTGAAAATAAATATATGCTGCAAATACATATTTTAGAGCAGTTACAGTATGTACAGTATACATACAGTATACAGTATGCATAAAACATAAAGTGACATACTTTGAACATGAAATAAGGCATAGAAAAATGTGAATATATCCAAAATAAACTCTATATCCAGCTGTTCTACAATCTCTATATTTAAAAAAAATTAAATAAATATACTTATTTATGTTTTTTAAAAATCCAAAATAAACTCGATTATATCAGTTTTGACACACAAATCGAAATCACGATCAAAATTCATTTTATTGCACAGCCTTAAAATCACTTGTAATTGAATAAATGTAAGGTAGAGCTGTTTAATGTCATACTGTGGAACATTCTAGACAGAGCAATGACATATCCATAGAAACAAGCAGGTGACGGACCCCCAACCAAAAAGTTACATAGTGCACCTTTAAAAACATCAGTTTGTTGTAACATGTTTGCAACTGGAATAATCACAGAGTTTATCTAAAGTAACCAGGCCTGTTGTAATCTTTTCTTTCTGTTAAAACCGATTTGCGTATTTTGGTTGCCTCCATGAAAAGCTTGGCCCCACTGCGTGATGTCATCGGGTGCTATTTAAACTCCATACATCTTTACAAAGCTCCTTCAGATTATTTCTTATCAGCGTCTTGTATTGCCTTCAGTATGCAAAAAAACAACAACTCACTCTTTAATCAGAAGGTTCAAGGCTCAACTTCAGCCCCCTTCAGTATACTGTTGTTCCTTTGAGCAAGACATCCTCTCTAATGTTACCATCTGACACACACCCCTCTATGCTGATGGGGCGAGTTGTCAGAAGGAGTCACTACTAAAAGTTATAAACCTATTATGAATGAACTTGTTTAAATATATGGCATCCAGTATCTTCAATAACTTAATAAAGATTTGTGATTTATTTAGGTTGAATAGAACAGAGGTCCAATTCAAATAATCAGCGTGAGGCTTTAGACTCAGTGAAATCCAGGCCCTCCAAAGAAGTAAAAGTCAGCATGAGGCGTTTTAGTCAAGAGCTCAGTCATTCTTCTGGTATATTTTACTGTGTTCAGTAGCACACATTAAAAGTACAACTGCACAATTTTGAAAAAAATTTAATAAAATTCTTAACCAATACAAGAATCCTATCAATCCTATACTTTTCAGAGTATGATTGTAGAGGCCTAAACTACAGATACAACAGGATTTTTCATTCATTACAGACAGTGTTGGGGAGTAACAGATTAAATGTACCAGAGTTACGTAATCAGAGTACAAATTATGAGTAACTGTATTTGGTTACAGTTACTGTTTAGTGGGTAATTGAGTGGTAATTGGATTACAGTTACTTTGTTGAAATTAATGGATTACACAGAGGTGTTTTCCTGTTTTCACATTTTGGGCTATATCCCTTTTTTTTGTTTTTTTTTTGTTTCGGTAATTCCACTCATTGCCGGACACTAAACCAGGTCTAAACCAGGTCTAAACCAGGTCCAAACCAGGTCCAAACCAGGTCTAAAACTAGGTCTAAACTAGGTCTAAACCAGGTCTAAACTAGGACTAAATCAGGACTAAACCAGGACTAAACCAAGTCTAAAACCAGGTCTAAACCAGGTCTAAATCAGGTTTAAACTAGGACTAAACCAGCTCCAAACCAGGTCCAGACCAGGTCTAAATCCAGGTCTAAAACCAGATCTAAACCAGATCTAAACCAGGACTAAACCAAGACTAAACCAGGACTAAACCAGGACTAAAACCAGGTCTAAAATATGTCTCAAACAGGATTTAACAGGCAGTGTTGGGGAGTAACGGATTACATGTACCGCCGTTACGTAATCAGAGTACAAATTATGAGTAACTGTATTCCGTTACAGTTACTGTTTCAATGAGTGGTAATTGGATTACAGTTACTTTGCTGAAATAAGTGGATTACAAGGTGGTATTTTCCTGTTTTCACATTTTGTGCTACATCCCATTTATTTATTTTTTTATTTCGGTAATTTCACTCATTGCCTGAAACCCAAACAGAACGCGACAGTAAGAGCGATGGAAACGTCATGTTAAAGTTGGCGGTGTCAGTCACACAGTGGAAGCAGCAGTGCATTGGTAAAAACGCATTTGTGTCTTGGAAATTCTTCTCCCGATGTGAGATATATATAAAAAAAACAAATATAAAATCGCCTACAACTTAAATGTGAAACCAGGAGCTACTGGCACTGGTGAAAACAACCTGCATAGACTCATAATATCTGCACTACTGTCCTATAATGACCTGCCACATGAGTGGACGCGCACATAAACACACACAAACACACACAAACACACACAAACACCTTCATCATCGTCATCAACCTGAGAACCCGCGGACCACTTCTCCTTCCGTAGTTACAGCGCGGACACCGCCGTCTCGTGCGCCGCGTGTGGACCGTGTTTTCTCACGTAAACCGCGCTTCCTCCTGTGCAGGCAGGACTCAGGACTAGAACTAAACCAGGACTAAAGCAGGACTGAACCAGGTTTAAACTAGGACTAAACCACGACTAAACCAGAACTAAAGACCTGGTCTAGACCAGGTCTAAAAATCAGGACTAAACCAGGACTAAACCAGGTCTAAACAACATGACACCTAACAGTAGGTTGACATAATTTAAGGTGATCTCATATAATTTCTCTATCAATAATACTTTTTTAATCTGGTGAAGGAAAAGCTGATCTTGTTATTGTTTTTTAACAGACAAAACCTCTTATATTAAGATCTCCTGGTCTTTGTTTCTCTACAGCAAACAGTTGCTTATTCATGGAGACTTGGGCTCAGACAATTTGAAGACAACAAACACGAATTTTGAGGATGTGGTTGCTACATTCATGTCGTTTAAAAAAACATGACAATATCAAGTAATCCAAAGTAATCAGATTACGTTACTCACTTTAAGTAATTTAATGGATTACGTTACAAATTACATTTTGGGGTGTGTAATATGTAATCTGTAGGGGATTACATTCTAAAAGTAACCTTCCCAACACTGTTAACAGGACTAAATCATGCTGCATGGACAGTGTCTCCTCCTCTTCTATCAATAATATTTTTAATTTGGTTAAGTAAAGTCTGGGCTTTTTATTTTCTTTTAGCAGATAAAACTTACGATATCCTAGTCTTTGCTTCTCTACAGCAAATCAAGTAATCCAAAGTATTCAGATTACGTTACTCACTTTAAGTAATTTAATGGATTACGTTACAAACTACATTTTGGTGTATGTAATCTGTAATCTGTAGGGGAATACATTTTAAAAGTCACCTTCCCAACACTGATTACAGAGGAAGTGCAGAGAATTGCAGCCTTTGTGATTTGATTTGACACCAACTTTAACAGAATTTTCAGTACGGTTGTGAGGTGTTATGCAGCCACATGTTTTTTAGGAAATATAGGAAAATGGAATCTAAAACCATGATAGATAGGTGGGTATTTGATGTTTTTTTTTTTCTGTCCTGCTGCGTGACACATTTTTGTAGCAAAATCCAAAACTTATTTTTAAAAACAAATCAGTTCTACAATGAAATAAGAAATATCTCTGGCTCTTTCTTACATCCAGAAGACAGGTACACTTTTTGCAATTTGTGTTTAAATGTTATTACTCAACCTACTTAAAAGTGTTTTTGATTCCATTTAGATCAGCATATCATTTATGTCACACTGAACAATTATTGTTTAATGTTCCTATAATAGAAAAAGAAATGGACCACAGAGCATTTAACTTCAAAGCTCCAAATGAATGGAACAACTTACCCTCGTCAATCTGATCAATCACATCAATCCACCATTTAAACGCATCAGTCTGCAGATAATTACAAACATCCTGCTCCTGTTTTTGATAAAAACATTTTGTTCTATGTACTTTCTGTTGTACATAGAGTTGCTTTTTTTCTTCACTAATTTACAAATATAGGTGTGGTGATGATAAAATCGGAGAGATGTAAAAAAACAGAAAAAAAAAAAAAAAAAAACACGTGATTATGTAAAACAATTGGGTTTTTTTAAACTTCATCCTACTCCTTTTGAGCACCAGGTCCCAAATATGTTCATGTACATATCACTATTTTGGTTATTGTTTTTGAATTTTGTTGTACCTGGCTCAAACAAATAAATGAATGAATGAATATGTATATCTTAGGATCCTGGATTGTATAGTATGAATGCTGTCTGTGTGTTGTTTGAATGTTGTCTTTGTCTGTTTGTCTTTTGTTCTGTTTTGATTTGGTTTTTCTTTCTTTTCTGTAAATGTTGCTTTTGTTAATATATTAGGACCCCCTCGCAAACGAGATGCTACATCTCAAAGGGCTTCCCTTATAAATAAAATACATTTAAAAAATATATATATCACGCTCTTTTAATTTTAACGCCCTGCGGTATGACCTCTTCCGTCTCTCCCACTGGACTATAAATTTGGCAGAATATTGTAATAAATGACTTAACAGGCATAGGTGCTAGTTGAATCATTATGTAGCTGTCCAATCTTAAAGAATATATTTTTAATAATTAGAATAGTATTTTTCAGTTGTCACACTGCAGAACGTCACACTTGTGTATGGTCAAAGTTTTCCAGAAAAGTTGAATTTCACAAAATTTTAAACACTTGACTTTAGAGCTCCCCCTGGTGCATAAATGACAGATGAACTCCTAGTTTTTGTGCAACTGTTGATGTCTTTTTTTTTAGATTTAAAGTAGCAATAAATATATAATATTACTAAATCATATATACATCCTTCTCTTTACATTAACACCTTTATGGACTGTCTCTAACACAAGACAATTTTTTTCTAGAATTTTTTGTGTCACACTCACACCGCAGGACATTTTAGTGTTTAGTGTAAAAATACAAAGTAGAACACAGATCTGTGCACAGCTGAGTTGAATTTTGGAGGAAGAAAATGATTATGTAGAAAGTAATGGGTGTCACATCAAGTCCCCAAGTACAAGTGAAAAAAAAATAGTTGTGAATTTTTTTGCCACACCACTCAGTAAGTAAGACCGTGTGTGAAGCTGTTACGTCAGAGACCGTGAGAAAGTCTTGGTTAAATTTTCCATTGCGTTTCTGGTTTAGATGCTGTTCATTGATCCCGCTTTGGTCTTATCACTGACTTCACACACTTTTGATCCTCTTCCTCACTGTGGCTGCTGCTAGGTCTGAGCTTCTGGGCGGTATCACACTTTCCTATGTGTGTGGCCTCCCTGAGACGCCTGCTGGACTTTCAAATGCGTAGGTGGAGATGGTTCAAGATGTAACTACTTCCTGTTTACCCCTGACTGTCAGAAGGAGAGAGCAGAGAGCAGTATCAGAGCAGAGCCACGTTTCAGGGCTGCGTGTCGCTCAGAACGTCCCAGACAAAATGCTCTTCTGTGGGGCACGTACGCCTCGCTCTCCTGGGCCCTACAACGAGGTGGACCAGAATAGTGGTGAACGCTTTCAGGAAAAAAATATCGTATCTTTTATCTTTTTAAATCAGTGTTTATATCCAAGGACATTGCCTTTTGGGTGTAGTGTTGTTGTGATACAGAAGTTTCAAACTATTTCAGTGTTAAGGAATAGACTGGATACTCAGTGCTGATTTTGAGAGCACAATGATCGTTTAAAAGCACTTTTTTTAGACGAAATGGAAGAGAAAAGAGTTGCATTTTGAACGCTAAATTGTAATCCACTTTCTTCCGCTTATTCGGGGGCTATGTCGCAAAGGCAGCAGTTTAACCAAGGACTCTCGCACTTCTTCACCCCAGACACCTCCTCCAACTCCTCCTGGTGTTATATCTATGTAATGTAATCCCTCAGTGGTCCCGGTAGGTTCCATAGTGATCCAAGGGTGTAGACTAGTCTGTGTGCTCTTATACTTCATCTTTTCTGTCCTGCTGGTGTGACTTTTTAGCACAGATATTTGCTCAAATGAGTGTGTAGTTTTGATACTAGTTTAAGTATCGATTAGTATTTGATTTTCAAGACTTTTGGCAACCCTAATTGGAAGGAAATTGAAATACTAAAGGGCTCATATTATGCTTTTTTTTTTTTCTTTGTGTTTTCTTGGTGTTTCATTCACACATGACCCACAAATAGGGCTGGGTATCATTAAGAAGTTGCCGATACGATACATACCTCGATACATAGGCCACGATACGATACATATTTCGATACATAGGCCAAGATATGATACATATTTTGATACATAGGCCACGATACGATACCTATTTTGATAAATAAGCCACGATACGATACATACCTCGATACATAGGCCACGATACGATTCATATTTTGATACATAGGCCACGATACGATTCATATTTTGATACATAGGCCACGATGCGATACATATTTCGATACATAGGCCACAATATGATACATATTTCGATAAATAGGCCACGATACGATACATACCTCGATACATAGGCCACGATATGATACATATTTTGATAAATAGGCCACAATACGATACATACCTCGATACATAGGCCATGATACGATACATATTTCGATAAATAGGCCACGATAAGATATATACCTCGATACATAGGCCACGATGCGATACATATTTTGATAAATAGGCCACGATACAATACATATTTCAATAACTAGGCCACGATATGACACATATTTCGATACATAGGCCACAATACGATACATATTTCGATAAATAGGCCACGATACGATACATACTTCGATACATAGGCTACGATATGATACATATTTTGATAAATAGGCCACAATACGATACATACCTCGATACATAGGCCATGATACGATACATATTTCGATAAATAGGCCACGATAAGATATATACCTCGATACATAGGCCACGATGCGATACATATTTCGATAAATAGGCCACGATACGATACATACCTCGATACATAGGCCACGATGCGATACATATTTCGATAAATAGGCCACGATACAATACATATTTCAATAACTAGGCCACAATACGATACATACCTCGATACAGTGCACTTTCGAGTCGATGCGATATATATCAAATCAATTTGATACAGTTCAATAAAAAATAACGTCTAAATCATGGCTGTAATACTAAAAGTTTTGTTAAACCACTTGAAAACCACCTGAAAAGCAAACATTTTAATCATCAAAAAAGTGGAAATGTCAAATGTGTCACATAAATGAGTTTCCTTCCACTAAATAAGCAACAAAACTGTAGTGATGTAACAAAATAAAATAATGAAAAATACTCTTGATGATATATTGATACAGCAGTCTCCGATATCGATACTGTATCATCACATTAAATGATACGATATTTTGATATTTTTGCACAGCCCTATCCACAAACTCTGCATGTTTAGGCTGAATTCTTTTCTCAAACAGAAAACACAAGGTCATGTCATGTGGTAATACAGGAAGTGCTCCACTGTGTTAAACTCTACACACCTTCAGTAGACTCATTTAGATAGTGCATACAAAAGGTAAAAGTGAGCTGCTAAGTTCAAAACTAACACTAAATAACATCATAAAGTATAACAGAGCATTTTGAACTTTGGAGAGACAGACTAACAAACCCGGAGTGATTCAAACGTGTGCGGGGGTGGCGTCAGGGGGTTTTGTGGTGCGGCTGTGCAATTAATCAAAATTTGGTTGTGATTTCGATTTGTGTGTCAAACGATCTCCAAACTCATATAATCGAGCTGAAACAATTTAAAGCTTAACAAAGTTTATGTTGGGATATTTTTTTTTATATAAATAAGTATATTTATTTAAATATAGAGATTGTAGAACAGCTGGATATATAGTTTATTTTGAATACATTTATGTTTTTTCTATGCCTTATTTCATGTTCAAAGTATATTTTATTCATTTTATGTTTTATACATCGCAAAAATGCTCTAAGATACATATTTGTAACCTATATTTATTGTCAATTTGAAGTCTTTTTTTTTTTTTGAGAGAGAGAGAGAATTGCTCAATGAAATAAATGCATCATGTAACTAAAAAATATGATAATGATTGACCTTAAATAATTGTGATAATGATTTTTCTATAATCGAGCAGCTCTACTTTGGGGGCACTAGTTCCCCTAGAATAGCCCATGCTCCCCCAAAGATTTCTAGCCCACTTTCATAGTACATCCAGTCTCCACTAAAAATGTTCAAATGGAATCCACATTTTCATGACAGAATTAGTTTTTAGTTTTAGTTTTTTTGTTTTGTTTTATTTATTTAAAAGGGAAAATGCATATTCATGATCATATACTTGTAAATTCATCTGTAGTTCCTGGCAGGTCAGAGAGATAGAGACATAAGAAATAAGAACATAAAACACATCACAATAGACAAACACACAAGCATGACATACAACACTGACATTTACATAGGAGCATAACACTAGTGGTTACAGATCTGGTTTCTCTTAAACCATCGTTTCAGATTAGTTTTAAATGAACTGAATGTGGTGGAGTCTCTTATTGTAGCTGGGATGTTGTTCCAGATTTCTGTGCCCTTGACTGATAAAATCTACTGACTGAATGTTGTGCATCTATAGGGTATTGCACAGTCGCCTCTGGTAGAGGCTCTTGTTACCTGACCACTAGTCCTGGACTTGGGGTTTATGAAGTCACCCAGAGGTGGTGGAGCAAGTCCATTTAAGACCGTGTATACTGAGCAGGCCAGTTTAAATTTTTGAAAATTTCCAAAACTTAAGATATTATACTTCTGAAGTATGAGACAATGATGAAAAGATAAAGATTTCCTGTAAAATGCTGACCAGTTATACCAGTTAGTAATGCAGTATTCAATGTGAGAGAAAATCCTGCTGTGGAGAAACATTTTAGCTGCATTTTCTGGCAATGATGATCTAATTTACTTAAAATTGTGAATATTAAAATTAAGAATTTTTTAAATGTTTTTTACAAGTTAAAGTGGAGTCCAAGGTAACACCAAGTAGGGATGGGCATTTGATTAAATTTTCTTAATCGATCATCGGGAGAATTAACAATCGATTATCGATTAATCATTAACGTTTTTTATATTAAAATGTATCATCATTATTATTACTATCTGCACTACTAATCTGCATAAATAAATTAAACTTTACGACATATAAACCATAACCACTCTAGAGCCACATCAGCCTGTTTGACATTATAATGTGTTTAATGCAGCTTTGTGCAACTCTCACAGAAACGAAACTTAAAACCACATGACTAATTTGCATAAATTAAGCGAAGAAAAAAAAACGGCTCTTGTGCCGCTGATGCGACACGACTCAGTGGAATACAGGTTAGTGTGACCATATTTACGTTTGTCAAAACCAGGACAGCGTACGGGGGGAGGGAGGTGGGAACTCGTCATCGACATTGCGCGACTCTCACCTGGTAAAGCTTTTTCCCACTGGACACCGAAACATATGTGCTGCTTTGTACACTGTGCACATGGACTCACACTTGTCCTGAACGCAACGGAAAGCGTGGAATTTCTTATACAAGTCATCGTTAAATACGCATCTGCACTTCGGCACGTTGCAGACTGACCCACTGTTTGTGTCTCGCTCCTTCTGAGTGCAGAGAGACACATGTACAGACCTGTTTGGTCACGATACGCACAGCAACCTACATTCGGTTTGTCGATTAAAATGAACGTAATCGATGAAATTCTTAATGATCAATTATCGATTAATCGACTAATCATGCCCATCCCTAACACCAAGATACTTGAATTCATTTACAAACTGGAGTCCCTCTCCCCTCAGCAACACATTTAAACATGACTTTGATGGACTTTTTGAAAATAGCATGCAAACAGTTTTTTTAGTATTCAGTAATAGACTTGACTTGATCATCCATTTATCTACACAGGTGAATTCTGATGTTAACTTCTCTGAGGCTTCTATGACAGATTTTGCTTTTGGAAAAATGACCGGATGCGGTTAGACGATGTAATGACTCATTACACAGTGCTCATTACATTTCAACTCGTTTAAAACAGCAAAACAAACATGGTAGGTATTGTTAAAAGTTCAAATTAACATGTTAAATGAGAATCTCCACTGAAGACCTTAGCGCCCCCTTGGCTCCTCCGCCCCTGCTTCTGTATGTGTGAATGAAACAAAAGTCCAGGTATTTTTATGACCTTTCTAGGACCTTTAAAGGCTACTTTTCTGGAGGAGGTTCTGTTCTTACTTTGGCTGGAAGTTTCCATTTAATCTTGTATATCTATTTCAGCTTGTCTTGGTGGAAATAGACGGATATCAGACCCACCACTAGAAAAGTAAACATCACGTGTTCAGAAACTCTTGGTGGTGGTGTTGTATTTCTCAGATGCTTACAGTTTTAATATGGGCTAATATCAAAAGTTCATATTGCATTTCATTTATAGTATATTAACACATATTCTTTCCACTTACATCAGAAATCATGATTTAGCAAGACGCTGTGTGGAAAGTGCCGTGGTTCTGTGTTGAAATCCTACAAACCCAAACATTTATCTGCACTGTTTTTGCATCTTGTGTTTCATTGGAAAAGACACTTTGATCGTAATGACTTGTGTGAGTGGCTGCCTTGCTTCTGTCAGTCCACCCCAGGGTAGCTGTGGCTATAGTTGAAGTAACTTATCATCGCCACATGAGGAGTGAATGAAAAGCAACTCCAGTTTTGCGTTTCTTAGAAGTTTGTCCATGCTGCAACATCCAGAACACGTGTAAGCAGTTATTCAAGAAAAAATATGTGCTTAAAGGTCATGTATGACACAAAATGGAGCTTTAAGTCATGTTAGTATGTTGTTACTCATTTCCTCTGTAGTTCTAAAGAAGAAATGATTCAAAGGAGGACAAAAAGTGGATAACTCTAATTGATTTAAAGCTCCTATGTCACACAAAATTGATTCTTGCGAGCTCCTCCTCAAAAACAAACCTGGAGCTGTGTTTTGTTTCATTCACACATGTCTGAGTAAATCTGTCTGCATCCCCAAACCTCAAAATGCTCTGTTCCACCTTGTGATGTCATGAAGCTGTAGTTTTCAAGTTAGCAGCTCCTTTTTACTAATTACATCAATTCATAAATAACTTAAATGATCAATCTGAATCATTTCATTACCGTTATTTCATGTAATCTTTGGGTAACACTTTATAATAACTACACCTTATTTTTCCTTAATAAAGCATGAACAAAGACTTAATTAATAATGAACAAACACTTAAATAATAATGATTCACGTAGACTTAATAATGAACAAATAAATAAATAATGATTCACGTAGACTTAATTAATAATGATTCACGTAGACTTAATAATGAACAAACACTTAAATAATAATGATTCACGCTTAGTAACTACTTAATTACTATCTTAATTAGCATTTAACTCTCACTTAATTAGCCTGTGCTGTAAATAGTTACTCATAATTATATAATTCTCAGTTATTCATTAACTATTTGTGTGTATGTGTATGTGTGTGTAATACTAATACTTCTGTCAGTCTGTCCCAGGGCAGCTGTGGCTACAACAGTAGCTTACCATCACCAGGTATAGAGTGAATGAATAATGCTGAATGTAATGCTCTGTAAAGCATCTTTTTGACAAAAAATGTCTGTGAAAGCGCTATATAAATAAAAACTTACTTACTTAAGAATGTAACAATATCCAAATCTCTTGGTACGATATTATCACAATATGCATTTGACGGTACAATATTTATTGCGATACTAATTTGAGGTTAATATAATTCTAGATAGGACACTTGTTTGCTTTTAAAAGATTTAAGATTTAAGATTTTGGTGTGAATTTTTTCTGTCATAATCCCAAGAATTTAAGTAAAAATCATATCTCTTCATGTTGTCTGCGCTGAAATGAATCATGGGATATGTAGTTTCTGATGTTGTTAAGCTGTCGTTGCTATAAAACCATGCATTTAAACAAAGAAACTTGTTATTCGATATATTGTGACAGCCCACGATATTATTGCGAGACTTCTGATGATACGATATCACGATATTTCAGTTATTGTTACATCCCTAGTAATACTGCATTGCAATGATCATTCAGGCAGCTGTTATCTGTTAGTTAAGTCTTTTTGAGAGCTTTTCTAAAGTAAAGTTTAATTATGCTTTAGTAAATATTTGTTAAGATTGGTCAAATTCTAGAGAAACAGTATTTTTCACAGAATTTTCACATTATTTTGGCATGTGATACTCACAACAAATTTCTAAGGAACACCATTAGTCCATGATTCTTTCAACCAACACTTCATACTTTATTGTAAACTAAGAATTTGTTATGGTAACATACTATCCATTATCTACACCCAGTGTCATGAGTCATTTCCCCCTGAATTTTAACAATCTTTGTGATATGTTGTTAATCTGTTTTCTTGTATTTATGTTTATAATCATTTGTATATATGCAATAAATAAATAATTGCAAAAAACAACTACCTTTTACCTTTAGTTCAGTAGAGATGGGCAGTTCCAGGGCTGAAACTATCCAAATCATTCTAGTTGAGGTGTATGAAGTTTAAAAACACAGTGACACACTTCATATTACCACATGACTTCACAAGGTGGAACAGAGTTTTCAGTTTGAGAGAAAAGCAGCCTAAATATGAAGGGTTTGTGTGTTTAACATGTGTTAATGAAACAAAACACAACTCCAGGTCTGTTTATGATGATGAAACATTACAACAGATTAGAAAGTAGTGTAATGTGAGCCATTTAAAACTATATTTAGCATTGTTGACGGTTTGTATCTTGAATGTCACTTTGGTTTTGAGTTGTCTAGTGTTTTCCATTCCCCCTGAACCCACTATCACACCATCAGCACACACTGTCTATTAATGCCCCGAACAGGAAGTCATCTGCTGCACTAGTTTTTGCCTTGTTTTTCTGCGGTGTCTGTCTCATTCTCACTCTAAACAAGCTCCGCGCTGTTTTTGTCTCTCGCAGCCCGCTCCAGGAGTGTGTTTCCGGGGGACGGTGGGCCGGGCTCCCCCACATCCATGGAGAGGCCGCTGATGTCGGGGTGGCTCAAGAAACAGCAGAGGTCACTGGTGAAGAACTGGCAGCAGCGTTATTTTGTGTTGAGAGGAAGTACCCTGACCTACCATAAGGACGACAAGGAGAGCACTGTGCAGGTATAGCAATGGCGTGTTTTTTATTTTGAGTATTGCAGAAATGAAGGTGTAATTCACTATGGCATCGTGATCACATTTTCAAGTTTAATACACCTTACCAACTACAGTTCAATTATTTTAACTCAGTCATTTTTTGTCACCTTAAACTAAATGCAACCAATCAATCAATGTAATATAATTTAGTTTATTTATTTCATTATTATTATTATTATTTTGAGCTAAAATCTAAGTGCCTGATGAAATTATGTACTGCAAATTAATTGTAGAAATAATTTTGTAGCTTAAATCTTGTTTTAAATCCTAAAATCTTTGTTAAAAATGTTTGTAGGCTGAATGAAATGAATGAAGCAAGTTCTAAAAACGAAACCAATTTTTTACTCTAAAATGCAAATACACACATGATGGAGCTTCACACATTTATTCCTTGTTTTAACTTGAGGTCATTGTGCTTCTTGTTATCTGCATTTTATCATCTTTGATCAAAACTGCGAAGACATGCTGTGACTCACAGACTTCCTGTGCTTCCTGTGTGTTTGCTGCATGCATTAGCCCCAATTGGTTTCTGTCATTCTGTTGCCAGTTATCACTTTGAATTGCACACGTTTTTGTGGCTTTCTGTGAGAGGGAAATTCAGTAACACTTGTCTTGAGTAACACTTGTCTTGTGTTGATCCAGGGGGTGATCCAGCTGCGCTTCAGTAAAGTCAATGAACTGCCTCCAAATGCAGACGATTCTGCTGGGAAATATCTGTTCGAGATTGTTCCAAGTACGGTTGGAAACTAATTTAATATTTATTTTAAAGAGGGGTTATTAGACTAAAACAGTTTCTAACATTTTTCCCGGTTCCTATTTGAACTCTCCTCACGGTTGGCTGATTCTGTCCAATGCTCCGCCCACAAGTCTACGTCATCCATGCTCCTGCACGACAATTCTCCACAAATATACAAAAGCATGTTTCAAAACAACACACTATGACTTCACAAAACTGATGTGATGTGAAATAGTTTCATTAGTGGAGGCATGCTGATTGTGTTAATAGTGCTCAGAAGGGGCAGTGACTTAGCACAGGGAGCAAGGGGGGGTGGGGGACTCTTGAGTATTTTCAAAGTGATAAAAAGTGTTACCAATTAGAACATGTGATACCCTCTTACAATACACAGCATTGTGTGATTCTTATCATAATTATTTCTCTCAATCTGTCTCTAATTTTCCAGGAGCCAAGGGGGACAGAGAGAGATGTTCACATGTGCTTATGGCCAGCTCCCAGGGCGACATGGAGGAGTGGGTCCGCAGTCTGCGCAGGGTCATCGGAGCTCCCACTAGTGGAGGTAATGTACTTTATGGCCACACCCTGTCAAAGCCTGATCTTGTCTGATCTTGGTGGCTAAGGAAGGCTGGGTCTGGTTAGTACTTAGATGGGACACTGCTAGGAATACCAGGTGCCACTGCAGGTCAACAGTGGTAGAAGGGAATTGGTGCAAAACTGCAGTGTTAAATTAGATTTTTTTTTTATTGACTTGTCTGGAAACAGCATTACATGCATGACCTGGGTTGTGTCAATCACAACATCAGTGTAAAAAAAAACACAAAACATTCCCATTTGTGTGGAAAAGACTAATGCCTTTTTATATGATTCATTAATTTGTTTTGAAAATGCCTTGAGCTGACACTATACTGTTGTTGTACAGTGTTTGGGAAGAGCCTGGCAGACACAGTGGCCTATGACCAGAGGTTTGGTCCTCAAATGGTGCCCATCCTGGTGCAGAAGTGTGTGGAGTTCATCCAGGAGCACGGCCTGAGTGAGGAGGGCATCTTCAGGCTCCCAGGGCAAGACAACGCTGTAAGACAGTTTAGAGGGGCCTTCGACGCTGGGGAGAGGCCCTCTTTCCCCAGGTAATATACTAAAGACATACACTTTACCTCTAACTCTTTCCCCAGGTAATGTCCCCAGGTAATGTACTGAACACACACAGTTTAACTGTCTGCAGGTAATGTACTGAACACACACAGTTTAACTGTCTGCAGGTAATGTACTGAACACACACAGTTTAACTGTCTGCAGGTAATGTACTGAACACACACAGTTTAACTGTCTGCAGGTAATGTACTGAACACACACAGTTTTCCTCTAAAGAACTAAAGCAGTGCTTTTCAAACTGGGTGTAACAATAGTTGTGCATGAGCTCCATCAGGAGGTGCAGATTCCTCTGCAGTTCAAATACTTGCTGTTTAGAGTCAATTTAATCCACATATTGTCCTCTTTAAAGCAGATTTTTTTTTTTTTAAATCCTGTGGTTTGTGAGTAAGATGTGCAGCCACTCAGCTCTGACGATGATGTTTACAGTGATGTCAGCTCCCACCGGGTACCGCAGTTTTCTAAAGCAAAAGTCAGCTGACTTGTTATTTTATTATGTAATTTTAGATCAATATTGTGTTTTAAAATGCCCAAATTACATAGTTTATAAGAATAGAAGTCTTCTTTAAGGTCTTGCTGTAAAACTACTGTTTAGTCCATATATATACTGTATGTGTGTATATAAATATATATCACATAGTGTGGTACACTAGACTGAGATTCTCTGCACATAACACAAAGCCCTGAGATGAATGGCACACTTAGCGTGTGACTTTTTATTTAGATCACTGAAAGAGCAAATCACCACATCCTGCTTTGGCATCAGACAGCCCCGGTTACTTAACAGAGGCACCAGAGACAACAAAGACAAGAGACTGAGAAATGTCTGTTTTTAAGGACCTCACGAGGTTCCAGCAGAGTACAGTGATTTTTGGCACAGTGTAAACTGTGGGAGTAGATCTGAACATGTCCCAAACCACATCTTTTGTGCAGGCCAATGAAAACGAGCCCTGTTCTTATGTAAGTCTGTTATGAAATGTGGACAAATGTGGGAAGGTGAAAGAATTAGTTGAATCTTGTAAAATCCTGTAGATTAGAGGTTTAAAAGTTTCATCAGTAGTGAAAGTCTCAGTTTCACACAGACTTTAGTTTTTACATAATTAATATTGAAATGAATAGATATTAGGGGTTTTCAGATTCTACACTGTAATGATGATTTCGACTACTAAGACTAGACTGTAGAACTCACTCTATTACAAACACAAAAGTCTCTATTAAATATTACTGGTCTGTACTTTGATGTGGGGCTGAATCATTTGGGGAAGATATTGACTTGCATTTTTCTGATGAGCATTACGATTCGATTTGGGATCTATGTTTTAACAACAGGATTCTTTGCACCAGTTAATACAAGGATCACATTTCAGAACATGTTTGTACAGAGCTAATCTACAGGGTGAGCACTTTCTTATGTAGACAGGATATTTTGTTGTTTGTTGAGGTAATTATTGTATTTGAAAGAAACTGCAAATCACAAAGGCTGCAGTGTCTTGTGAAACTCATCTTATTCAAATGAATTTGACCTTTACAACGTGCACTTAAAAAGTATGATGCAATCATGTTTTTCAGAATGCATGTAAAATAATGTATGCAATGTAAAGATGTGAAATTTTATCACTATTGTTGTACAGTTTGTAATAGTATGTTTTTTATCTGCAGTGACACAGATGTCCACACGGTGGCGTCACTGCTCAAACTCTACCTCCGTGAGCTGCCACAGCCTGTCGTTCCCTGGACCCAGTACCAGGACTTTCTGGACTGTACCAACGTCCTGGACTCTCCCGGCCAAAAGGTTTGTACAGAAGTGAAATGTGTTTTCAGGGTAAGAAACAAGCAAATCACAGGCAGCAGTTTTAAAATAAGAAATAGAAAATTAAAACCATACTTTTACCATAATTTTATTCCATACTGAGGGATATGATTGTCATATGAACCTTTACAAGTCAGGTCTGTGGAGATGCAAGCCCTCTCAGAATTAGGACCCATGTTTTTCAGTGCAATACATTTGTGTTGTCAAAGACTCAAGGCTCAATATTGATTCCAGTACCACAATGTTAATTATAAACACTCTTTCATTAAACAATAGAATGTGATTTTCAACATTAAATTTCTTTTATATTACCATGTGGCCTTATATCTGTGTAATCCCTCAGTGGTCCAGGTAGGTTGCACAGTGGTCCATGGGTGTATACTAGTCCATGTGCTCTTATACTTGTTCTGATACAGCTCAACATTATTCTAAAGCTGTTCAGGAAAAGTTCATTTCTGTCCTGTTAATGTGACTTTTGAGTATTGGTACAACCAAAATACAAATTGAAAGAAAAAACACATACTTTTGGTTTAGTTTATTTTAGACCTGACAGGAAAAAGGAGCAGCAGAAGAAAGGAATCCCACACACCATCAACTTCACCTAAATGAAGCTCACAGTGGTAGTGGTTACAGGAGCGAATTTGGAGCCAGACTCAATATTATGAATAGGATTTTTTAACAGACAAATTTGCGAAAAAAAAAAAAAAAAAAAAGAAATAAACAGGATCATGTAGAGTGAGTTAACTTTTTAAGACCAAGATGTCAAGGCTTACTGCAGCGGTTACAGAGAGAGGGGCCAGAATATTCCAGTATCAATGGGAGCCAGAAGCAACTGTATGCATCTTCCTATTTGGAACATGACGGCATGACAGCTATGTCCATTTATATGTACAGTCTATGGGTAATACCTTTTTGTAAATATGAATAACATTTTTACGCCAATTATGTCTTAGTCAAATGAGTACCGTATTTTTGGGACTATAAGTCGCAGCAGCCAAAAAATGCCTAATGAAGTAGAAAAAAAACATATACGAGTTGCACTTTTTGGTGTAAATTTATTTTATAAAATCAGAGACCAGAAACCGACATTTCATGTTGAAAGTCAAGTTCTAGTAATAACAACAGAACAGAGAACAACAGACTTTTAACATCACATATGAACAGTTCTTCAGATAAACTATAACATAAACAACAGAACAGAACAAGTTTAACAAACTCTCCATCTCACTCCAAATCACCAAATCAACAACCATTGAATTCTTCATCCTCAGTGTCACTTCTGAGCAAATCGGCGACCTCCGGAAGGTAAATGGAGCACCGATTCCTCTTCTGTGTAGCTGTCGTCAGACTCAGCATCAGTTCCAGTTAGAATTATTCCAGCCTTTCTTTTTTTGTCATTCACTTTTTATTGGGTTTTCATCTTGGATAAGAACACACATTAAAAATAAACAACATTCAAACAGTAAGAACAAAACAAGACAGTGGGGGTATATATACAGATATAACTACGTCATACAAAGTCAGGTCTTTTTGTCGTTACATACCGCAACCATTTTGACCAATAGTTTTCAAATATATCACTTTGTAGCTTTAGCTTAAATGTGATCCTTTCCATTTTAAAAATATTATATATCAATCAATCCATTCATTTGTTGTAGGTGTTTCCTATCTAAGCCATTTCCGAGTTATTCCTTTTTTGGCAGCTATTCGAGCCTTTCTGAATCCCGACAGGATGGTTTCAGTTGTCACTGAATCACTTAAATTAAACATTTTCAGTGGTACAGAAGTAATGGTGCAATTGACTGATATGATACAGACAGAACAGGCTCTTTCTGCAGGAGACATGCACAGTAGAGTGAAGTGACAGTGGTACAGGAGTAACAGGAGCAGCAGATACTCACACACAAGGCTAGAGCCTCTCGCGGCTGTCAATGTGAACATTTTAATATATAAGTTACACCAGAGTATAAGTCGCAGGAAATACCCAAACCATGAAAAGTGTGACTTATAATCTGAAAAATATGGTAGTTCAATTTGTCATAGGCATTTTAAATGAAGAATATAGGAACATAAGAGCTCTATTTGCAGGAAGACACTGTCCAGTGGCTTTGAGCTACAGCAGCTCGCTAAGATTTGCAGACACTGAGCAAGTCCCTCTTCCACTAAGAAGACAAGCTGTTAAAACAGGGAGTAGCGTCTCCCGTAGGTGTGAGCCAAACCCTATTTAAGATGGCTTCCTTTCTTCATTTTCCCATTTGAACCAAAAACACACAATAAGTTTACTTTTTACAGGGACTTGGTGTGTGGGATTTTCTTCTGTGGCTTTAAGTAATCATTAAACTTGTCTGTTTTTAGGGATGGGAGAAATTGGAGAGACAAATCACCCTCCTCCCTCGAGTGAACTATAACCTCCTCAGTTACATCTGTCGGTGAGTGCAAAGCATTATACAATTTCATTCATAAGCGCTTCACCATGTCTTTAAACACCTTGTATAATCCTGGCATACGTCCAGTTTTAATTTGTAGTGCCTTGAGAAAATACTATTTACCCTGATCTAGGTTTAAACCCTTCTATAAATTAGATTTCAGTCTTGCGTGTCATTCTTTAGTCAAGTGTAACTTAACAAAACAAGGCTTAATCCCACTGGAATTGTCTGTTTGGACAAGTACAAAAGATCAAATGTACAAAAATGTTGGAAAAAAAAAGGTTTGTGCGTACATATCTTCTTGACTTTTTTTTTGCTTTAGTTTGCCTGCAGCAGTTGTGTTCATGGTGCATTTTAGAAGCCCTCAAAGTTTTAAGGTGTAACTTTTCTGGTGGAGGGTCTGTCCATGGAGATGTTATTACTTCATCTGGAACGTTTCAGAGCATGGTATTAAACCTTTCTATCTTCATGGAAACCAAACCAGACCAAGTTACAGGCCAGATCTGTGGAGAGGTGACCCAGAATGCCTGTTTCTTCTCCGTATTTTTGAGATGTGAAACTGAATTGAGTGAATAAATGTAAAGTAGAGTTGTTTAATGTCACACTGTGAAACATTCCAGGCAGAACAACGACACATCCATAGAAACAAGCAGGTGACTGACCCTCTACTCGAAAAGTTACACAATGCACCTTTAAAATGGATGTGGAGGACAAGTCGGAACTCAGCGGTGGAATTTGCTGTTTAAGGACGCAAATCTGTCTGGGATTATGGTTAATATCTCTGTAATTACTGGGTTTATCCACATTAAACAAAACAGACTTTCAGTTCAATGGATTCTCTGTCAGTATAAATAAACACTTGACTTTTTTCAGAAAGTGTTGCTTTTATTCAACCGCAAAGGTCAGCACTTCTTAGAAAACTAGAATGAGCAAGGCGGTTCAGTGAAAAAGGCCTGTTATCTTGTCTTATCGTAGTTATGACTCATCCACTGGAAATAAGTGTGGTTTTGTGTGTAGGTTCTTGTTTGAGGTCCAGCTGCATTCTAAAGTGAACAAGATGAACGTGGAGAACCTGGCCACAGTGATGGGGATCAACCTCTTAAAGCCGCAGATCGAGGACCCCATCACTGTCATGAAAGGTGAGTCTGCTCTGCTTCCAGCTCATAGAACTAGAATAAAACCTGGATGGTGAACCCCAGATGGCTTTGTATTGTTTTCAGTGACCTGTGCTCATTGGCGCATGGGCCCAAAAATAAATTTCTCTTCCGTATTACTTCCTCCGTACGAGCTAGCTCCTCCCACCCGTGTGACGTCTGTAACGTGCACGGCGTGGAGCGTTTGGCTAAGTCATACAAAATTATCTTTCAGGCGCTTTGAGGATTTAAAAATGTTAAAAAGTGTATTTTGTGAAAATTGAAAAGCATCCCTACAAAATCCGACTAAAATCCGAAGTTGTAGATGCGCTGTCAGCCAAACATAGGCAGTTTGAATCCCCCCAAAATGCATTGCGCTCTATGGGTTAATTCTTTCTGGGCGCAAGCTTGCGAGAGTTGCAGTACCTAGAACAACCACTAGTCAGTCTCAAGCTGGGACAGAAGGGGAATGTCTTATCCAGTTTTTACTATAGATCCATGTTCTAACTAGGGCTTTCGCAATAAGTGCAAAAATGAATCACTGCAGTACTAAGAGGCCCCCCGCGGTGATGTTGGGCTATCGCGATCACCGCATTGTGGGTTTTGTCGGGGAGAAAATTTCTTCAGAATCACACTGCTAGCGATCGAACATTTATGTAAATTTGGCTGAACACATTCTGTACTGTACAGGAGACACGGCATGGATGAGATTGATTGACAATGGTCTACAGTCCCTTATCCAATCAGGACGCAGGGGGAGGAACACAATGCACGTTCATACACTGTAAAAAAAAAAGGCACGCAAAATTGCATAAAAAACACATCTGCGAAACAGCGAGACTGCGAAAGGTGAACCGCGATATAGCGAGGGACGACTGTATTTATTTATATAGATCAGATCCCCAACAGTTATTAGCAGTAACTACTCTTCGTGGGGTACGCATAAAAGACATTAAAAGTGCATTGCAAAAACATGTTAATTTCATATATAGACATTCTGTTATAAAAAAAAATGACATTAGTTTTACATACAAGCATTAAATTTACACATACAGATACAAAAATAATAATAATCAAAAGTCTGTCACCTGGCATATTTTAACGTTTAATGACAATTTCTTTTGTAATCCGATAATGAATAATGTTTGAGAGCTCGTTTTTACTCCACTAATCGATCAGCAGGTCATGTTGGTTTTAATTGATAAAGAATTTCTATGACAGCCACACAAATCCTACTTTGCGATCAACTCTACCCACCTGTTTTTACTGCAGTATAGTACCCCAATTCTACAACTATATGTATGTTCTAGTACAAATATTTCTTACTGATGGTCCTACCCTGCACTCCTTTTTGTTTACAGCGACTCCTCAGATCCAGAAGTTGATGACGGTGCTGATTCGACAACATGAGGCCCTGTTCCCCATCTCCAAAGACGAGCTGCCCTCTCCTCCTCCAAACAAGGCTGACAGCCAGAAGAACGCCCCACGCAGCTTTGTGGGCTGGGAGTCCACTGAGGTAAGGCTGTTATGTAATGTACTGGACCTCACAGAGACTAACAGGTGCACTGTGTAACTTTTTGGTTGAGGGTCCGGAAGCGCTGACACTATGACATAAAACAGCTCTACTTTTCATTCATTAAATTACAACAATTCATAGAAAAACAGGCATTCTGACTGTGAGTGGGGTTTCCTCTCCACAGCTCTGACCTGTAACTTGGACTGTTTTGGTCTCCATGATGATAGAAAGGTTTAATGCCATATTGTGAAACTATCCAGACAAAGCAATAAAATCTCTCCAGAAAAGTGACATAGTGCATCTTTAAACATATATTTAAAGATGCACTATGTAAATTTATTATTGTTTTGCCTTGAATTCTCCACAGTATAGCATTAAACTTCTATCTCCATGGAGACAAGCAGATTTGTGGAGTGACGATCCCTTTACAATAAGAATTCATGTTTTTGACGCTATTGTTTTATCCATGAAAAACCTGTAATTTAATTGAATCAAGAGAGATAACTTAAAGAGGAGGTATTACTGTATGCAAAATCGACTTTTTGGAGCTTTCTTCCAACTAAAAACATAAAACGAATAACGAATAGGGTTTAGTTGCCATCCATGCATCTTTAAGCAATCTAGTGATCTCTCCCCAGCTCTGTTCGAACCCTCCTTACAGTTAGGAGTACAATTCTGTCCAATGCTCAGCCCACAAACCTACGCTTCCCAAGCTCCTGCACAGCAATTTTCCATAAATATAGAAAAGCATGATACAGAACAGTACACGACAACTTCACAAACCTGATACAGTGTGCTACAGTTTCGTTAGCAGATAGGGGGGATATAGCACTCCGAAGGTAGCCAGGCTGGTGCCACCTAGTGTCTACGCTGAATTTCATTTCTCTCCAGCAACTAGGTCAGGAATCAGAATACACTAGACGATTTGCAAGAACCCCGGAAGTGCAAGTTTTGCACCAGACAATCAGCAAAGAGCCGTACATTCTGTGTTGGCAACGATTCCCGAGATCGAGGATTTAAAACCGGAACAAAGAGAATATCTGGTGAATTTTATCAAGGGGAAAGACGTTATTGCCCTTCTTCCTACGGGATTTTAAATAAAATAAGTACCGCCTACCTTTGAGCAATTGAATCCTAATGCTGCGAGGTCAGACGGTTTCTACGAAGTGAAACCGGCTGATTCAAAACAATAAACAGCAACACGGTGATCTAAATATGTTATGTGTCCGCAATTAATACACCAGAGAAATGTAATGCCCCTCTTAAACCTTTAACTCTATCATAAATATTTAAGTTACACTGATCAACAGCTAATATTATGCTGCTGGCCACTTATAATATATTACTTAAAACATTATTGATACTGGCCAATACGTGTCGAAGCTAATAGCATTTCCAAACCCTCAATATTGGCATCAGTCCCCAAGATTTCAATTGTTATAATATGACTGACTTCACATTATATTAGAATGAAAACAGGTTAGTGTTTTCAATATTGCATTTATAGCAGAGCAATTGATTTGGCATGCATTACCCATAGTAAAAGGTGCACTGTGTAACTTTTCTGGAGTGGGTCTGCAACCTGTTTGTCGCCCTGGAGATGTTAATGCTTTGATTTAAACTGTACAGTATGGCTTTAAACTATCTGTCTTGCATTTCTTCAACTACAGGTGTTATCTACTGCTCAAAAATATCTTAATTATTCTTTACTGTGAGTGGGTCGCCTCTCCTCAAATCTAAACTGAAATGTGGCTTGCAAGTCTTCATGGAGATTCTTACATTTATGGCTATTCTGTGGAAGATTCTAGGTACATTTCCATGGAGATAAGCAGATGGCGGATCCTTCACCGGACAGGTTACTCAGTGCACCTTTAAATGTAGTCTTAATGTTTTCCTTTTTTGTCCCCAGCTCTGTGACACTTCTCTGTCTGAGTCTCCAGAGGAAGAAGAGGATCAGGACAGCCCAGGGCCCCAAAGATCCACCAATCTCAAATCAGAGTTGTTTTTACCCTCAGAGTGCATGGAATCCCCCCGCAAACGCACCCAAACCTTACCCACGTTTAACTGCCCTCTGACGGGGATGGCCGCCAAAGCAGAGGCCCTGAATCGCTGGAGTCGCCTTCAGGAGTCCATAGAGGAGAAGAGCGGGACTTTTTCAGAAGATATTTTTAAAATCCTGGACCTCAAATCTTCTGGGTCATTGTTCAAGACGACTACGCTGAGTTCTAAGGAGGAGGAGATGAGGTCTATGCCCAGGAGAGGAAGTGACCAGGGGTTCATCACTCTTACAGAAGATGGGAAGGCCAAAGGCCAAAGTGACAGTGTTGAAAAGCCTGTTCAAAGCCTGGTGCATCAGAATAGTGATGAGAAACCGAAAGCTACGAATCAGGACACCAGCAAATGTGAAGTAAAGGCAGACGGAGCACAGCCTGTTGACTGGTGAGATTTCAGACATATCACTTTATATCATTAGATATTTATATTTAAAGCAACATTCACAGTATTATATGTTATACAATATCTAGTTTTCCATAAACTGCCCGACATAAGACAGAAACAAAACTGTCAATCTGACCTCCCGCTACCACACCAATCACAGACTCACACACTACATTCATACTCAGGCAAGGTGAAGTGTCTTGCTCAAGGACACAACAAAACATAGAGGCATTATGGACAGTATGCCCATAGCAGCTGCCCAACAATGAGCATTCTTCACTTTCCTAATACATTCAGCATACTTCCTGGTTTGCGGACAATAAAACACTATAAATAGATGCAGACCACCTCTAGTGTGATGGTCGGAAGTATTCTGTGTAATTACAAGAAGTGAGCTCAGAGCGCACACGTGCAGTCCGGTGGTGCCGGTGAAGGTGCTGTGGCTTCGAAGAAGTTCAGTTGAATTCTATTTTTCCCAGATGCCAGAGCGACCTCAGCCCTTTTCCTGAATAAATAGTCATTACACTAACACGTGGTCTCTGTGCAGACTTCAGAGGTGCTGACTGTAACAGCAGAGCTCTGGTCCACCCCACAATAAGACCGGGCCCACACTGAGCTGCAGCTGGACTGGGTGCAGCCTTAGCAAGCGTACTTCTGGGTTTGCGGACAATAAAACACTGTATAATTAGATGTAGACCTTAAGGGCTGCGTTTATAATGAATCTGTACTAGAGAAAAACATATTTTACTTTATTACATGAAAACATCTGCAACATTCTCTTTAAAGATTCACACTCTTGATTTGCCTTGACCCCTCCTGGCCTGTGTGTGCAGTTGCAGCCTGCAGAAGGAGAACAAGGAGCTGAAGGCGACCGTGGCTGAGCTGAGGTCAGAGCTGGAGGCAGAGCGCCGCCGTGTGGCCGCTCTGGAGATCTGCCTGAAAAACGCCGAGGGCAGCAGAGACGAGGCCCTGCGCAGGAACAAGGAGCTGCAAAAGGACATTGAACAGTTTCTCATCAAGAAACCACCTCCGTAAAATCAGGACACCAACTGGTCACTATAGACTTGAGAGGAGAATAGTACAATGAATGAAGTGAATTTATTTTATTATTATGTCTGGGCAATACAGATGTGCTCAGCCTTTTTATGGGCTTATAAGAAACCACAAGCAAAATACAATCAACCAGTTGCATTTCATCTTGGGTCACCATTAGGGATGTAACGATATCCAAATCTCTCGGATTATTTTTGCAATATACATCTCACGGTACGATATTTATTCCGATATTTTGTGGAAGTTAACAAAATTGTGCCACATTTTCCTTTTAAAATACCCTGTCAAGACTTAATCTAAAGAACTAAGATATAAGTGTTTCTAACAGTTATTTCTTCATGTAGTTTGCGCTGAAACAGAGCAAAGGATTATGGGCTATGTAGTTCCTTCAGTTTTTTTAGTTATGGCTCCACCATAACTATTTATTTAAGCAAAGAGACTTGTAATTCGATATACTGTGATGGCCCACGATTTTATTGTGAGACTTTTAACGATACGATATCACAATATTTCAGTTATTGTTACATCCCTAGTGAACATTTCATCAAACAAAGGATTTCATAAAAAGGACAATACAACAAAATATGAGATTCAGTTTCACAGGATCATTTTGGGGGGAAAGTTGTCATGTTTTATTAAGGAAACAACACTTTAATAAACATGCCTTGCTCAAAAATAGTGATACTTTGCAGCTGATGTTATTAATATTCGTGGGGGGATGATGCTAAATTTAAGCACTGCTCTGTCTGAGGTGTTATTTATCTGAGGCTTATCAGAATGAGTAAAAGCTGTACTGCTGTTGGTAAACACATTTCAAAAACTAGGAATGTGATTTTGCAATTTTGTACAACTAACAAGGAGTGATCATTTATGACATATAGTGTTACAAAACAGTGAACGCTTAGTGCTTATTACAGATGTTTAACGGTGCATTGTGTAACCATCCAAAAGTACTTTTACTTACTTTTACTTTTGCCCTGTGCTGGATTTTTTATCACCTTAAAAACATCAAAAACAAAGCTATTTAAATTTAAACTCCAGTGATTCAAAGTTTTTCCTCACTTACCTTACGCATTCTGAGCATCTTAATTACTCACCACGATGAGTTTATAATTTTATGTTCACCGCTCTCACTATTGCCGTGACGGTAAAGCTAAAAACAACTGGCATGCCACGCGCACTTCCTGAGCAATAAAATGCTCTTCTGGTGGAGGGTCTGTCAAAGTTTTCTCCATGTAGATGTTTTGTCTGGAATGTTTCACAGTATGGCATTAAACCTTTCTATTTTCATGGAGACCAAACCAGACCAAGTTACAGGTCAGATCTGTGGAGAGGCGACCCTGCTCACAGTCAGAATACCTATTTTTGTTTCTTTTTTACCTGTAAAACTACCTGTAATTGAATAAATGTAAAGTAGAGCTGTTTAATGTCATACTGTGGAACATTCCAAGCAGAGCAATAACATATCCATAGAAACAAGCATGTGACAGACCCCCCACCAGAAAAGTTACACAATGCACCTTTAATATCTCCATTGGTTTACATGTAGACTGCTGATGTGGAGAACAGGAGCTTCTTTTGTAACTTGATTTATTTAGTTTTTTTCCCTTTCTACTGTCTTTTTAAATGACATACAACACCCTAAATTGAATTTGCACTGTGTAACTTTTCTGGTGGAGGGTCTGCCATCATCTTGTCTCCACGGTAATGCTATTGCAATGTCTGGGATGTTCCAGAATATTGCATTAAACAAATATATCTTGTGTTTATTCAATTACAGGTGTTCATATTTCTCAAAACAACAAAAAAAAATCATGCATTATTATTATTACTGTGAACGAGCCCACTTCTCCACAGATCTGATTTTGTTATGTGGCTTGCTTGTCTCCATGGAGATAGTTAGATAAATGCCATCCTGCAGAATATTCTGAGGAAAAACATCAAGCAGGTGGGGGACTCTCTACCAGAAAAGTTACACAGTGCACCTTTAAGACAACTTTGAAATCGGTAAAATATCTTGTCAAAATGGGAGTAACTATCATTTTCTCAGCCTTAGCACAAAATAAGGTTAATAACAATATACATTTGCCTGCTGCTAATCTCTGTTTAACATTATCTGAAGCTCTACAGTGTGGTAAAAGGCTTGTTTGTTTGAAGATGTGGACAATGAACTGATGTCTATAAACTCTTCTCCGAGTATAAAGACCTCACTGTGTAAACGGATCTGAACTATTGTGCAACATCCTGGCATCTTTGGACACATCAGAGGAGCGCTTGTAGTCTGTTTGGGATAATATGTTGTGAATGTGTAGCCGATGTGGTTGGAGTGTTAATAAATTATATATTTAACGCTATGTATTTTTCTTTCCTCATGCAGATTTAAAGCAAAACTGTGTTGGTTGGGGGTCCGTCACCTGCTTGTTTCTATGGGTATGTCATTGCCCTGCCTGGAATGTTCCACAGTGTGACATTAAACAGCTCTCTCTACCTTACATTTATTCAATTACAGGTGGCTTTATAGCTCAAAAATACCCAGAAAACAGGCGTTCTGTCTGTGAGCGGTGTCACCTTTCCACAGATCTGACCTGTAACTTGGGCTGGTTTGGTTTCCGTGAAGATATGAAGGTTTAATTCCATACTGTGAAGCATTCCAGTCAAAGCAACAACATTTCCACAGAGAAAAGCATTTAAAGCCTCCACCAGAAAAGTTACACAATGCACCTTTAAAGCAAAATGGTGTAACTTTCTCGAGGTGGCATGTCACCTGCATGATTCCATGGAAATAGAAAATTTTAACTTTGAAACATTCTCCATGAAGATGTTTTATGCTGTACTGTGGGAGATTATAGCTAAAAGGTTGTGCAGTGAGGCTTTAAAGGTGCACTATGTAACATTTCTGGTGGGGGGGGGTACTGAAATGTTCCACAGTACAGCACAACAATACAGCATCAAAAGTTTTATATTACAGGTCCTATACTATGCAAAGGGTCCTTTATGATGCAAAATAGACTCTTGTGAGCTTTAAGCCATGTTAGAATGTTGTTACCTCCTCAAAAACACACCCACCTTGTGATGTCATGTAGCTGTAGTTTTCAGCTTAACAGCTGCCTTCCGCTAATGTTGTTCAATTCCAAAGCTAAAGTCATCCTAATGATTATAGTGAATGTGTATGGAGTTTATAGACTCTGACACAGTGGAGCACTTCCTGTATTACCATATGACATCACAAGGTGGAACAGAGGGTTTTCTGTTTTAGAAAAGAACACAGTCTAAATATGCAGGGTTTGTGTGTTAAACATGTGAATGAAACACAACACAACTCCAGGTCTGTTTGTGATGAGGAAACAACATTACAACAGATCAGAAAACAGTGTAATAATGACCCCTTAAATTTGCTATTCAATAACAAATGTTGTCTTCCAATGATGTTCATTTGGTCTTCCCATAATTTATGTTATTAAGTGTTTTTTTCAGACTAAGAGTCTGTTTTCATACCTGACAATTTGGACTCCTAATAACATAACAAATGTATTCAAATATACACCATGGAAAACATGCATTCTCACGGTGAGCGGGCTCCCTTCTCCACAGCCTGGTGCTGTCACCGACTTGTCTCCATAGAGATTGACAAGTTTTATACGATGGAACTGTGTTTCATATTGTGGAACATTATAAGCAAAGCAATAACATATTCACCGAGGCAAGCATGTGACACCAGAAAAATGAACGTACACCAGAAAAATGACATAATATCATCTGATACAGGGCACTTTAGTTTAGAGACTTAGACTTAGGCAAACTTTATTGATCTACAGGGAAAATTTATAGTTTTTTAACGATGTACCTGTTTGCCCACTTTTACAATGGCAATAAAACTTGAAGTTACTCATTGAAGTGACTCCACCTCAGGCTCCAAGGAGCAGCATTCCTTGGCAAGTAGACAGATATTGGCCAAATGTATCTGCACATATCTTTTAATTACACCAAAGTTGCATTGAATACAGTTTAAAGGGGAGTTTTACTTTCAGTTTGATTCTCATTTCTGTTTCCACAAGTTTTCATCATGTAACTCGACTCTAGTGATGTTTATTGCAACACTTCTGAAAATCATTGTTACTTTCAATGAACAGGATCACTTCCAAGTGGTTAGAGCATTACCTAAGAGTGTGTGCCTGGATACTTTCTGCTGAGAGAGCGATTTCTTTGCTTGGTTTTGTGTGCCAAATTCACTGTAATTTATCGGAAAAGGCTACAAAACAAAACATCTGGATAAAAACAGTTCAATATGTTTTATGGTCAGATTTCACTCCAAGAACAGGGACTGTGGTCTCTTTAAGGGGCTGTAACTAATTTCAAACCATGAGACAGGGATATGTTTTAGCTTGAACTTTTAGCCCCATCCATTTTCCACTTTCTCCTCCTTTCTGCCACAGGCCCGTCAACAGAAATTTGGGGGCATGGGCCAAGGAGCCTCATATGGGCCCCTCTTTAAAATGATTTAATAGGAGGAGGGTCCAATTCTGGGGCCCAGGAAGCCAGACCCCCTTTGTCTTCCCATGTTTTCTACCCTGCCTGGAAAGCTGAAACCACACATTTTGTCATTTTGTCTCCCTGATTCCAGAGAGAGGGACTCACAGGCGGATCAACCAATCAGAGAGCAGAGAGATAACAACATAGAGGACTGACAAATTGTGTAGATTTTCACAGAATCAAAAATCGAAGCGCCAAACTCTTTTTTATCTCGAGTAAAAGTTATATGCATTTATTTATTTATTTATTTTGGGCAAGTAACCATTTTACGTTCTTTTACAAAGGAAAATGGTTTTATCCATTTTGACATCAGTGCAATCGTGCTAAAAGAAACAAAAAACTAAAAAGTGGGAAGAAGAAAAACGAACTATATTCCGTTCTGAATCATAAGAGAATTTTGGAGAGGTGATGATGATTTGAGAGTACAAATTAGTGGCTTTGGTTGGACCTTCTCAAGTTTGGATGGAGGTTTATACGACGCTCTGTGGTTTATTTTCCTACCCTTCTGGATTTAAACAGGATGTAGAAAGGACTGGTTGGTCAAGCAAGAAAACAGTGTCTGGGATAGCATCGTGCAATTGTTTCTTATAGTTGCCTAATCTCCAGAAAGGTATTTTGTGTTTTTTCACTATTAAAAATGCACCCTGACAGAGAATCGAGTGTGTAAGAAAGTGTCAGACAGTTGGTTTTCTATGATTCTAAGGGCTTGTTTACATGAGAACACTTGTGGGTAAAAACAACAAAATATTTAATCTGATGTGCCTTTCGTTTAGACGGTGACGGCATTTTTGGGGCTTAAAAACGCAAAAATCTGAAAACCATCCTCCAGAGTGGAAAAGTTAAATACGCTCCGCTGTAGCGTTTCCGTCTACACTGCCCAAGCCACAAAACTCTGATCAGATCTGCTCACGTCGTGTACATACTGTACACAGAAAAAAACGTATAGCCATAGCCGCCTGGCATGCATCCAGTTCCACACACTTTTGCGTCACCGCACGCAGATTTCCTCCCGAAAACGCTCGTCTAAATGGGGAATAAAAAGTGAAGATGTAACGCCATTTTTGCGTCTTCTGTTCAGATCGTCATCATATAAACGTAGCCTTAGTAACAATGTGCCTGATTGGATGAAAAAAGTGACACTGTTGAGAAAATGCTACGTAAACTGAATAGTTTATAATAACAATAACTGTACAGCTTATTTATATATTGCTTTTCAGGACGCTTACAGCTACATACAGTCTTTTTTTAAACTTATCTAGAGGCTTTTATGATACGTGCACTCATCTTGACGAGAATAAATTAAAGGTTCCTTATGTAACATTTCTGGTAGAGGGTCTTCCACTTGGTTGTCTCCATGGGGATGTTATTTATTTCTTTATGCTATTAAAGTTTTTCTATCTTGCTTAAAATTTTCTATCTTGCTTTTTTCAGGTGTATATATTGCTAAATAATACTTTTAAAAAATATTCCTCACTATGTACGCTCTGCCTCTCCACAGATCTGACCTGTAACATGCTCCACCTGCTTGTCATCATGGAGATAAATAAGGTTAAAACTGTAACATTTCAGTAAATCAATGATATCCCCGTGGCGGATGCTCCACCAGAGAAGTTACACAGTGTACCTTCAAAATCAGGTGCAAGGGAACTACATAGACCATGATCCTTTGCACCGTTTAAGTGCAGACTATATGAAGAAATAACTGTTTTAGCTCTTTTAAATCTTACTTCTTCATGCCTTACATCTTGTTAAGGCATTTTAAGAAGGAAAAGTAGCATATTCACAATTTTGGAATAAATATCGTACCGAGTTTACAATACGGACCATATGAGGGGACAGTGGTTGTGTACCAAAGGCAGTGCCTTTATCAAAGCTTCTCTTGCCTGTCAGGAAGATGTGCTAATGTGTTTGTGCAGCCGAATCCCAGATAAGCCCACGTCTGTCAAGTGTCAGCCTGGCAGAAGAATGGTCGAGCCAGGAAAAGTGACGCACCATAAGCACAGGGTATCTGAAGGTCACCTCAAACAGCCCAGGAATGACGGACAGTAGTGGAGTGAGGAATCAGGTGAGTAAAGCGATAATTGCCTTGATCTGACGACAAGAGTGCGCAAACAAGAGGAAGCCATCCCAGTGTGGTGAGAGAAAAGGCTGCGTCAGGACCATGTGTGGGACCTGACAGCTTGTTGATGAAGTATTAGTAGAAATTATTAAACAAACAATTTATTTCTATTCAATTTACATATATTTATTATACCACATATTACTTACAAAAGAAAAGAAAACACCCTTCTTGCTCAAAAGGCAGTGAGAAGAAGTAAAAACATATTTTATATCCAGGTGGGTGGAGTAGACAAAAATTATACACAAGTAAGAGTAACATTACTTCAAAATAGTATTATGCAAATAGAAGTATAAAGAAGTGATCCAAGAAATTATTCCAAAAAAAAGTATTTGGCAAAGGTATTTCTAACTGCCAGAATGTAAAATCTGATTTATAATTTAGAGTTAATGCATTTGGTAGGACAGAAAGTGCAAAATCTGACAGTTTCAAAGGATAGACACAAAAATCCAAAAAAACTAAATCATTTCTGAAGGAGAGGTGAAAGAAACACAAACGTTCAGATCATTTCACACTGTCAACATAACACTTTTGTCATTAAGTGGGAAGAGTAACTAAAACCTTTACTCAAGTAAGAGTACTGTTTCTGTTTTACTGTTTGTAAAAATATTACTCAAATGGGAGTAAAGTATGGTCAAGTCAAATAATGCAAACAGAAGAAAATTATTTCCATAAAATGGATCTCACACTAGCACAGCTGACCCTGAATGACTTGCAGCACCTTGCTAAAAATACGAGTGAGTTAATGAAGCTGACAGCTATAAGAATCTGTGTTCAGTCACCTACTACAATGTGAAATGTTGAGCAGAAGATATTGCATACCATCTTAAACACAGAAGTTATTTTATTTTTAATCTATAATGAACATGGTCAAAAAGTGCTCAAAAAGAGACAGGGATAGAACTCCATCATAATAACAATATTTCTATTTCTTGGACTCACTGAGCATTCATTTCATTTCATTCACAACTGTAAAATTGCACCTAGTCTCATGTTATTTTAAGATATCTTTTTTAGCACAGAATGCACCAGTGTGCTGTACATGCTCAAGCAGCAGCTAATAGAGCCCATAATTTACAACACAAATAAACAGATGAAGAAAATCCACTGTGGAGCACCCACCCAAACAAAATGTGCACCCAGAAGGAGGCTGGAGGCCGATGTTTATAAAATCCTCATTAAGGAAGTAGTGAGATAAGGCCACACGCTCATGTGCAGCACACTGCAGCTATGCAGCCTATCATGTCAGTGATAAGGGCAGAGGACTCACCCGGAGCAGCCAGAGCTCTCAAAGACCTGACCGAGGCACATCAGACATGAGTGGCACAGACTGCACCACAGCCAGGCCACCCTGTCACCGGAACCACTGCCCGTGCTCACAACACTTCAAAAAGTGTTCACAAGGATAAATACTGCAGGAAGCCTATCCCCACTCAACCTGTTACACAGACTCAGAGAGTGGGCCACTGCACTGACCTGCGGGACACAGCAGGCTTGGAGATACGACAAGTGAACTTTGAGTGGATAGAGATTTTTCTTCTTGTTGCACCAGCCCATTGACAACCCCAAAGGGTGTCAGCTTCAGTGTGAAGACTTCTCTCATGGCGAGCACTTGGATCTCTGAACTGGGACCCATCTTAAACTCTAAGCCTGTGCTGCTGCTTCTTGTGACTGCGCTCCTCCAGGGCCCTCAGAGCTCTGACAGCAGCCCCATCCTGAGTACCCATCAGAGGCATCGGCCCGACCCAGGTCTGGGCGACGGCCATGGAGGGGTGGTGGAGGTATCAGAGTTGGAGCAGGATGGAGCAATGAACATTCAGTTACTGGAGAGTCTGAAGGAGCAGTTCCTCAGGACATTTAACCTGAGTGGATCTGGTCCTCAGCTGTCTGCAGACAGCACCAGAGAGGAGCCCCCGGAGTACATGATGGAACTGTACAACCGATTTGCCAATGACCACAATGCCATGCCCACGGCCAACATCATCCGCAGCTTTAAGAACGAAGGTATAAATCATGTTAAAGAAATGCATATCTGTTACATGTTCAAAACTGTAGCTGATAGCTGTTATGATAAACTCTTTTTGGATCTTGAGATTGATTTAATTAGACTGGGAAAGCTGATCCAAGATAATAATAGAATATTTTACATAGATTATATAGATTTCATTTTGATAAGAGTAATCCACAAGAAATGCCTTCATAAGTAGCTCCATATTATTTGTAAAAACATGGATCTGCTTCAGTCTTATATAAAGTATTAGCATAATTAAGTGTAGCGGTGGACATCTGGACTAAGTTATGTGCTTGGACATGTTTTGTCTTTTCATTCAGAAGGCTTTCTCAGTTCCTCCAAGACGCCTGGCAATGTTTACGTTGGGGATTTAAGTCTTTCCAAACAAAGATTTGAGTATCTGTAACTTCATGATACTGATATTACATTCTACTCAATCTTTTCCAGATACTTCGCCAAGTGTTATCGATGCTGGAGGGGTCAGACGCCATAAACTTCTCTTCAACGTTTCAGTACCACACCATGAGCGAGTTACGGCAGCTGAACTACGCCTCTATACCCTGGTTCAGACTGACAGGCACCTGTATGCTGGGGTGGACCGAAAAGTGACTATCTATGAACTGGAATCTAATGAAGATGAAAACAACGCAACGGAAGAGATACAAGAAAGAGAGGATGAACTGAGAAAGGAGGATGAAGAAATACACCTTACAGAATTGGCATCAAGGCAAGTTTTCGGCACAGATAACGGTTGGGAAGCATTTGATCTTACGGGGGCTGTCCAACGTTGGAGAAACTCTGAACAAGGAACTACACATCAGCTTGAGGTGCACATTGCAAGCATGGTCAGTGACGAAAACATCCCTGAAATGGCAAATGAAAGTGACAATGCGATTTTGCAAGACATGAAAATTGATACGAGTCCTGAGGAGAAGCACAAGCCATTACTGATTGTTTTTTCGGACGACCAAAGCAGCGATCGAAGAGAGGACAAGCGTGACTTAAATGAGATGATTGATCGAGAAACCTCCAACATGGTCCTTCAAAATGAGATTTGGGATGACTTGGAGAAGAGCAAAGATTTATATGAGGATGAAGAGGAGCCAGATGAAGAGGATCTCATTCAAATGAGGTCCAATTTTATCTATGACACCGCATCTCGTATTAGGAGAAATGCCAAAGGGAACCACTGCAAGAAGCAGTCCTTATATGTGGAGTTTAAGGACATTGGTTGGGACAGTTGGATCCTGGCTCCCACTGGTTATGATGCCTACGAGTGCACTGGGGTGTGCTCTTTTCCATTGACAAAGCATGTAACACCCACTAAGCATGCCATTGTCCAAACACTTGTAAACATCCACAGTCCACAGAAGACATCTCAAGCATGTTGTGTTCCCACCAAGCTGGATCCTATCTCACTCTTGTACTTGGACGATACTGGAGTGGTCACCTACAAGTACAAATATGAAGGCATGGTGGTGGCCGAGTGTGGCTGCAGATAGTGCTGGTTTTGACAGACTCTGACTCAGAAATGTGAAAGCCAGCCATTAGCTGAAACCACCGGAAATGGGGGTTCAATGGATTCTACCAAAGAAAGTATTGAAAAGCTGTAAACGCACCAAAGTGATGCTTGTGGAAAGCATTGGGACTGCAGTTGTTGTTGACAGTGGCGATAGTGAGGTGTGTCCTCAGTGAGAGTTACACAGCTCCAGATTTCCCAAAGGCTCAGGCCTGATGCAGCAGGCACAGACTGGTGGGAACCGGACTCCCCCCTCACTTCCCCTGACAGGGTCTTCCTCTGCACTTATCTGTGGCCAAACAATCATCAGCACTTCATGGGCCTGAGGCGAGCGGGCGAGTGGGCGGGCTGCGAGGCCTGGACTGTCCTGCTGCTGGACCTGCCTTATCTGCCCCTCTGTTTCCACTTCACATGCCTCTGCTCAGCCTGAGCCCGGTGATAGGGAGCTGTTTCAGAAACATGTGTGGCACCATTGGACTGAACAGTATTGGTGTAGAACAAACTATGCACAGGACACAGGGGCAGGGGTCACCCACATTCCTGAAGTCAACCCACTGACCTAGTCTATGCCCCCAACATACCTCCAGCCTCTGGTTGGGTCATCCATCACTTTTATCAAGAAAAGCCCTTTAGGGCATTATTATGTTCAAAGCCAATACTGTGATTGTAAGCTGTATTAATATTCATTTGATACCTCTGCTGCTTGTGTCAATTTATCTATTTATTGAGTTAATTTATTGATTTTGACAATGTACAATTTTTATTGTAGATTTCATGTTGTGACAATGCTTATGCAGCATAAAGATATTTTTGGGAAGTATTATTATTTACAGCACAGAAGAATAATGAAATGCCTCTATGGACACTCTGTTTCCATTATGTGTTGTTTAAGGAAATTGTAGTTAAGGTCTTGACACAGTGCGCTGAAGTCTTGCTCATTTTGTCTGACAGTATCAGCGCACAGGTCAAAGTTTATGTGTCACACAAACAAAGCATCATGGGAAACAGTACGAGGTGCGCTAATGAACAAAATGGAGGGTCTGTCTGTGTTGACAGCAAGCAGATGCCAGTGAAGCTCTGATGGAAATGTGCTAATAAAAAAAAGCAGATCCAACATGGAGTCTATGATTCATTTATAACTGTTCTACAGCATCCAGATCGCAAAACAGAATCTCAAAACACTTGAAATTTGCTATAATTAGTGGTATAATTTTGGATTCTGACCTCCCATGTCAGCCAATCACAGGAATTGTCTAAAAATGACACAAACATAGGGCAAGAACCTCACAACCAACCGCTATTTACAGCCCAACAAGGGAATATTTATGCTGTGCTGGGGGTCTGTTAACTGTCAAACTTTCCAAAATATTGATGAAATAGGAAGCATGTTTGGCCAACAGATAACATTTTCCAGAGTTGGAAAGTAACTAATCACAAATACTCAAATTACTGTATTTGAGTAGATTGGGTTGAGTATAATTATAGACAATGCAACTGTAATTATCTACATTTGAAATCACAGGAGGTATTGAGTACAGCTTTAAAGAAGACCTACTATTGTTCTGCCCCCCCTCCCATCATTTGTACCAAAATGAGCACACAACTCTGCAGAATCGTACACATATCAACAGATTAAGAAAAAAGAGAGAGAGAATGAAATAAGTACAGAGCAGTAGAGGTGAAACCGGGAGTTGATTTCCAATATGCCGTCTTGAAAATAAGCAATTAAAAATTGTTCAAACATACACAAATCACTTCAAAGACAACTTCAGGTGAGAAAATGGTTAGAGGAAACAACTATAACATGGTTAAAAGCTATGAAAAGTTGGTTTTGCAGAATAGAATTTTTTATATTTTAAGTACACATTTGGCAGCCATATAACTCTTCTTACCTTTACTTTAATTTACATTTCAGCACTGCATATTTCACTTGTAACTTTGCTTATAAAACAGTTGAATAGCAGACTAAACAAAATGGCAGATAGTAAACCAGTTGCGCCCAGAATAAACTTGTACCGTGCATAGCGTTTTCGTGGTAGATGGGACGCCCTGTGAACGTGTGTTTTGGTGGGTGTCCTTGGCATTGACGTGGAGGCAGTAATAAGGCCTGATTACTTCCGCTTTGGGACAGGGTTATCACTCCATCTCTCTTCACTTCCACCCAAAGCGCATCTCATCCCACCGCTGCAGCTCTCTGAAGATTTGTTTTCGTTGAATACATTATGAGACAGAAAAAGCATGATTCAGTTTCATGCCATTACAACAAAGCGAATATGGAATTATCGTGATTCAATTTCATGCTTTTACAGCGAGTATGTCATTATCTGAAGATCTGACGAACTGTCATTTTGTTGGGACCATCACAAAACGTAGCCTGCCTTATATTACATTGCTTTTTGTGCTTCTTCTTTGTTGAAAAGGTGCACAATACATGCTCAATGAAGTCATAGCTAACACACTTGTTACAAAGCAGATTTTATTCTATTATTTAAGTTAGTGTAGGGTGACCAGATTTTCAAAACTCTAAACTAGGACACACTCAGGTTGGCATGGTTGGTATAAATAAAATTGTGAAAAGAGTCTGTAACATTGTGCGTTCTCATTTCAGTCTTAATCTGAGAGACTTCTGTTGCTGCATTTTGTGGAGTTAATATGATTAACTGAGATTCAGGAGCAGAACCATGCCTCACCACGCCTCACCCGCCAACCACGGCTTATCTCAACTATGCCTTCAATTACCCAGTAGCCTTATTTATACGGCCTATCCTGACATCATCCTCACGTCAACTCTCTAGACCACCTCCCTCCCACCCGTGTCCCTCGTCCATCCTTCAGTCCAAAGACGTCATCTTCCAAATCAGCTGGATGACCATTTTGGATTGGAAACGGAGCCCCCACCCTGAGTCTCCCTCCAGCCATCACATGTATTCACTGTCAAACATCTTATCATTTTCCACTGTTGTGGCATGGTCCTTGCTCGTGAATTTTACTTTATGGTCATTCACAAACACGAATTTCTGTATTTTGGCCAAACAAATGACAATTTATGCTCCTCTTTATTGTTTGTGAGAACCAGATTAGTCAAAAATTGTGATAGTCCTGTTTTAGTCTTGGTTTAGACCTAGGGTGACCACCAGCATGACTCTGAAAATTAGGACACTCAGGCTCAAAAGTGAGGACACTATCAGATCCAGGGGAAGGGGGGTTCACTATTATCATTATTATTAGTATGAAAATATTATCAGTTATTATATATTATTAGTACTATTATTATAATTATCATACTTATTATTATTATTCATCAGTTTCAAGATAAGCAAGATGATTATGCAGCAATGGTTTTGTCATCTGTTGTGTTGGTTGTTGGTGGGGCAAAAAAAGACGTTAAAGAAGAGTACGCAGCATGCAGCACTATTCTCCTTGTGGCGTTTTGTGTCTGCTTGTCGCTCTAATGCACATTTACCTCGGCTACTCACATCAATGTCAATACGGCAGAGCTTACAGAAGGCATAGTGTTCTACTTTGGTTCTCTTACTGGCAAAACGATGCTCTGAGCACCAAGCATGTTTGAAAGATTTCTTCCTTTTTGGCATTTACTTTTGTTTAACAGCAGTTTCAAACATTGCTATTGCAGTATTGTAGGTGCAATATGGGCGGGGTTTTGTGGTGATGCGTGCAACGGCCAAGGGTCCGAAATGAGGACAAATGTCAAAAATGAGGACACATAAGAGAGGTCTGGACAGAAGGCTCTATAACCGAACTGTCCATCCGAAATCCGTACGAATGGGCACCCTATTTAGACCTGATGTAGTCATAGTTTAATCTTAGTTTAGTCCTGGTTTAGACCTTGTTTAGATCAAATTGGTCAAAAATAGGGACACTGGGACAAATCACTGGTTTTGTATAAATCTGCTGGGACAGGGGACACAGGGCTCAAAACTGGGACTGTCCTGGATAAATGGGGACGTCTGGACACCCTAAGTTAGCGGCGTAATTCATTGTTAGCAAAGCATTTACCTTTTGATTGTAACCTCCGTGAACCTCCGTGAAAAGACAGAGCCTGTGGTGGTCCCAAACCTTGATACAATGTAGAAATTAGAACAATTGAAGACTGAAGCAGTGACAGTATTGTGCATGTTTTGTGTAACCTCTACCTCAGTACCTCTTAAGTTAGCATGTCACTTCCTCTCATGCTCATGCTAACCCAACTAGCTTGAGCTGTGTTATGCTACCATCAAAAATGGAAACAAAACCCAAAAAGCAGCAAAAAAGTCCAAAACACAAGCCTAGAGGCCTGATGTTGCTTTGACAGACTCTATGACAATCATAAATCTTGACTAAATTGTGCTGTCCAAATGACCCAGCGTGATGATAATTAGGCCACAAGTTGATTGTCCTTCAAAGTCTTAAAAGAACTGTCTTTAGCCTGAGGTACTGTCAATCACAACTGAACCACAGGTCAACCTGGTGTGTGTGCCTGGTGTGTGCAAGAACACATACAGAATAAAACAGCATTCCAGATAGTAAACACATCGCACGATGTGCGATGTGTTTACTTTTTCTACTGTTTTGGATTGCCTGGAATCCGTTGTGTCTTGAATCTTGATCCTTTTTTCCAAGAGCACCCTCTTTGCTCCTACTGATTGGAACACCTGTAGCAAACAGCCACATTTTTGGTCTTTCAGCATTCCAGATAGGTTGGAAATCCGAGCCCTTATCTTCACAGACATGTAAGAACAGACCTGGACAACTCTCGGGCCACATACGGCCCTTTGGTTGACTCTGACGGGCCCGTTTAAGCTCACTGGAACTACAAAATAAACATATTTTATAATTTTACCTCATGCAGGAACTAAAGCTGCATTGCTTTTATTTTAGACATGTTTTTAATGACATTTTTTGTAAGGTAACCTCACCTTTTCATTGCTTAGTCATAACATAAACTCTTACCAGTCTAACCAGCTCAAAACAATGCTATTTACTGCTTTTTTTTTTTTTTCTTTCTTTTAAAAAAAAATACAATTAATATGATGCAGAATTAAGTTAAGCATTTTGGCCCTCCACAATATTTTCTGTTTGTCATGGTGCTCCATGGATTACCCACGCCTGTGTAAGAGCGATGTTTGATTTGAACATGTGGGCCTCATATCTGAGGACACAGATACGTCATGTTTATGAAATTTTAAATCAAAATCTTGCACACTGTCCCTTCAATGAGAATTTACTTATAAGGCCATGTTTTCAATACTGTGTAATATGGGGTATTGTGCAAAATCGATCTTTTGGAGATTTTTAACATAATATAATGTTCCCTCATTAAAAGCATGACTGGAGAGCTGTGGTGAAAGGAGAAATTCAATTTATCAACTCTATGAAAGTTTATTTTTTCTACCAAAACAAACATCTATCCAGTTGACAAAGTGAATTTCTCCTTTTGCAATGGAGTCTACTAGCCTGATTCATCAGCCAGTTTTACTTTGTGGAAACTGTCTGACCTCGCAGCATTAGAATTCGTTCACTCGACAGTAGGCGGGTGCTTTTTTTATTTGACCAATCGCTGCTATTTGGTTGTGACGTATGTAATGCTCTGCTAATGGGGTAAATGGTATACTAAGCTTTTCCTAAATCCCATAGGAAGAAGGGCAGTAACGTCTTTCCCCTTGATAAAATTCACCAAACATTGTCTTTGTTCCAGCTTTAAATCCTCGATCATGGGAATTGTTGCAACACAGAATGTATGGCTCTTTGGAGATTGGCTGGTGCCCGAACTCACACTTCCGGGATTCTTGCAAACCATCTTGTGTATTCTGATTCCTGACCTAGTCACTGGAGAAAAATTAAACTGAGCGGAGGCACTAGGTGGCACCAGCTTGGCTAGGATTTTACCTAAGACTGACGGATTTCACACATGACTGAAGAGGTTTTAGTTGTCATCCGTGCATGTTTCAGTAATTTAACGATCTCTCCCGGGCAAGCCTATGTCATCCATGCTCCTACATGACAAATATACAAAAACATGATACAAAACTGTACACAGCAACTTAACAAACCCAATGCGATGTGCAGTAGTTTCATGAATGGGGTGATTATGTTATGATAGTGCTCTGAAAGGGGAGTGACTAACGCTGGGAGTAAAGGGAGTGGAGACTCACATTTGGAAGTAAAATACCCCCTCTTTACTCAAGATTAACCTGAAGGAGCATGATGGGAGGAGAGATTTAGGACATTTTGACATTGTTTTTGAGGTGGTGTAAAACATGTTCCACCTTTAGGCTACGTGAGCACAACAACAGTTTGCAGTGAGCTTGTGGAGCAGTACCTGTGGCTTCTATTCGTCAGGAAAACCTCAGAGCTGTGTTGACATGTGCTTTTGATTTCTCCAACAAATCTCTGGGGAGAGACTTGGAGGCAGACACGAGGAGTTAAATAACCATGTATCCAGATAGTAAAAGGCAGAAACATGAGACTGTCAGGCCACAAATCCCCACAAACTGCCTTACAGGGCAAAAAGAGGGCATAAGGTACAAAGCGAGCCCTGAAGGGAGGGCTGCTATTGATCATAAAGGCAAGAACCAAAGAGACCAGTGATTCTTAAAGGACAAATATCACGCTATTTTCTGATCGAAGTTATAAGGTTGTTTTGTCATCACAAGTAAATCTGGAGTTGTGTTTTGTTTCATTCACATATGTTTAACACACAAACCCTCAAGTTTACTTTGTTCCACCTTGTGATTTGGCAAAACAAGAAGTGCTTCACTGTGTTTTTAAACTCTACATACCTTCACTAGAATCATTTAGACCAGTGGTTCCCAAACTTTTTTTCTGGGGGCCTATATTTTAAAAGTCACAAACCTTTGCAACCCAAGTCAATAGACATTATTCATAAATTACAAAATAAATTTGTAACCATTATGAGGATGAGGATATTTTATTGTTGACTAAGTGATCACGTCTCTCTGAACAATTAGTATTACCATATTTTTTAGACTATAAACTGGACCGGATTATAAAGCGCAATATCAATAATGTTGAATTCTCTCGTCTATTTTTATACAGAAGGCGCACCAAAATAGATGCATCACAAATTTCAGACTTCCGGTCACTGCGCAATGCATACTGGGAAGGATTTTCCAAAAAAGTGAGCATCAAACCGCCATGTTTGTTTTCTCAGTGGGATGCGTCCATTGACAAAGCCAGTCTTTTCTAGTCTTTTGAACCATATCACTTTTGTTTCTGATTCTGATATCGTCATATTTTAGTTTTGCGATTCGGACATCATAATTGTGTGATTGTTGGATGTCCTAACAGCGGAAAACGGCTCGAGAAATCTCCACCAGGCTGTGTGTCAAACATGTGTGAATGAAACAAAACACAACTCCAGGTCTGTTTGTGATGAAGAAACAACATTATAACATAAACACAATAAAATATTATGGGCCCTTTAAAATGTATCACTAAAAATACCTCGAGAAACATGTGTTCACTGTGAGCAGGGTTGCCTCCCCATAGATTTGACCTGTAACTTGAATTGGTTTAACAAAATATATATGGTCCAAACTGCCTTACAGGGCAAAAAGCTAGACCTAAAGGGAGGACTGCGAATGGCCATAAAGGGATGAAGGGAATAGAAGGATAGAAGAAAGCAAAGTTACAACAGGTTTGGTCCATACAAATGCTTATCTTCACTGTGTTACACAACATGAGATTTGTTGTCAGTGGGACTATTAAAAGGCCCATATTAGGCTATTTTCTGATTGATGTTGTAATGTTTTCTCATCACAAACAGACCTGTTGTTGTGTTTTGTTTCATTCACACATGTTTAACACACAAACCCTGCATCTTTAGGCTGATTTCAAACTCTATTCCACCATGTCATGCAGTAATTGGAGCTGGGTATCATTAAGGAGCTGCCGATACGATACATAGGCCATGATATGTTTTTTGATACAGCGCACTTTTGAATCAATGTGATTCAGTATAATATATTTAAAATCAATTCGATACGGTTCGGTGAAAAACAAAGGCTAAATCATGGCTGTGATACTAAAAGTTTATTAAGCCCACTAGGTTTGTGCAAAGTGAATATGAAAAACTAGCCACCACCTAGTTCCTCTGCTCAATTATATTTCTCTCCAGCGACTTAGGTCAGGAATCAGAATACACTAGACGGTTTGCAAGAATCCCAGAAGTTGTAAACTGCGCTCTGGCCAATCAGTGAAGAGCTTTGAAGCCATGACGTCAAACTCAAGCACCTGTCTGGGTTCTTTTTGTGGTACAGCACAACAGTAAACAAAGCGGTCGAGATGGATGTAGACGAAGACACACATTCTTTTTTGGCTACGATTCTTGAGATTGAGGATGTAAAGCCAGAACAAAGAGAATGTTGAATTTTATCAAGGGGAAAGACGTTATTGCCCTTCTTCCTATGGGATTTGGTGCATTATTGGTTAAATCATGATTGGTTAAATAAAAAAGTCCCCACCTACCATCGAGCGAACGAATCCTGATGCTGCGAGGTCAGACGGTTTCCATGAAGTGAAACCAGCTGATGAATCAAGCTAATGAAAAACGCCCATTTTACCCAAAACTGTGAAAATGTCAACACAACTGTAGCTCTTACACAAAGTAATTTAGTAAAATAAACCAAAAAATACTCTTAGTGATATATCGATACAGCAGCCCAAAATATCGATCAAATTAAATTATACAATATATCAATATTTTGATATTTTTGCATACCCCTAGTGGTAATACAGGAAGTGCTCCACTGTGTTTTTCAACTCCATACACCTTGACTAGAATCATTTAGACAATTTCAGTCCTCTCTACTCTCTACTAAACTAAAAGGTAAAAGGAGCTGTTAGCTTAAAACTACCACTGCATGACATCACAAGGTGGAGCAGAGCATTTTGAGCTTTGGAGATGTACACAGAAAATACAAATAATAATAAAGGGTTACTCAAACACACGTGAATGAAAAAAAAACAAAAAAACACACACACACAACTTCAGGTATGTTTTTATAACATTACAACATGACTTAAAGTTCACAAGAATCCATGTTTGTGTAATATAGAACCTTAAAGCTGATCTGTTTTAGATTGTATAGTCATTCTCAACTAGAGGGCAGTATTCAGCTATTTTCTTTAAACAATATTGTCACATTTTAATCATGTTTTTAAATTCCCTGTACCTATAATTAAAAATAATAAGTAGGTTATAAAGAGCAATCTCCCTAACATGTCTCCATGGACACAACCAGGAGCTGGACTGACTAACCATCCAGTTTCTTTCACTTATCCGGGGCTGGGTCGTGGGGGCAGCAGTCTAAGCAGAGACTCCCAGACTTCCTTCACGCCAGACACTTCCTCCAGCTCCTCCGGGGGACCCCGAGGCGTTCCCAGGCCAGCCCAGAAACATAGTCCCTCCAGATTGTCCTGGGCCTTCCCATGGGTCACTTTCTGGTGGGATGTACCTGGAACACCTCTCAAGGGAGGCGTCCAGGGAACAGATGCCTGAGCCACCTCAGCTGGCTCCTCTCGATGTGGTGGAGGAGCAGCAGCTCTACTCTGAGCTCCTCCTGTGTGACTGAGCTCCTCACTCTATCTCTAAGGGAGCGCCCAGCCACCCTGCAGAGGAAGCTCATTTTGGCCGCTTGTATCTGCGATCTCATCCTTTCGGTCATTACCCAAAGCTCATGACCACAGGTGAGGGCAGAAACAAAGATTGACCAGTAAATCGAGAGCTTTGCCTTTCGGCTCAGCTCCCTCTTCTGCCCCTCCCTGAACGCCACCTTAACATGGTGGAGGGGTTTGAGTGCCCGAATGATCCTGGGATTGACATGGAGACTAGTTCTGGGGACATGGAGCTGGACTTGTACCAGAAAAGTTACCTCTTAATGTTTGGGTTTTTTTTATATTTCAGTTATAGCATTTGATTATTTTCCAAGCCATTAGGTTGTGTAATAAGTGAAAAGTGTCAACAGTTCCTGGGTTTGTTGCAGTAGCTGTGTGTACGGCCTGGACATGTCTGAAGCCTGGAGTCTTTTCCATTTGGCATTGAAAGAAATACCTCTGATTGATTATTTAGTTCTTCCCTGAAACATCCCTGAAACCACCTTATGATGTCATGTGGTCATACAGGAAGTGCTCCCCTGTGTTTCTAAACTCCATACACTGTCACTGGAATAATTTGAATCATTTCAGCCCTGGAATTGCCACTCTCTGCTGAACTAAAGGTAAAAAGGAGCTAACGTCACATCACAAGGTGGAACAGAACATTTTGAGGTTTGGACATGTAGACAGACTAACAATGCAGGATTACTCCAAGGTGTGAATGAAACAAAACATAACTCCAGGTTTGTTTCTGAGGAATTAACAACGTTATTACACGATTTAAAGCTCACAAGAGTCAGAATCAGAGTCAGAAGATACTCAATTGTGTCTTTTGGTTTTCACTTTTGGTCAGAATCTGTTTGTTAAGAGAGCTAAAGTGCCTGTAAACAACATTGAGAAGGTGATTTGTCCCAAAACATTGGTCCAAGTAAAATTATGTGTACTTTAATTAAGTACATTTTAAGGAGAATTTTTACTCTTTCTTCACTACATCTGAGAGCAGGTAGCTGTACTTTCTACTCCACTGCATTTTTGAACAGGATTGAAAAATAAAAGTATATTTTATTATAGTTTGAGATCTGAGACATAGAAAAAAATCTAGGGGAAAAAAAAAATCGATTCAGTTGTTTCTGTTTTGCACAAATTTTTACACTTGAAGTACATTTTAAAACAAGTACTTTAATACTTTTATTTAAGTAGATTGTTTCATATGATACTTCTACTTTGCTCTGCTTAAAGGTGCATTGTGTAACTTTTCTGGCGGGGGTCTGTCAAACGCTTTTCTCCATGGAGATGTCATCGCTTTGTCTGGAATGTTTCACAGTATGGCATTAAACCTTTCTATCTTCACTGAGACCAAACCAGACCAAGTTATAAGTCAGATCTGTGGAGAGGCGATACCGCTCACAGTCAGAATGCCAGTTTTTGTAGATATTTTTGAGTTATAAAACCACCTGTGATTGAATAAATGTAAAGTAGAGCTGTGGAACATTCTGGGTAAAGCGGCGACGTATCCAGGTGATGGACCAACCAAAAAGTTACGCAGTGCACTTTTAAGTAACAAAACTGAGTACTTCTTCCACCACTGCTAATGACATTGAAAATAGGAATACAAGCGTCTGCAGGGGGCACCTTTAAAGCCTGTGCCAGCATATAAAGCCTAATTTGCTCCATACTTCAGGGAAAACATGCCACTTTAGAAACTTGACACTCCTAATGGGGGCTGAAAGTAACATATTTTGGACCATGTCTGTCATAGCTCCAAAAACAGTGTTATAATCAACCTCAGACTCCCAAGAATTTACTACACTCATATTTTTGGTCAGACATTCAGATTGAATATTTTTATTTCACAATATTCAAACAGCCAAACATTCGAGTCAACATATCAAGGCAGTGTAATAAATATAATAAACCATTTCAACATCTGTGTTCTTGGTTATGTAACTGTCATTTTTAAAGGCACTTGAGAAATGCAGGTAGGCTATTAAATGACTGGTCAACCCAACTTAAAGAGCCCATTTAATACGATTTTCAGATCTGTGTTGTAATGTAGTTTCCTCATCACACAGCAAAAAGTGGAGTGTTAAAACTGACTCTCACTGAATCAGTTTTAACATTTTATCAGAGTTTATATGAGTCCAGTTTGTTGTAGAGTTAATTTAACATTTTTGGAAATGTCATTTAAGTAATACTGGGCCAAAGTTCCTGTTTAACACTGGGAGGAGGCCCCAGGGAAGACCCAGGACACGCTGGAGGGACTATGTCTCTGGGCTGGCCTGGGAACGCCTCGGGATTCCCCCGGAGGAGCTGGAGGACGTGTCTGGGGTGAAGGAAGTCTGGGAGTCCCTGCTTAGACTGCTGCCCCCGCGACCCGGCCCCGGATAAGCGGACGAAAATGGATGGATGGACACATAGAGTTGTTTTATTTTTACACTCTATTTTAATAAATTTAAGATGAAATTATGTGCAAAACTGGTTCAAACTGGTCTTCTCTTGCAGGAGTTTGAATTGGTGGGTGAGAGGAGCCAAATGAACACTAAGAGAAGTTGAATTAACACTAGTGGGGGTTGAATTAACGTCAACCATAACAACTCTGGCAAATAACTCCAACTCAAACCCCCATTTCACTTTCAAATAGTTAAAATAACACAACTCTGAAATATTTCACCCTGAAATTTTAACCCTCCAGTTTTTGCTGTACACAAACAGACCTGGAGTTGTGTTTGTTTCATTCACACATTTAACACACAAACCATGTATATTTAGGCCGATTCTCTCAAAATTAACACTGTTCCACCTTGTGATGTCACGTGGTCATACAGGAAGTGCTTCACTGTGTTTTTAAGCTCTGCACACCTTCACTAGAATCATTTGGATAATTTCAGATCTGGAATTGCCAATCTCTACTGGTAAAAAGTGGCTGTTGAAACACCATAAAACTACAGCTTCAGGACATCACTAAGTGGAACAGAGCATTTTGAGCTTTGGAGAAGTAGACCAACTAATAATAAAGGATTAGTCATGTGTGAATGGAACAAAAACAGCTCCAGACAATGTTTTGATGAGGCAACAACATTATAACATGGCTTAATGTTCACAGGAGTCGATGTCAATACTGGACCTTTAAGTTAATTACTCCAGTCTGTATTATCTGGCCATTTGGAAGAACGTTAAGGTTATATTCAATGTCAAATTTATTTATAAAGCACATTTAGACTTAGACTTGGACAAACTTTATTGATCCACAAGGGAATTTTTTTGGACACTAGCTCACAGCATATTATAATAACCAAGGGAAATTGTACAGATTGTCCCAAAAAACTGCATTCCATTGATTTTGGCGATTTCACATAATCTATAGAAACAGATCAAGATTTTTTTATTGAATGTTTTATTATTGTTCTGTTTTCAGGTTGACCTATTCACTCCCAAAGAGAAGTATTTTTGCATATTGGAACATGCTCGCACACACTCACCCAACACTGTGCAGCCTTCAGTGCAAAATCTGGAAAAACTTCCCCAACTGACTATTACGGCCTCCAGTTCTAACTTGTTATGTGTTCTTTTCATTCCTTTTGGTGGCTGTCCTGATTCCTGCATCAAAGTCCTGGTCCGTGATTGTTGGGGCTTGTCTACGCCCACCTCACCTGCAGCCACCGCCCCCTGTTTAGGGAGAATGCCGGCGCCTGTTTGGGGCTGTGGCCTTTGTCGCCAGTCTGACATTTTGTGTTTGTCCGTGTGTCTCTTTAGTGTCAGTCATTTCTTTCGTTATTAGTACATGTCTGACTTTTTTGTGTTGAGACACTTGTTGAGTTCTGTTTAGGGTTAGGTTTTACTTTGAAGCACTTGTGATTTAGTTTTACTGTGTCCCTTAGATTAATCCCTCGTTTTTGTATAGACCTGCGTGACCTGTTTTTTTTCTTTGTGTTAATTGTGTCAGGTCAGTGGTGTCAAACTCAAACTCTCATAGGGTTAAAATGAAAAACTGGGACTAAGCCATGGGCCAAACTAAATATTTATTGAAAAATTTCAACAACATCTGCATGTTTTCTCTTCTTTCGAGATATATAATGTTAAACCATTTCTTATTAAAATAAATGTTTAATAATAATTTTACTTAAACATTGAATTCAGAACAAGCAAAATATAAAATAATAACAACAGCTCTAATACATATTTGATATGGTTTTGAGGGCCAGCATTATATTATTGTATGGTTTGGTTATTTTCTGTACCTATTTTAGTTTGTTTTTGTAAATTTATCTTTAACATTCCAGTGAACAGTAACAGTGAATTAAACATTACTTAATTTATTCCATTCTCCACCTTGGATTTTTTGTTACTTCCCTGACCCCATTGAGCTGGGTCTTAACACTGGCAAATAAAGTCTCAGAATAAACTTATGATGAACACCTAAACTGTTCAGTTTCTTAAGGTAGACTTGATAGTTTTCAAGATAAATACTTTTAAAATGATGTCAAATTTTTTGGGACACCTTGTATAATAAATTTTAAATAAGAAGCAGAAATAGCAAGAGACTTACGTTAAATAAAGCATAATGCAAAATGCAGAAAAAATAGTCACATTTTTGTCCCAGGACTGTCTCAACCGGAGGGTCTGATCTATAGCGCATGTTTTGGGTTGATGTAGGAAACTTTAGTGCCCAGAGGAAACCCAACCAGACACAGACACAACATGCAAACTCCTCACAGAACCCCTTATATGTGTAAAAACTCAACAAGACTCACTTCACATTTGTACATAATCTTTATTGTTACTCACATCCTGCTACAATACATATAAACATTTATAACACTTCACTTGCATATTTACACTCCCATGATTCCACACACTGTTCACATCATTTACAGTCATTCAAAACTTTTTTTCTGTAGCAGTGCAAAAGCGTTTCAGTACAGTAAATCTTAAATATACAATCTGTTCTGTGTCGGCTTTGGCTCACTGGGGTAAATCTGGAGCCCATTACTGAAAGCATTTGTTGAAAACTGAAGCCATTTAAAATCACAATAACCCTTGGCTAGTTAAAGTGCATTTGACAGATTTTCATATTTTTCTAATTATGATATGGTTTGGTGGGAAAATAATGCCACAGTTTTACTTGAAGGTGCATTGTGTAACATTTTCTCCGTGGAGATGTTTTTGCTTCGTCGGGAAAGTTTCACAGTATGGTTTTAAAGCTTTCTGTCTTCAAACCAAACCAAGTTACACATCAAAATGCAAATCCAGAATGTTTTTCTTTGTATTTTGCACTATAAAACCACCTGTAATTGAACAAATATAAGGTACATATCTATAGAAACAAGCAGGTGATGGATCCCTAACCAAAAAGTTACATAGTGCACCTTTAAGTTAAGTTTTTGCAAAAAAGTTGAAACAAAAAAATACAAAAATACAGAGTTCTAAAACAGTTTAAACCTTCATTTAACAAAATAAACATGCTGCCATTTATTTTTTTATTAGTCTAAGCTTATCCATTGTGTAATTTTAACAAGTTTTGGCCTTTGTTTACATTGTGGTTGCTAGGTAACCACAAATTTTCAAATGAGTGCTTGAATTTGGGAATAATTCAGTGATTTCGGTGATTATTTGACCAGTTTCAGTCATCTAAATCAATAATAAGACTTTGAATTGAATTGTATAAAAGAAAAAAAATAAAAGTTCCACAATGTTCACAATCAAGCCAGCTGAATTGAACATTATTATTAATTATTATCGCTTTTGTGAAAATATTCCGCGGTATGGCTTTAACCCTCAAAATGACATTGAAAAACATGCATTCTGAATGTGAGCAGGCTTGCCTCTTCACAGATCTGACCTTTCACCGGGTCTACAGTGGCATCATCTCAGTGTACATACGTTTAATGCCACACTGCGGAACATTCCAGGCAAAGCAATGGCATCTTCATGGACACAAACAGGTGACAGACCAGACAAAAGTTACATAGTGCAAAAAAAAACAAAACAAAAAAAACAGTATATATACTAAAGCTGCATATGAAAACACTCTGTTCCATCTTGTGATGTCATGTGGTAATGCAAGAAGTGCTCCACTGTGTTTTTAAACTCCACACACCTTCACTAGAATCGTTTGGATCATTTCAGTCCCAGAATTTCCGCAAATCAGCTAAAGAAAAGGTAAAAGATAGTCCCTTACGACATCACAAATAAATAAATGCATAAATAAACAAAGTGGAACAGAGCATTTGGAGATTATGGAGAAGCAGAAAGACTAAAAATAAATTCAAACATGTGTGAATGGGACATAAGAATCACCCCTCTTGTATTTAACAATGATTATATATATATATATTTTTTTAATCAAATTCCAAGCCTGATTTATTGAAGCTTTAACTAAAAACTGAGTTGAAATTTTGCTTTCTCAAATAATATCCAAAACTCCCTGTATATGTATTTATATTATTTTTTTATTTTTTTATTTTTTATCATCTAATATGTCAACAAAAAGAAGCAACATTTAAACCTGGCTCTTGAATCACAAAAATGGTAAATTTTGTCAGCTTTTATACATAAAATGCCTTAACGATTACATGCTGAAAAACTCATAATAGATTTTTTTCTTACATTTATATGAGTAAAGCCCAGGAGAAGTTTCAAACTGATATCTTTACACTTACGTTTACTCTCACACTTACACTTACACTTACACATTTTTCCTTTTCACCTGCAGTGTCTTGTCTTCACTCTCTGACCTAAATGATGAAATGTCTCGTCTCTTTCAGTAGCGTTTGTTTAGATATGCAGTAAAGACGGTTCAGGTTGCAGCACGCTCCATTAATTTGAGTATAATTACAGATAAAAGAGTGACGCACCAAAAGTCATTCATAAAAAATCCTGATGCGTATCTCCGAGCTTCAGATCACATTACAGTTTGGGCTTGGTCTGAAATGCCCCATTGTTTCGAATATTGCTGGATCCTGTACCTGATTTTTGAGTTTCGTATTTGAGTTTTGTATTTGACTTGCCCCGGTACAGCTCGTACAAGCGGCTCTTGAGATCAAAATAAGTCTGCAGTGGTCTGTCTGCTACTTATAAACCATTTTATTGTCCGATAATCAGGAAGGGTGTGTTAGCATGCTTGGCAAAACTCTGCTTTATAAGGTTTTATTGACCAGGTCCATAATAATCTTGTTTTGTAGTAGGGATGTAACAATACCTGAAATATCGTGATATCGTATCGTCAAAAGTCTCACAATCGAATTATAAGTTCCTTTGCTTAAATGTTTTATAGTAGCAAAATCTTATAAACATCAGAAACTACATATCCCATGATTCATTTCAGCACAGACAACATGAAGAAATATGTTTTTGACTTGAATTCTTGGGATTAAGACAAAAATAATTCACACCAAAATCTTATCAAGGTATTTTAAAAGTGTCCAATCTAGAATTATATTAACCTCAAATCACTATCGCAATAAATATCGTATCGTCAGATGCATATCGTGATAATATCGTACTGAGAAATTTGAGTATCGTTACACCCCTAATTCATATTCGACAAATATTAAGAGAAATTACCGTTTGAGGAAGTGCACGCATTTTAAATCATGCCTCATTAATATGCACTAGTTGGAGCTTGATTTTATTGTCCAGTAATCAGGAAGTGCCCGTTAACATGCTGGTTTTTGTTAGTTTCACCGTCACAGCAAAACTGCGCTTCATATTATTAGACCAGGTCCATAATAATCTTGCTTTATATACAACCAATATTAACAGAGTCGGTCGTATGAGGAAGTGCACGTTAGCATGCTAGTTGATGTCAGCACTTCGAAACGCATCACGGTGAATAATTAGAATGGTTGGAATGGATACAGTAAGCGAGGAATAACTTTGGATCATCGCGAATCTTTTATGATGAGCTATTTCCATTTTTTAAAGTTTTTAAGAGACTAAAAAATCAGGTACAGAGTCTTTTAAAATCTTTGCACACTTAGAAAAATAACATTTCCCCCCAAAAAGCACTCTTTTTTAATGCATTTTTTATACAAAGTGCTGAAGTGCTAAAGTGCAAAAGTGCGTTTGTTATTCAAAGGTTAGATTCCCACAAGTTGGCGAAATCTTTCTCAGTTTTAATGCCCTGCTAGTATTGTGTGGGCTCAAAAAATATATAAAAAAAAAGTCGTGCATTCTTCATTCACTCCATACTCGTTGGCGGTAAGCTTCTATTTTATCCACAGCTGCCTTGCGCAGTGTTTCTAAGCAGTGTCTTGCTGAACGACACGAAAACAGTGAGCACCTGAGCCACTGCTGCCCCATTGTTGCTCTTGGAGGTTAAAAGCGGTTTTCCGTTCACGTACTAACCAGACTCCGCCGTGTTTGGCTTCCAAAATCAGACGAAATCGGCAAGATGGACTGACTCAAGTTTCTGTAGCTGCCTGTTTTTACGTTTTTTTTTCATTGGCTTGGTTACTTGTTTATGTCCTGAAATGTATAAACCCTGAACCAGCTGCTAAAACAGGTACAAACCACGTAGAAACAGTGATAAACTGGTATACTGAACCTTATCTACGGCTCACTGTTTGTACGTGCCAAAAAGCAAGTCCCAGTGCGTAAAGTAGGGGGCGTAGTTCCACTTGTGCTTGGTATGGTGCAGCTGATGGAACGGAGCGCCCCCTAGTCCTAAACTGGGGAGCAGTCGGTGCAGGCCCCACGGCAGGTCGTACCCGCAGTGGTCCTCTATGGCCAGCCAGCTGTTGAGGAAGTGGAAGAGGGCTTCGCTCAGGGGATGGCACCCCACCCACCAGGAGCTGATGAGGGCCAGGAGGAGAAGGGACAGCAGCTCCCACCCGTTGGCATCCTGGGCGGACAGAGCGATCAGGGCCTTGTTCTTGTGGTGCTCCTGGTGCACTTTGCGGAAGAGCCAAGGGATTCTGGGTAAGACAAACACATGAGACTGGTTAGGAGGATGACAAAATGGAAAAATGTGGCAGGCTGAGATTTACACAGCTGCTATTGGACCTGTGAACACTAATGGAAACATCTGGCTTATAAGGCTCCTGTTGGGTATCAAGGCCATTATTTCAAATTATATTAAAGATCATTTTCATTTAAAGTGAACAGTGTAGGGTAGAGGTGGAGGATCTGCCACTTAGTTAGTCTCCATGAAGCTTTTACTGCTTGGAGATAAAGCCCAGGCGGTGCTCAAGCCTCATGGCCTTTTCCTTGTGCCCTTTAAATGCTCTCATGGTCAACATATATACTCTCCATCCATCTATTTACTTCCACTTATCTAAGCAGGGACTCCCAGACTTCCTTCACCCCGGACATTTCCTCCTTGCCAGGCTGGTGCCACCTACTGTCTCCACTCAATTTCATTTCTCTCCAGCGACTAGGTCAGGAATCAGAATACAGTAGAGAGTTTGCGAGAACCCTGGAAGTTGTAGACCCACACTGGCCAATCAGTGAAGAGCTGTGAAGCCATGATGTCAAACTCAAGCGCTTGTCTGGGTCCCTTTTGTGGTACAACACAACAGTAAACAAAGCGGTCGAGATGGATGTAGACGAAGCCAAACATTCTGTGTGGTCGAGGATTTTCACTCTCTGCTTTGTTTGCTGTTGTACCGACAATTACTTGGACATAAGTAAGCGTTCTGGTGCATTACATACGTCGCGACCAAATAGCAGCGATTGGTTAAATAAAAAAGTACCTGTCTACCCTTGAGCAAACAAATCCTGATGTTGCAAGATCAGACAGTTTTCACAAAGTGAAACCAGCTGATAAATCAACTTCCTTCAGCTCGTCTGCGGGACCCCGAGGCATTCCCAGGCCAGTCAAGAGACACAGTCCCTTCAGCGTGTCCTGGGTCTTCCCCAGGGCCTCCTCAAGGTGGGACATGGCCGGAACACCTGCAGGCATCCAGAGCAGATGCCCGAGCCAATTCTGAACTGGAGGAGCAGCGGCTCTACTCAGAGTTCCTCCCCTGTCAGTGAGTTCCTCACCCTATCTCTGCCTCTGAAGTCAAAATATATTTTTCGTTTTATTTTGCCCCATGAAGACAGCAGATGTTTTTGCTGCAAGTCTCTCTCTGTCTCCTGTCTGCCTCTCACACTATGAAAATACACTTTATATAATTTTAGTCTTTTTTGGGCTTTAAAATTATGTATCAAACCTTTAAATCAGTGTTTTCCTAAATAAGACTCACATTTTCAAGTCCAGACCAGCTCCATCAACCATTCTATTATACTGTATTTATATCACAAAGTTTCTGTTTTTACTTTACTTGTACATAAACATTTATATAATTCGACCTTATTTGTAATATAATGTCTTGAGTGAGCTTCTGTGTCCAAGTCATTTCCCTGGTGAATCAATAAAGTTTGTCTAAGTCTATTACCGTGACACTCAGTGCTTCCCCACACAGAACCCCACTGCCTCATGTAAAAACAGAAATGAACTCAGGCGTTTCTTGACATTTTCTTAGAGGGAGAGTCTCTGTGATCGATGTCCGTGCAGTTTCAAAACAAGACTGGAGACTGCACGGTCGGGAGGTTAACAATTCAGAGGATTAGCTGAGGGGCTGTGGTCATGATTACTGCAAACCTGGTCTCCTGGTGCTTAAATCCTATTATGTGTTATGTGGGCTACTATACAGACCCAGATGCAGTACATTTGTCTTTAGGGCCCGTCCTGTCCGGGTCATATGTCCTCTGTCACTTACATAATGACTGGAGCCCCGTGATAACTTGAGAAAACGACCCATGAGAAAAAAGACCCCGAACAACCCCAAAGCGGACTCATTTGTCAAAGTATTCTGCAGGACTATTAAAGGGCCAGTGGTGGTGCTGTGAAAACACCACGCAAACCAGTTTGACCAGACGCAATTAGCAAAAGCTGTAATTTTTTAAGTGTAATTATCTCCACAAACAACTAAATGTCTTGTTTTACTCTGCTAATCCTGTAGTTTACATCTGGACAAACATCTTATATTAGTATTTCACTCTTTTTGTCAATTCTTCTGGACATAATTTAAATGTGAAATTAATTATTAAATATATACATACATACATACATACATACAATAGATTTTTTTTTTATTTCTACTTTTAATTGTGCAAGGTTTTGATTCATGTGGACTATGCAAATAAGACAGTAGGCCATGCTGTTTGTAACTTAAGTTCATTCTTATATAATAAAAGCATTTTAGTTCAACTGTGCTTATTGGAGTTTTGCTTTTTGAGTTAGGAACCAATAACCTGCGTCCCAGACCGTCTTACTATTTCAAATTAATATCACACTATACGTCATTACAAACACATGTCCAAAAATGACTTGAAAGTCCGAGGACTCAACTGGGAATTTCCAGCTGCCCTGTCACAGTCTGAGAGCGGCGCGCTCTCTTCCTGATTGACCGGGACAGAGGTTGAGCCGGTCCCGCTCTGTAACGCGCTCTGACTCTCTCTAGTGGTCAACATGAGGCTCTCCTCTTTCTAACTACATTAAATTGTCATGACATCTTAGATGTCTGTGTAATCCCTCAGTGGTCAAGGTAGGATCATAGCAAAAGAAAAATTTTATACTGTGAACTGAGCAAAGGTTTTGTGAGAGTCTCATTCAAAAAACTTTTTTTTTTTTTTTTTCCAGTTGACTGAATTTAATTTTCTTTTGCTATACATCTCAGCCTAAGGCTGTAGTCAGCTTTTACTCTGAGAGTGGCTCAGGCTGAAAATATGACATACATTTCCTTCACGCCAAACAGGTTCATTTTGTAGTATCTGCAATAATCATAATTTGCCTTAGTCTTCATAATCCTAAAAAGGAGAGCGTGCTCTTACCTGTGCATGGAGAGGTGCCAGACAAAGAAGAGCGCGTCGAACAGCAGAAAGCACGCCAGCACCTCCACGCAGAACCGGTAGCAGGATGGGGCTCGCTCGGGTAACACGGGGGTCTTCAGGGCGCACTGCAGGAGCGCGGTGACGGGGAGCACCACTGTCAGGTACCGGACAGTCAGCCTCCCCAAACACTCCATCCAGCATCTCACGCTCGGCACCGAACCCGTATCGATTCTCCACGAGCGGATCAGAGGGCAGACGCACGACAGTAAGTCCATAATAAAGAACGGCACGCACAGGAGGACGTGCGTGATAAACGCACTGAAAGCGGGCAGGTAAGGGGACAACAAGATCTCCTCCTGACCGGATCTCACAAAGTCCCACAGCCCCTGAAGTAAACAGTATTGGTGTGTTGACACATTCATCACGGCTTTAGAGCACCTTCAGTGGGCTATGCGCTGATGCTGTAATTGTAACAACACAAGTTGTGTGTGTTTAGATCAAACTGAAATCCTTTCACAAAAAGTGTCCTGGTGAAGCACTGAAAGCCCCTCTGACCCTCTCAGAGATGCAGCAGAGGTTTTCTTCTTCTGGTGGGAGGGACAGAACTCCATCGGAGGAAACGATCCATACAAGTACAGGAGTTCCGCCTCTGCCCGTCACACAGCCCGCGGGGATGGAGGGGATTTCTGAAGATCGACACGGAGATGTCATGTAGGGATCTTCTATGCAGGTCTAACATATGTGTTCACTTTAAAGGTGCATTGTGTAACTTTAATACTGGAGGGTCCCTCAAATGCTTTTCTCCATGGAGCTTTGCCTGGAAAGTTCCACAGTACGGCATTAAACTTTTTTGTCTTCTCTGAGACCAAATCAGATCAAGTTACAGGTCAGATCTGTGGAGAGGTGACCCACAGTCACAGTCACAGTCAGAATGTTTGTTTTTCTAGGTATTTTTGAGCTAAAAAAACACCTGTATTTGAATAATAGTGATATATATATATATATATATATATATATATATATATATATATATATATATATATATATATATATATATATATATATATATATATATATATATATATATATATATATATAAAACTGTTTAATGTCATACTGTGGAACATTCCAGGATAATGATATCTTGAAGTTAACATAAACATGATTTATTTAAACATTCCAAAGAGTTCAAGCTCCTTCTTTTCAAATTCCTATGTCATGCCCTGCATTTCCAGTGAATGTAAAAAAATGCTCATGATGCTCAGACTTGTGTGTCCCAAAAATTATGTAAGCAGCTGCCAGTTTTCCGTAGCAATTAATATAGTTTATTCCTTTTAGTATAACATTTGTGGTGGTCTAAACTGAGAAATAAAACCGTAATTTCAATCTGAAAGAAAGATGAAAAGAACTGCTGCTAAAAACTATACTTATCTGCTATTACACCTCCACAAATGGGAGTTTAACATGGACTTCTGGGGGCATGACGGGTGAATGCATGGTTATAGTTGAATGAAAATGTGTTATTTTACAGGCAAGTCAGCGCAAAAACTACCTGAAAAAATAGAAAATCCAAATGTATTCATAGAACACATTTAAAAGTGCACTGCGTAACATCTCTTGTATATGGTCCATTGAATTTTCCATGGAGATATTTTTTTTATTTGCCAGGAAGGTTTTTGTTTGTCAGGAAGGACTAAACTAGTCTTCATGATTCATTTAATGATTAATGATTCCTTTATTTAGAACAATATTAGGTTTGGACTTGGTCTTGTTTAGCTTGAAAAACTAAAAGAACGACTTCGTGTTCGCTTAATTGCTCCAGGAAATTGACCATTTCTAGTAATCACATGACGTTGTGTGGGGCTCTCTTCACTCTATAGCTGTAACTTAAATACTGAATCGATCCGAGACTGACCAAAGTTATAACTGCAAAAAAACAAAAACAACAACAACAAAAAAAAAAGTACAATCAGAGATAGTAACCTGGTCCCCATGAGGCGTCAGTGGGGTCAGTTCATCACCACAGAAGCAGATTATGAGGAGCCCAGTCCATATTACATGATCATTTTATCCACAATGTAATGTGTGTATCTGAACAGGCCCATGAACATGTGTGTGATGTTGGTCACACATGAGAATGTCTGTGTTTACTAGTGTGGAACCAAAATGTTATTTTTCATGAGTTGTGTGTATGTTAGTTGTGTGACTGTAGATCAGTGTGTTGTGTATCACCAGAAAAAGAAGAAATGGAAATGATTTTCATGCCAATTCCAATTTTAACAGCATATGCTGAGAGAGAAAGGAACTGTTATAATTAGTGATTATCTGGAAAATTATTAATATTTTACTATACAAATGATGTCAACTTGTGTGATGATTGGGTGAATATTTTAGGCCGCAGATGGTTTAGAATTTGCTGAAATTGTCTATCCTTTATAATGGCGTGACCTTTCAATTGACCCGTGTGACCTCACATGACCTCGGATCATCACCAAACTTTTTTTGCTGCATTGGGCACGGGGGCTTGACACTCGTACCAAATTTGGTGACAATCGGTTCATAAATGGTGGAATTATCATGGGTGGACAGGAACACAGACACACACACAGACACATACACACACACATACGCACACACACACACAGACACACACAGGGTGAATACAAAAGCTGGTCAACCCTTCAGGGACCAGGTAAAAATATATGGAGATTTACTGACCTAAAATATGTCTTCCTCCCTGAAGCAAGAGCACCCGAAATCTGGATAGAATTAGAATTTAAAAGGACAATATGTAAATTTTAGGTGATGTTACTGTTTTACCTGAATGTTCCAGAGAAAGAGATGAATTCCAGACTTCTTTGGAAAGCAGAAAGGGGTCTGGATCACTTTACGCAGTGGAAACACTTATCAGCTTCTCCTGGAGGCAGCCTAAACAGAGGATCTTAAGAAAGAGACTTGGAGAGTTAGAAGTCTCTTTATTTGAGTCAGGCAGGTACAGGTCTCAAGATTCAAGTTGATTCAGCATGATTTTGCCTACGCGGCGTCTCTGTGCGTCGGTCGTCCCTCGACAACGCAGTCGGCGTTCCCCCACTGATGCACAGAAAAACTGGGTGCCTTTTATACCAGCATAACTGTTGAGTTAACATCTTCATGGAAACATACACAGCACTTTGTCCCAACACGTGTCCCATAACAGATTGGCAGATGCTAAAGGTTAGAGATACACCCCTTATCTGTCCCATATACATTCACCATTGACACTCCAAAGTCCAAAAACATACACAGCATGTAACGGGGCAAATTACAGGGCGTATTAACATATGAATGAAACTTTAAAAACACAGGGTAGAAGCCCACACACTCCACGTTCAAGTTTGTATTCTCAAGTGTGTTTTTCATTCCTAATAATACATTCATAATAATAGTTGATTTTATTTATATAGCGCTTTTTCAAACAATCAAAGATGCTGCACAAAGAATACAATAGTAAAAAAAGTACCTGAAAGTTTCGACTGCTTTGTCTTCCTCAGAGTGGTCATGTGACGTTGTTGTGACGTGTCCGTTCAGATGATTCCAGTGCTGCCTGCAGTTCGACTTCCTCAGTATCAGTAACAGTATCCCAGGTGTGTGAGAGGATAAAAGCCTTCGTCCCGGTCTATAGTCCCGTGGGAATGTTTCGGTGTTTCGATTGCCTCATTCTTTCAGTGATGGTGTTTGTTGTCCTCTGTTCCAATGTTGCTGTTTACACCCAATGTAAGTCAATTGGAGCCAGAGTCAGAAGGAGCCGGAAGAGCCTGCTGGAGAACTTCCTATTTGACACACGGTGGCGAGTGCTTTAGCTATGTCCACTCATATATATGCTCTATGTGCTTGTACCCATCTTTTACACGCAAATAATGAATTCACCTGAAAAAGAATCTTTCTAAAAACTCAGATGAGAGTGGAGATTCTGGAAAACTACAGTTTGGCGTTTGCGTGTAAAGTGAGATAAACAGAGTTCTAGGTTCTAGGAGCTGATGCGTCAAAAGTACGACCAATGTTTACCTTTTGCTCTGATGATGATGATGATGGAAGCATCAGAGCAGCAGTCACATTTCTTCTGGTGAAACACTTTCATGTGTTTGTATTTACCCACACAGCTGATGTTTCTTATCCATCACCAGAGACCAATGAGGCTCGGAGGTCAGCAATTTTGCCACTTCTTTAACAGATCTGTGGAGAGGCGAGCCTGCTCAGTAATGCACGTTTTTCAAGGTATTTTTGAGTCATACTTAACTGTAATGAAATAAATGCTACAGGTTTGAATCTAATCCAGGTGCCGCCCAGAGGTTTGGTGTAGTTATGACGGCGCTCGATGGAGTATTTATGGGCATTGATGTAAATTAAAACTTTTTTGAAAACGATGCTGTGTGCACGATGTTATTTTGGAAAATGGAGGGAGGGAAATATTCGTTTCTCGACATACCCGGCTCTGTGTAAACGTATCTTCTGCCATAGTCCATTGGTAGGTTTCAGATGATATCACAACATTTTATAGGCCAAAAATGAATATTGTTCATAATATTGTACTGCACATTTTCTTTGTAATAGAGTGAATTTGTGGGTGTAGTCAATAATAGACATCATCAAGTTCAAAGTTTGTGAATTCATCTTTTAGATATTTCATGACAAATACAATGTATTTATGGGAAGTGTGTCTCTTTCCCACATCTGTTAGTATGGCATCATCGCATTATAGAATCTAAAACCACCAATATCTATTCAATTCATCATCAACTATGGAGAAATTAAAGATTGTGTGAAACTGGAACTTTCACATGACACTTCAAAATACTAGAAACGTTTAACTCTCTAATCTACAGGATTTCACAAGATTTAATTTTAATTTAATTCTTTCATAATGTAGTACTCTCCAGCACTCTGACGAAGCCCGCAGACCGCAGCGAGCAACTGAAACTGTCCGTCTATCTAATAACATAATCCATGGATACATCTTCAAAGCTCCAAATGCTCTGTTCCAACTTGTGATGTCATGTAGTGGTAGTTTTCCGCTATATTTGACTTTTAGTTCAAGAGTCTGATGATTCTAGTGAAGGTGTTTAAAAAGTTGTGCGTTAGTTTAAAAAAATTAACGCACAAATAGGGAGCCCAGCAGGTTGCGATGTCACGTGAACCCAACCTAGTGGCCCATTCACAGACTACAGAACGACGTCACACACAGCGAATGTGCTCAGTGTTTACGGATGTCAGCTAAACGCTGGGCTTGTCTCCGAAAATACGATCCAGTTCTTCGTAAAATGGACAGGTTACATGTCGCTTCATTTGTTTGAGTCTTAGGAACTCATCCTGGACTTTCGGCGGAACAGAGCCCCCCCTGCCTCCCTGTACATCAACGGCCAAAGTGTGGAGCGACTGGAGTCCTTCCTTGGGGTTCACATCTCTGCTGATCTCTCATGGTCAGTCTCAACACCTCAGCACTGGTCAAAAAGGCCCAGCAGCGGAAACTAAACACAAGCTGCTGGTGACTTTCTATCGTTCGACCTTTGAGAGCCTGCTGACCTCTGCTGTGACAGTGTGGCACTCTAGCTGCACAGAGGCCGACAGGAAGCGTCTGCAGAGGGTGACTAACACTGCACAGGACATAATTGGCTGCCCTCTCCCTTCCTTAAAAACAATATACAACTCCCACTGTCTCAGCAGAGTGAGGAAAATAATTAAGGACAATACACACCCTGGATTCCACCTGTTGAACCTGTTGCTTTCTGGCACGAGCTTCTTAACAAAGCTGTCGTCATACTGAATGAGAACTATTAATTTGTTTTATTTATTTTATTTCATTCTTGCACTTTGACGGAGCAGCTCTGAATTTCATTATACTGTATAATGACAACAAAGACTTTCTGTTCTATTCTATTCTTTAGCCTCCTTGTATTTGGTTCACAGGCTCTTTATTTTTTTTTACATTAGAGCCAGGACCGCCTGCAGCTGTGCTCGGCCATTTCTTTGGCAATCCTTTCAAAAAACTACAGGTTTAGCTCCAATTTGGCCTGAATACAGCGATCCCATCAATTATATTAATAAACTCACTGACCTCACTTTCCCTCCATTGACAAGACTCCGAGGTGGGATGAATGTGACCTGGCCGTTCAGACTGAAGTCACATGTCAAAAGATTGGATATGTATCAGTTTTAGGAGCATATATCCAAGTGGCCACATTTGAAAAAATCGGATCTGTGTCGCTCTGACTGTCATTAAAAGATCAGATACAGGTCACATGGGGCGAAAAAATCAGATTTGGGTCACTTCAGGCTGCAGTCTGAATGTGGCCTAAGTTTTGTTTTGTTTTGTAGTGCTGCAAAATGACCCAATAAACTACTACTATATACGCAAAAAATTCCATAAAAAAATAAAATAAAAATCACAGACTACATGAAAACAGGGACTGAGGTGTTTTATGTTATTAGGTTCTTTTTTCAGACCTAGAGTTTTGTTTCATAGCTGACAGTTTCGACTGCGCTCTAGCGTCTTCCTCACAGTGGTCACGTGATGTTGCTGTGACGTGTCCGTTCAACTGATTTAAACAGGGTTTTGTCTCTGTCTTTCTACTGGTGGAGGCAGGACGACAGCGCCATCTGCAGTCCAACTTCCTCAGGACAATAGTGGTGTGTGAGAGTAAAAAAGCCCTCTCGTCCTGGTTTATAGTCCTGTGGGCACGTTTCCGTATTTCGATTGCCTCTTTAATCCAGCGGCGATGTTTGTTTTCCTCTGTCCCAGTGGTGTTTGCTCCATCCCAGTCCATAATGTGGTTCTCTCTTTTACAATGGTCAGAAACGGCCGATTTGAGTTGTTCCTGTTCTGCTTTGTGTTTTGTTGCTCGTGTTTCGCCTTCGCTGTTTCCTTCTCGCATTCTGTTCTATGTTCCTTTTTTCGTGCACTGAACGCCCTCTCTGTTTCCCCGATGTATATTTTATTGCAGGATATGCAGGGTATTTCATATATGACATTACATTTATGCTCCTGTTCTATTTTGTCTTTCGGGTGGACGAGTAGTTGTCTGAGTTTTTTGTACGGTTTCAATGGTGTGTTGATATTGTGTTTTTTCATCGCCCTCTGCACTTTTTCTGTTATGCCCCTGATGTAAGGTCATGTCACCATGCCTGTGCTCCTTTTTTCTGTTTTGTTTTTGTTTCTCTGGTTCTGTTTTTCTTTCTCTCTAACCTGTTGTTTCCCTTTGTTTATCGCCCATTTTGGGTATTGGCATTGCCTTAGTGCATTGTGAACAGTGTTGGGAAGGTTACTTTTAAAATGTAATCCCCTACAGATTACATATTACACACCCCAAAATGTAGTTTGTAACATAATCCATTAAATTACTTAAAGTGAGTAACGTAATCTGATTACTTTGGATTACTTGATATTGTCATGTTTTATTAAACGACATGAATGTAGCAACCACATCCTGAAAATTCGTGTTTGTTGTCTTCAATTTGTCTGAGTCCAAGTCTCCATGAATAAGCAACTGTTTGCTGTAGAGAAACAAAGACCACGAGATCTTAATATAAGAGGTTTTGTCTGTTAAAAGACAGTAACAAGATCAGCCTTTCCTTCACCAGATTAAAAAATATTATTGATAGAGAAATTATTTTTTATATGAGATCACCTTAAATTATGTCAACCTACTGTTAGGTGTCATGTTGTTTAAACCTGGTTTAGTCCTGGTTTAGTCCTGATTTTTAGACCTGGTCTAGACCAGGTCTAAAATCTGGTCTAAGACCTGGTCTAGACCAGGTCTAGACCAGGTCTTTAGTTCTGGTTTAGTCGTGGTTTAGTCCTAGTTTAAACCTGGTTCAGTCCTGCTTTAGTCCTGCTTTAGTCCTGGATTAGTCCTGGTGTTAGTCCTGGTTTAGTCCTGTATTAGTCCTGGTTTAGTCCTGGTGTTAGTTCTGGTTTAGTCCTGTATTAGTCCTGGTTTAGTCCTGGTGTTAGTTCTGGTTTAGAGGCGCACAGGAGGAGGTTTACGTGAGAAAACACGGTCCACACGCGGCGCACAAGACGGTGGTGTCTGCCCTGTAACTACGGAAGGAGACGTGGTCCGCGGGTTCTCAGGTTGATGACGATGATGAAGGTGTTTGTGTGTGTTTGTGTGTGTGTGTGTTTGTGTTTGTGTGCACGTCTCCTCATGTGGCAGGTCATTATAGGACAGTGGTGCAGATATTATGAGTCTATGCAGGTTGTTTTCACCAGTGCCAGTAGCTCCTGTTTCACATTTAAGTTGTAGGCGATTTTATATATATATATATATTTTTTTATATATATATCTCACATCGGGAGAAGAATTTCCAAGACACAAATGCGTTTTTACCAATGCACTGCTGCTTCCACTGTGTGACTGACACCGCCAACTTTAACACGACGTTTCCATCGCTCTTATTGCGCGCGTTCTGTTTGAGTTTCCGGCAATGAGTGGAATTACCGAAATAAAAAAATAAATAAATGCGAGGTAGCACAAAATGTGAAAACAGGAAAATACCGCCTTGTAATCCACTTATTTCAGCAAAGTAACTGTAATCCAATTACCACTCATTGAAACAGTAACTGTAACTGAATACAGTTACTCATAATTTGTACTCTGATTACGTAACGGCGGTACATGCAATCTGTTACTCCCCAACACTGATTGTGAATGTGTCTTCTTCCTGTTTGTCTTGAAGACCAAATGAATCTCATTGGAATACAGGAATTGAGGTGTTGACGCAACGTAAGCCCATCTTTTAGTTATCTGTAGAAAGACATGCTCCCAGGCTTCAAACGTGTCCGGACGGTCACATTAGAGTTGTACATAGTGTGAGTGTGAGTGTATACAGTATGGAATGCATGAACTGGCACATTTTATTATTTCTATCCGTTACACAATATGAGGGCTTGGAGAAACATTGCTCAATAAATGAAAGGAAGTAATGGTGTAACAAAGCTGAGTCAGAGGTACTTTTTTCTCACATTCTTTGTAAACGACAGTGTGATGACACGGATGAAAAGTGGGACATGTAGATATACGTAACTTCAAAATACAAATACCATAAAGGTGAGACAGGAAACAAAAAACCTTTAAACTCAGAGATATCAATTTGAAACTTATGAATGAGTTTAAGCACATAAATGTAAGAAAAAATATCAAATTTACTTTTTTAATCTTGTAAAATTTACATATAGATTATTATGCGCAATTTAACAACAAAATGACCATAAATGTTAGCTATTTGGTTATTTTAACTGATTTTAATATTTTAAGTTTTGTATATCTTATTTGAATAATTGAACTAATTTGGTGTAAAAACTCAAATTTTGCTTAATTTTTTAAGTTAAAACATAAATAAATCAGACCTAGAGTTAAATATCTATAAATCCTTTACGATCTGTTAAAATGGTTATTGCTTTTAATATACGTATGTTTATGGAATAGGTTGGTTAATATGCCAGACACAAGATTATCCAAACATGTGTTTAACTGGAGTCTGTTACAGAAATCGTTCTGGAGTAGAGAGATGGAGAACATTTTTGTGGATGCTGATCTCCAGTTCATTTATAGAAATAAGTTCATCTGTAGTATCAGACAAACTAGGAACATTTACTTTGACAAGTATAAACAGAAGTGGCACAGTGAAATCTTATGTAAACCAAAATTAAGAACACATATTTTAATTAAAGACTGTTTTGGTCTTGAGCCTTATGTCACTCTGGGCTTGAGCAGAGGTCAGAGGTCAGTATGTGCCCGGCTGAGGTGTAGGACTCTGGCTCTGGAGACGGGACGCTTCCACTCAGGCTACGTCCACACAACAATGCTCCTGGATTTTTTGTTTTGTGAGTTGAAAAGTCGACCTGTAGACCGTATATATATGAGTGGACATAGCTAACGTACAAGCCACCGTGTGCCAAACAGGAAGTTCACCAGAAGGCTCTTCCATCTCCTTCTGTTTCTGGCTACAATTGACTTACATTAGGGTCTTGTGATTCATCTTTGTAACTGCTGCAGTGAGCCGCGTCACTTTGGTCTTAAAATGTTCATATTAACCTGCTCTACATGATCCAGAATTATTTTTATTCATAACATTGAGTCTTGCTCTAGATTGGTTCCTGTAACCATGAGCATCGTGAGCCTCATTTGAGCGGTGCTGAAGGCTGTGGGTGACATCACACTCTCTTAGTCCACTTCTTTGATACAGTCTATGGTGCCACTTAAAGGACATTGAAAATAAAATGCATTTTCTGTCCTTCTGTCCTTTGTATCATGACCTGCGCTCTCAGTTGTGTCTAACTGTTGGTTTGCTGTGTCTGGGGAGGAGAGACTGGAGTATTTGTTTAAATGTAATGTTTTCAAGCTGGCTCAGTTTGTGTTAAAAACCTGGAACCTCCATAAGTGGACACTTTATGTTTGATGTGGGATCTGTCTGCTTATTGTTTTATGTGGCTTATAAGTCCATGCGGGCTGGGCACCAACTAAATGGTGCATGACACTAAATAAGTACAATAAACTAAACTAAAACGTATAACATTTGTGGTGGTCTAAACCAGGAAATAAAACTGAAATTGCAATGTGAAAGAAAGATGAAAGGAACTGCCACTAAAAACTATATTTACCTGCTATTACACCTCCACAAATGGGAGTTTAAAATGGACTTCTGGGGCCATGTTGGGTGAATGCATGGTTATAGATGCTCTGAATGAAAACAGGCTATTTTACTGGCAAGTCAGCACAAAAACCATCTGAAAACATGTATTTATAGAGCTCATTTAAAGCTGCATTGTGCAACATTTCTTGTAGAGAGTCCATTGAATCCTCCATGGAGATGTTTTTGCTTTGTCTGGAACATTTCACAGTATGATATGAAACCTTTCTATTTGCATGGAAACCAAACCAAACCAAATTACAGGTCAGATCTGTGGAGTCCTTTCAGTAGACTGTTTGAAATTTAGGGAAATATTGGGTTTGGACTTAGTCTTGTTTCTTTGGAAAAATGAAACCACAACAAGAACAATGCTGTATCTCCTCCGGGAAATTCATATTTACCGGTGACCACATGAAACCGTGTTGGGACCTCTTCACTCTGTAGCTGTAGTTTATTATTATTAGTCATGTTACTTCTGTTCTAAATCAGAAAAATGGATAGAGCCCAGATTTAAATTGTGTATCTCATCTTATATGTACTGTATATTAAGGTGGGCGGTAATACAGTGTTATGGTATCCCACGGTATCAAAAAGTGGCAACAGTATCAGTTTCATTACTGTCATTTAAAAAATCTGCAGCGCATAAGGACCTAATATAATATTATAATTTACTGATACCTACATTTGCTTGCTCAGCACAAATGAATGTGTGGTTGTATTTTCAGTTTAATGCTATCACGATAGTACTTCTGCAAGTAGTAGCATTTTGACTTCAGGCCACATTTGTTTACATTTTACAGAAACAAAACTTAAAACCACATGGCTCATTTGCATAAACTATAAAGCACTGATAAAAACAGCTGTTTCCTTGTTCAGCTTCTGTTGGACTAAAGGACACGACTCAGTGGAATATGAGTGTTCTTTCTGTGACAGAGGATGTGCGTCTGATGGTGAGTCTATTCTGTACGTGCATCAGAGTCCTGCATGGGTCCATTTTTGGAGACCCACACCCGCCCCCACCCGCACAGTACAGCACCAAACCCACCAGTTAACCCGTGATTATATCAAAGTTAAACCTGCACTTGCCCGGAGTCATTAACATTGCACCCGTTACCCGCCCGTGCCCGTGATAAATCACACACAAATTACAACTGAAGAATACGAATTGAAAAGTTATGACTTCAAGAATTACAATCACGAATTGAAATGAAATGGTTAAAGTTTCTTCAGTACAAACACAAATTCACAGACGTGACTCGACTGTTAAAAATACATCATCTTCACAATTTTCACAGGCATTATTTACTGAGCTGAAGAAACAATGATCAAGATGCCAGACTTTTGCACCGCACACACCATGCACTGAACCAAGACTGTACCAGGACTAAACCAGGACTAACCCAGGACTGATTCCCAGACTGTACCAGGACTAAACCAGGACTAAACCAGGACTGATTCCCAGACTGTACCAGGACTAAACCAGGACTAAACCAGGACTGAAGCAGGACTGAAGCAGGACTCACTGTCGGGACAGGTCCGGAGGTGCGCTGGCGTAGTCCGTCGAGTGACCGCAGGTAAAAAGACCAGAGCAGAGCTACACGCTGCACAGATGTAAGTACGATGCTTTCCGAACACCCTGCTCCACGGGCTCGGGTTTCTCTCTCTTAAATCCAAGATTAGTCCTGGTGTAGTCCTGGTTTAGTCCTGATTTAGTCCTGACCCGCCCGTGTGTAATCATTACCCACCCACATACCCACCTGTAAAATTCCACAATGTTAAAACCTGCCCGTTTCAACAACTATTTGTTGGGTACCTGCGGGTTCCTCACCCGGTGCAGGACTCTGGCGTGTATCATGCTGGAGATGGTTCATATGATAATTTTCCGAGATTATAAGTGTGCAGGTCATATTCATAGACTGTATAGTGGTGCGGGTTTCTAGCTTACCAAAGTTGTACTAAAACTTTTTGTCATTAATGTATACCCTGGTAAAGTCCTGAGAAGGTTTAACTGTGTAGCAGAGAGGGGGCTTCAAAAGGGGTTCCCCCACTTCTATTTATTCAATTATTATTTACAACACAGGTAAGTCTGGCTAAAACACAAGACAAAGGCATTAAGTGGAAAAATATATGGTCCTTTATTCTAGTTAATATTAAAAGAGCAAATTTTACACATTTTTCTTAAAAAAAGACACACAACTGACACAATTTGGGAACTAAAACCTGGGACACAACTAAAACCAAATTAAAAAAAAAAAAGTGTTAATAGTGTATCCCAGGTTTCAGGAACCAAAGTGCTAGTGCAAATCTATACATTAAAAAAAAAAGGTGCACGATTGTACCCCCCCAGGATTAAACCAGAGATGAACCAGGACTGAACCAGTACTAAACCAGGACTACACTAGGAATAAACAAGGACTAAACTAAGTCTAAACTGGAACAAAACCAGGTCTTAACCAGGACTAAATTAGGACTAAACCAGGTCTAAACCAGGACTAAACTAGGACTAAACCAGGACTAAATCAGGACTAAACCAGAACTAAACTAGGACTAAACCAGGACTAAATTAGAACTAAACCAGGTCTAAACCAGGACTAAACTAGGACTAAACCAGGTCTAAACCAGGACTAAACTAGGACTAAACCAGGACTAAATCAGGACTAAACCAGAACTAAACTAGGACTAAACCAGGACTAAATTAGAACTAAACCAGGACTAAACCAGGTCTAAACCAGGAATAAACCAGGTCTAAACCAGGACTAAACTAGGACTAAACCAGGACTAAACTAGGACTAAACCAGGTCTAAACCAGGACTAAACCAGGTCTAAACCAGGTCTAAACTAGGACTGAACCAAAGCTGAACCAGGACTGAACCAGGTCTAAACCAGGACTAAACCAGGACTAAACTAGGAATAAACCAGGACTAAACTAGGACTAAACCAGGTCTAAACCAGGACTAAACTAGGACTAAACCAAAGCTGAACCAGGTCTAAACCAGGTCTAAACAAGGACTAAACCAGGACTAATCTTGGACTAGAACTTGGAATCTAGGACCACCCCTGAGAGAACCCCGAGCCCGTGGAGCAGGGTGTCTGCAAGGCGCAGTCGGGTGTCAGCTGCGGTTAGCCCCTTGGAGTGAGGAGTTCTGCTCGGTCTTTTTGCTCGTGGTCACCTGACGGTCTACGCGTTTCACTGCAGCTGATATCGTGGTGATTTTAGCGACTTTGACTTTGGCTTTGACAAAAAAAAAAAAAAAAAAGCATTACAGTAATTTGTTACTTTTATAACACGTTACTCCCCACACTGGTCACAGACATACCTGGAGTTGTGTTTTTTTTTCTTTCACACCAGAAAAGTTACACAGTGCACCTTTAAAGTAGACATACAATATTATTACGAGCTTTTAACAATGCAACCATGTTCTTCTCTTGTTATGATCTTATGATGAGTTAGATTTAGAGTTGGATTTTGTTTCATGCATGTTTGAGTAACCCTGCATTTTCCTGCAAACAAAACAAGTCAGTGTCAACACCTTTTGTTCATAAGGAATCAGGTCAAGGTACTTTCCATCATCAAAATGTAAAGAAGTACACACAAATGTACCAATCCCCTGAGAGACAAAGAGAGAGACAAAGACAAGGAGAGACAAAAAGAGAGACAGAAAAGGAGGGAGAGACAACAAAAGAGAGACAAAGAGAGAGACCAAAACAAGGAGAGACAGAAACAGAAAGAGAAAGACAGAGAAGGAGGGAGACAACGAAAGAGAGACAAAGAGAGAGACCAAAACAAGGAGATTTTTGATTTTTAACAGAACTTTATTGTGTCTGTCAAAAAACAAAACAAAACAAGGAGACAGAAACAGAAAGAGAAAGACAGAGAAGGAGGGAGAGCCAAAGAAAGAGAGAGGGAGGGGGGAGAGAAAGAGACATAGAGAGAGAGAACACAGAGGGACTGAAGAGAGCGGAGAGACAGTGAGACAAAGAGAGAGACAGAGAAAGAGAGAGACAGAAAGACTGAGAGACGGGGCAAAGAGAAAGAGAGACAGAATGAGACTGAGAGAGGGGGAAAGAGACAGAAAAAGAGACAGAAAGAAACAGAAAGACAGAAAGGGATGCAGAGAGATAGGGAGTGAGAGAGAGAGACAAAGAGAGGGAGAGGGGGATGAAGCGAAGGGGGGGGGGGGGAGAAAAGGAGACAAACAAGGAGAGAACAGAGAGGGAGACAGATATCAAAAGAAATGCAGAGAGAGGGGAGTGAGAGAGTGATAAAGAGAGGGAGAGAAAGGAAGAGTGAGACAAAGAAAGAGGGGGAGAGAGATGAAGAGAGAGAGAGATGGGAGAGAGACAGAGACAAAGAGAGTGAGACAGAAAGACATGCAGACAGAGGGAGTGAGAGAGATAAAGAGAGAGTGAAAGAAAGAGAGACAGTGAGACAAAGAGAGAGAGAGACAAAGAGAGAGAACAGAGAGTAACCGAAGAGAGCGAGAGAGAGGAGTGAGAGAGACACAAAAAGAGAGAAAGGGAAGGAGAGAAACCAAAAGAGAGAGAAAGAGATGCAGAGAGAGAGAGAGAGAAAGAGAGAAAGAGAGAGACAAAAAAAGAGAAAGAGGAGAGAAACCAAAAGAGTGAAAGAGATGCAGAGACAGAGAGATAGACAAAAGGAGAGAAAGAGAGAAACCAAAAGATAGGAAAAGATGCAGAGAGAGAGTGAGAGGGAGACAAACAGAGAGGAAGAGAAGGAGAGAAACCAAAAGAGAGAGAAAGACGCAGAGAGTGACAGATAGAGACAAAAAGAGAAGGCGAGAAACCAAAAGAGAAGGAAAGAGATGCAGAGAGAAAGAGCGAGCGATGCAATCAGAATATAATTATGTTTTGAAGAACACGTACACAAAACGGAGAAACTCAAAATGGTATCAAACTTTCTTTTATTGTCTGAACCAAACCGAACACAGTGATTCTTGCCAAAAAACGTCGCTATTCCAGAACTCACACCAAAAAAACAGGTGCAGAAACAGACCTATCGTAACGAACTAACATCAGTTCTAAACACACAACAAAGAGATCGAGTCCTTCGCTTCGGGGAATGTACCGGGAACTCCGACGGCAGCAGAAAGCCCCGCCATCGGATTTCCTTGTTTGAAAAGGAGTGGCCCGTGATTGGTCAGATTTCAAAACATCATAAAAATAAATTGGCTGTGAACAATATTGTAAAAACTTGATGCTTTTTTTAAGAATTAACCACCTAAACACGCACATAGCAAAAACAATTATGGAAACGGTATTCCAAAGTTTACAAAATACAAATAATTCTCTCCTCTTAACGACTAAATTTGAATATTTATAAGCGAAAGTATACAATAAAAACGTAGTAAACAAACGTTATTTTTGTGTTTTAGTTCTTTTTAGTCTTGGTGTATGTGGAGTTTTAAAATATAAAATATACAATTTATCTTTTATAACCAAAAAATGTACCGACCTGCTGATTGTCAAAGAGAGAGAGAAAGAGAAAAGCAGAGAGTGAGAAAGAGGGATGCAGAAAGACAGAAAGAGAGAGAGAAACAGAGAGGCAAAGAGAGGGAGAAAGACATAGAAATATAGAGAGAGAACAAGACAGAGAGAAGAGAAACGGGGGGAGAGTGAGAGAGAGACAGAGAGAAGAGAGGTTGAGCGGGAGAAAGAAAGAGTGTCTTGCGCTCTCTCTTTCCCTGCCTCAATCTTTCTTTCTCTAGCTTTCTCTCTTCTCTCTCTCTTTCTGCGTCCCTCTTTCTCTCCCTCTCTTTGTCTTGCTCTATCTGCCTCTCTCTTCCCCTGCCTCGAAGAGAGGGAGAGAAAGAGGGACGGAGAAAGAGAGAGAGAGAGAGGAGGGATGCAGAGAGGCAGAGAGAAGCAGACAGAGAGAGAGAGAGAGAAGCAAAGAGAGAGAGAGACAGAGGAATGCAGAGGCAGAAAGAGAAAGACAGAAAGAGGAAGAGAAGTGCAGAGAGAGAGAGAGAGAGACAGAGGGATGCAGAGAGGCAGAAGGGGAAAGACAGAAAGAGAAGCAGAGAGAGAGATAGAGGGATGCAAAGAGGCAAAAAGAGAAAGATAGAAAGAGGAAGAGAAACAGACAGAGAGAGAGAGAGACAGAGGGATGCAGAGGCAGAAAGAGAGAGAAGCAGAGAGAGAGAGAGAGAGAGAAAGAAAGAGGAAGAGAAGCAGAGCGAGAGAGAGACAGAGGGATGCAGAGAGGCAGAAAGAGAAAGACAGAAAGAGGAAGAGAAGCAGAGAGAGAGAGAGAGAGACAGAGGATAGAGAGAGGCAGAAAGAGGAAGAGAAGCAGAGAGAGAGAGAGAGACAGACAGAGGGACGCAAAGAGGCAGAAGAGAGAGAGACTGAGAGAGAGAGAGAGGGATGTGATCAAAACATCATGTAAGTGTAAAGGTTTAAGATTCTCAGTTCAAGAATACATTTACAAAAGGCTCCAAAAAATGTCAAATCAATTTCAAATTTCACTGCAAGTTTGTAGTGACTTAAATATCCCTGACACATTTACTGTTGCAGCCACTGATAATAAACTATTTTAAAAATTAAAACATAACTTATCAGGCTGGGACCCCAAACTTAAAAATAATAAATTCAAGAATCAAAAATGTGTAGAATCAGATTTAATGTTGATTACTTAACTATGTAATTGTTTTATTTGACCTAATATCACAAAAATATTCGATTGTATTATTTTAATGAGAGAATTGATTAAACGCAACATCTAAATTTTTAAACCATATCTTGAAATCGTCTCGTATCCCGACCCCCCTGTACGTTTCAACCCCCACTTTGAGAACCACTGCATTAGACTGTTACCCAGGATTAATAAATAGAAATATGAATATGAATAAAAAGGCAATCAAAAAGAACAATAAGTCATTAAACAAATTAAAAGTCCTATATTACGCAAAACTGACTCTTGTGAGCTTTTAGTCGTGTTATGTTGTTACCTCCTCCTAAAAACATACCTGGAGTTTAGTCCAAGTCTCACGATACGATATCATCACGGTATGAAGCTTACGGTACGATATTTATTGCGATATCGTGGGAAAGCTCATGATATGGTGGAGAGGCTCATGATTAGGGATGTAACAATATCCAAATCTCTCTGTACGATATTTACACAATATACCATATTTTCTGGACTATAAATCTCTCTGGAGTATAAGTCGCACCAGTCAAAAAATGGCTAATATTTTACAAAAATATGTTAACGTAATATATTCACAGTTATTCAGATAATTATAGCATAAACAACATAAGTTTACCAAACTCACGATCTCACTCTAAATTCTAAATTCTTCGTCCTCTGTGTCACTTCTGCGTGACCTCCAGAGATAAACCATAGATCCATGATGTAAACGGAGCACCACTTTCTCTTCTGTGTAGCTGTGGTCAGACTCAGCATCAGTTCCAGTTAGAATTATTCCGGCCTTTCTGAATCCCGACAGGATGGTTTCAGTTGTCAGTGAAGTCCAGGCTTTGTCGAATTATCCAGTGACTTCCAGGAAAGTTACATGGTGCATGTTCCAGGAAAGTTACATGGTGCATACTTCGGCTGAATAGTTCATTATTGGCAGCGAGACAGCGGCTTTTTCTACAGGAGACATGCGTGAGTCACTCATGAGTGAGAAGTGACAGTGGTATAGGAGTAATAGTAGTACGAGATACTGACACACGAGCCTAGAGCCTCTTGTGGCTGTCACTCTGAACATTTTAATATGTAAGTCGCACCGGAGTATAAGGTACATCTCACGGTACGATATTTATTATTGTTAATATGCTATTTTTTCCACTTAAAATGCCTTGACAAGCCTTAATCCAAAGACTTAAAACTGTTAGAACTGTTATTTACTTGTAGTCTATACTGAAATGCAGCAAAGGATCATGGTGTTTTTGCTATTGCTGCACCATAACTCTTAATTTAAGCAAAGTGACAAGTAATTCGATATATTGTGATGGTCCACGATATTATTGTGAGAACTTTGATGATACGATATCACGGTATTTCGGTTATTGTTACATCACTGCTGGAGTTGTGTTTTGTTTCATTCACACAAATAAATGGGTTAGGAGGGGTAGGTGCTTTGCCCAAGGAAACAACAACAGCAGCATTCATCTTTTTCAGTTGAAATCGCACATCCGACCTGTGGATCAGTGGATCTCACCGTTCAACCAGTGCAGAATAGGGCTTGAACCACCAGCCTTCTGATCAGTGGGCAAATGCTCTACTAACTGAGCTACTGACCCCTCCTGATTAATATTCTGTCTACATATCTACAGCTCAAAACACTCTGTTCCACCTTGTGATGTCATGAAGTGGTAGTTTTCAAGTTAACAGCTCCTTTTACCTTTAGTTTAGTTCAGTAGAAATCTGCAATTCCAGATCTGAAATAATCCAAATTATTCTTGTAAATGTGAGTTTAAAAATACAGTGGAGCACTTCCTGTATTACCACCTGACATCACAAGGTGGAACAGTGTTTTTTTGTTTGAGAAAAGTGCCTAAATATGCAGGATTTGTGTGTTAAACATGTGTGAATGGAACAAAACACAACTCCAGTAAGGTTTGTGATGAGCAAACAACATTATGACATACATCAGGAAAAAGCGTAATGCGGGCCCTTTAACTGTATACTATTAAATCAATCCATTTTCATAGGCTGATATTTTTGTATTTTTGTGCAACTTTGGCTATGATGACTACACAACTAGAATTACTCATGCTTAAAAAAAGAAAAAAAATGGAGCTTTCACCATTACAGCATTACAAAATAGCCAAAATCCCCTATAGCTTTCAAATGAAAACAACTTTCGGTGTTCTGTTGTTGAGTCACTTTCCTCAGTATTTACCGCGACTTTTTGGTCTTATTTTGGCTAACTACCCTAGTAAGATACAAATAGAAGATAAAAAAATGAAAGAAGAGGGAAAGTCTGGTTCACTGCCAAAACAAGTGATAACATTTCAAGTGAAACTGACCTAAGCTCCTGTGAAAATTCTCTGTAAATGAGATATACTAAACACTATTAAAGAGGGCGTACTAACTGCTAACACATACAGATTTTTTTTTTGACTCTGCCCTTGTTTTGCTCTCCATGCTAAGCCACTCCAACTTCAGAGAGGGTTTGTGAAGTGTATTGTTTTGTATCATGCCTCTTATACACTTACGGAGATTTGTCTAACCTGCTAACCATAAGGAGGGTTCGAATTAGTTATGGGCATGATTAGTCGACTAATCGATAATTGATCATTAAGAATTTCGTCGATTACACGTTTGGGCTCTGGCACTTCCTTGGAGATCACTATATCACTCAGTGTGTGTGTTCACATGCACATCAGTGTCCCGGTGTTGTCATGGTCCATGTAAACGCAGTATCCCGGTGACTGCAACAGAAAGAGCTGCGCTAAACCTGCACGTGTCTGATCTCTGAAAGCATGAATCACCTCCCACGCGGCGCACACTCACACAGAACAGACTCGCCATCAGCAGCATCAACATCCCCCCGTCACAGAAAGAACACTCATATTCCACCGACTCCTATACTTTAGTCGGACAGAAGCTGAACCGCATCAGCGCACAAGGAAAGAGCTGTTTTTTTCAGCACTTATAGTTTATAGGCTTTAAGTTTAGTTTCTGTAAAACACAAACAAATGTGTCAGATCTGCCTTAAATACATTATAATCTCAAATGTGGCTCTAGAGTGGTGAGGGTTAATATGTTGTAAAGTTGAGTTTATTAATGTAGATTAGTCATAGTAATAATAATGATAATTTTAATATAAAAACGTTAATGATTAATTCGAAAATTGATCTTTAATTCTCCTGACAATCGATTAAGAAAATTTGATCCAATGCCCATCCCTAGTTTAAATAGGGACTGAGAGATTGCTAGATTACTCAAACCCGGCTCCTTCTGACTCCCATTGATTTACATTGGAATATTGCGGCTCCTCCCTCCATAACTGCTGCAGTGAGCCTCGTCATTTCGGTGTTAAAATGTTCGTATCGTTCTACATGATTCTGGTGTTTTTATTTCGCTATTTTGTTTGTTAAAAAAAAACTATTCATAACATAAAGCCTGGCTCCAAAATTGACTCTGTAACCTTTAGCACCGCGACTTCATTTGAGCAGAGCCGAACGCTGTCAGTGACGCCACACTCGCTTAGTCCACTGTTTTATAAAGTCTGTGATTGCCGTAATTTCCGAACTGTTGAGCGCACCTGAATAAAAGCCGCAGGTGTCCACGTCTTCAAGAGCATTTTCAAGTTCGGGCCGTCTGCTTTTATTGCCTCTGAAAGCTTTTGTCGTCTTTTCGCGTTGAGTCAGATCGTCACGCTGCCGTCGCCAAACGTCGCGGTGTTGCCAAACCATAGAACGTACAGTGATCCCTCGCTATATCGCGCTTCACCTATCGCGGCCTCGCTGCTTCGCGGAATTTTTTACAGTGCTTTATTTTTTACAGTGAATCCTGATTGGCTTAGGGGCGTTACTGTTGTCTAGAAGTGAAAAAGGTTTATATTGGTTTTTCATTACACCCATGCCAACAGTTTTCGTTTCTGTACATTCTGCCAAATTCAGCGCGCGGCACAAGAATGGGACCCTTTGATGTGTCGTTCATTGCAGTTCTCAAATATAATTGAAGGTGGGATGTCCGTTTATAAAAATCTTCTTGCTCAGAAAAAGAAAGAGTGCCAACAACTACCCATAACGATGTTCTTCTCTCGGAGAAAGACCCCTGCGCAGCCTTCAGTAGGAAAAAGACGCTACAGCGCAACGGAGTCAGGACGAAGAGGCGCAGCTGGAGGGACTGTGAAATACGCGAGTGACAATGTTTCCTACCTTGTATTCATTACTATATAAAAATATTGTTTTACAACACCGTTCTTTAAACTATTATAGTTATTTGTAAGAAAACGTTAATATTTCTATTTCTTTAACACATGTTGGGCCTGAAAAGAGGTTTTATTTTTTGTTTCATTCTGCAGTTCAGTATTGCATTGTAAAATCACAGTAAAAAATAAAGCTGACTACTTCGCGGATTTCACCTATTGCGGGTTATTTTTGGAACGTATCCCCCGCGATAAACGAGGGTTCACTGTATATATGAATGGACAATGTGCCAAACAAATAATCCGTCCATATATTACGGAAGTTGAGAGATGTCACAACAAACGCTGCAACAAAAACAAATGCGACAACACACCAAAAAAAGCCACAACGGAAAAGACCGCGGGACTCTATTTTAATGCAAACGCAGCAACAAATACAAACGCCACAACACAAATGCCGCAACACATTAAAAAGCCACAACACAAGTGACCGCGGGACTCTATTTTTCGATGGACCGATCAAGCGAAGAGTGAAGAAGAAGAACTACAACGTGAGAAGTAAAGGAACGGAGAAGTTGGAAATGTAAGTAAAAGTAGTTTATTGTTTTATCATATATTCATTTCATGTTGTAGTTCTTCTTCTTCACTTGCTGCTTGATCGGTCCGTCAGAAAATAGAGTCCCGCGGTCACTTCCGTTTTGGCTTTTTGATGTGTTGTGGCTTTTTGATGTTTTGTGGCTTTTTGATGTGTTGTGGCTTTTTAATGTTTGTGTTTTTAATTTTGCGGCATTTGCGTTTGTGTTGTGGTGTTTGTATTTATTGCGGTGTTTGCATTAAAATAGAGTCCCGCCGTCATTTCTGTTGTGGCTTTTTTTGGTGTGTTGTGGCTTTGTTGTGGCTTTTTGTTGTGTTGTCACATTTGTATTTGTTGCGGCATTTGCGTTTGTTGTGACCCCTCTCGGCTTCCGTAATATATTAGCTGCGTCATTGTTTAAGCCGCAAGGTTCAAAATGTGAGAAAAAAGTAGCTTATTGTCCAGAAATTGCGGTATAACATTTTAGAAAACTCAAGAGTCTAGAGAGAAAGTCAATTTTGCATAATACCCCCTCTTTACATTTTTAAGTCTCATAATTGTAACTGATAACCCCGTAGTTTAGAATCGTATAAATATGTTCTAAACGTGATTCTTGTATTAGTTTGTCAGTTTATAATTCACTCTATCAGTTCTTTAAATACAATTCCATAATATCACAAAAAAATCACAATCGCAATGCTTGTCAAAAAAAACCCCCAAAAAACAAAAAACAAACAGAAAACAAAAACATCAATTACAAATTTTTCCCAAATCATTCAAGCCTCAAACTTTTCCGGTGGAGGGTCCGTCAAACGCTTTTTTCATGGAGATGTTATTGCTTTGTTTGGAATGTTTCACAATATGGTATTAAACCTTTCTTCATGGAGACCAAACAAGACCAAGTTACAGGTCAGATTTGTGGAGAGGCGACGCCGCTCACAGTCAGAATACTTGTTTTCCTGGGTATTTTTGAGCTTTAAAACCCACCTGTAATTGAATAAATCTAAGGTAGTTTAAACTAAGGTTTAAAGCCATACTGTGAAACATTCCAGGCTGAGCAGTGACATATCCACGGGAAAAAAGCAGGTGACGGAGCTCCACCAGAAAATTTACACCTTAAATAATGAAACGGTCTAGGAAAGAAATGGAAAGGAAAAAAGCAGGGAACATCATATCGAAAATGGAATGTACAGTAGTCATTTGTCCAAATTAACAAAAGATGTTCAGCTTGCCTTCAATTTCATAAGGCTTGATTCATTTTCTGATCTGGAATTTCACTATGTCATACTTTCACAATTTTTCAAAAAGTCATCACAGTGAATCAGGGTTAGTGTTCATGATATTCAGAATGCGTAAGACAAGTGTACCACAACTTTGGACCATGGTTTAATATGAACTAATTCTGTTTTTTTTTTTACATTTTTAACACAGTGAAAATAAATTAAAGGGCCCGCATTTCCGCTATAATGTTGTTTCCTCATCAAAAACATCTGGGTTAGGGTTGCGTTTTGTTTCATTCACACATTTTTAACACACATCCTGGAAATTTTGGGGGAGTTCTCTCAAACTGGAAACACTTGGGATGTTCCACTGTGTTTTTAAACGTCATACATCTTCACTAGAATCATTTGTACGGTTTCAGACCTGGAATTGCCACTCTCTACTGAAAAAAAGTTAAAAGGTAGACGTTAACTTCAAAATTACCGCTTCATGACATCATAAGGCGGAACAAAGCATTTTGAGCTTTGGAAACGTACAGTAGATAGATGTTATGTTATTAAAGGATTACTCAAGCATGTGAATGAAACAAAACAACTCCAAGTATGTTTTTAATGACTCAATAACATTATACCACGGCGAAAAGCTCACATGAGTCAATTTTGCGTAATATAGGAATTTTGAACACCAGAAAGTTATGGAATGTTGTGTTATCACGTGAAATCCAGCTATTCTACCTCTCAGCTAAAACAGACTTTGGTCATGTGCGTTACAGTGAGTCCTCTGAGAAAATCTTGACTATGAGTGCTTGTAAATTCCCCCCTTGGTATCAGCCCAGACCGGTAGTCAAGTCCCTAGGTGGTCCGGGGTCCCGTGGGTCGTCCAAAAGCCGGTCTAATCCAGGTCCATCAGCTGCTCTCCCAGGATGTCCATGGCTTTGACCGAGCTGCCCGCTGACCCCGAGTCCACGAACATGTGCGGGATGTCGCTCCCAAAGTAGATCTTACTGTTGGAGGCGATGGCTTTGTACTTCATCAGCTGTAGATACTCCGGGGTTAGTTTCAACTGTAGAAAAATATAAGAATGTAAATTAAAGGGCCCAGCATACGCGGTTTTCTGATCTATGTTATTATGTTATTTCCTCATCACGAACAGACCTGGAGCTGTGTTTTTTTTTCATTCCCACATGTTTAACACACAAACCCTGCATATTTAGGTTGTGTTCTTCTCTCAAAAGTGCTCCACTGTGTTTTTAAACTCCATACATTATCACTAGAACAGGGGTGTCAAACTCATTTTGGTCCGGGGGCTGTATCCAACCTACTTTGATCTCAAAGGGGCCGGATCAGAAAACTCATGTCATATAAACCCCAAAAATAACAATAAGTTCAAATATTTGTGCAGAGAAACGCAAATCTATTACAGAAATCTTTTTTAATTGATTCACTTTTTCTTATTATAATATTATAATATTATAATATTATGAACAATCTGAAACTTTAAGAAAAATTCAATTTCAACACAATGTTTTAACATGAACTTGTGTGCAAATAGGAGTAAGTAAATTTTTCTTGGAAAATCCTGCACTCGGCTCCACTTTTGTCATTTTGACATTTTGCTGATGAGGGTGTCACGGTCAACAGTCAAAACGATTGTCCTTTAAGAGCGTTTGGAAAGAGACAAGTCTTCATTTGTGCTGCTCTGGTGGGAGGGGCCACGTACAGAGACGCTGGAGACGCTGATATGCTAAGCCCTGAAGAAAATTACCAATATTTTAATAGAAAATATAATTAAAATATTTTTAGTAGAAAATCACCCAAGGGCCACATTAAAGGTCTTGGGGGGCCGGATCTGGCTCCCGGGCCTTATGTTTGACACCTGTGCTCTAGAATCATTTGGAGATGGTGGGAGAGAGCATTTTGAGCTTTGGGGATGTAGACAGACTTATAATAAAGGGTTACTCAAACATGTAGATGAAACAAAATGTAACTCCAGGTATCATTTTGATGAGGCAACAGCATTACAGCATGTCTCAAAGCTCACCGGAACCAGTTTTGTGTAATATAGAGCCTTTAATAATAGTACGAATTATAATGCCATTACAGTGCATTATTATCAAGCATAACCTCACTTTGACAAGGCTCTCAAAGCTATACAGCTGCTCTGGAGTAGACTGACAGAGGGCAGACTGCTAATCTGCACCACTGGCCCACATACCACATTCATACTAAGCGAGGAGGGTGAAGTGTCTTACCCAGAAGTGGGACCAAGTCGTTGTTTTGCAAGTCTTAAGTAAGTCTAAAGTCTTTGTTCTCAAGTAAGTCTCAAGTCTTTACCCTCGAGTCCAAGTCAAATACAGGAAAGTCCAAGTTGAGTCTCGAGTCACCGGCCCATAAATCCAAGTCAAGTTCTAGTCGTCTGCTTTGAGCTTCAAGTCATTTCAAGTCTTTAAACCAAAGCACCAAATATAGCTTAGATTTTTGCTATTTATATGATTTTTAAGCTTATTTGTACTTAAAAAGTCACTGTATATAGTAGAAGTAGTAGAGTAACAGAAATGCAAAGTTCTCAGATCTCAGTGTGAATCATTATGGTCTGAACAGATATAATTCAGATTTAAAAGTGCTAAATAACACATGTTCTTTGTAGTTCCCTCTGTTTTACTTTATTGTATTGTATATTACTGTATTATACGTTATTGTTATGTATAGTACTGTAGTACATTTGAGGATATCACAGTACTTCAGTTACATCCAAAGTAACAGAGAAGTGGGAGGGACATGTTCCAGTTTGTTCCTGTAAAATTAAGTGCTGCATTAATTAACTGTAAAGAGAAAAGTGTTTTCAAAAAACATCATTTTTTTTTAGGAAAAGCATCAAGTCTTCTCAAGTCACAGGCCTCAAGTCAAGTCCCAAGTCACTGACCTTCAAGTCCAAGTTGAGTCCCAGGTCTCAATTCCTAAAAATTGTGACTCAAATCTGACTCGAGTCCAAGTCACAAATCGCAATTCCCCACCTCTGGTCTTGCCCAAGGACTCTACCACAGCATGCACTAGTTGAAGCTGGAATTGAACCGCTGGCTTTCAGGTGGATGGATGAACACTAACCACAGCTGACCCACAATTAAAAAGAAATGAAATAAAAATAAAACAGCTCAATATTCAAGATACTGTATGTATATTAGGGCTGTAAAAGAAATTCATGGCTGAATAAAGACATGTCTTGCTGACCGCTTAGACTAAAAAAAAAACTAAAAAGGAGACATGGCAACAAGGGGATGTCCAGAACTATTTTGTTTATCTGACCTTTTCACAAATACCAAATCTTCAGCCCAAAATACCAAATCTTCAGCCCACTCACTATCTGAAATTTCTGCTGTTGTGCCACATCAATCTTTAAAATCCACATACAATGATCGACCAATGCATAACAACTAAAGGTACTGTCAGTGGTGAAGAAGTACTCAATTTAGTTTTTTAATTAAGTAAAAATACAGATACTGCAGCAAAAATCCTCAAGTAAAAGTAAAAGTATCACATGCAAAATAAAATTATTAAAGTAGCCATTTAAAAATGTGAAATACTTTTACTTTAGTACAAAGATTTTGAGATCTTATAAGGCTTCAAATGTAGTGATTCTGAGGACGCGCAGATGTTGGCAGTTCTATTCCCACAACTATTTATTCTGTGGCCGCTGTCGCCTTGTTGACTTGAATAAAATCACGTCATTGTCAAAGTATTCCGGACTGGTTTCACTTTCATTTTTAGTTTACATTAATTGTGAGAAAGTCAGGGACAAGACTGACAACAGAACATGAGAACATTTCAGTAGAATGTCTTTAAAGCCTTTTACCTTATTAGCTTCAGCTGCTTTCTGCGCTGTGTAAAACTCTGCATCTGCTTTGGCCCTCTGTCGCGCCAGGAAGGCACCGTCTGTGAAAGAGAAACAGACTTCATTCAATTTTATAACATGACCCAGATATGAGGAATACATGTTCAAATCAAACACAGCTTTTAATGATAACATCAAAACAGTATTGCAATTGTTATTTATGGTGATGGACAAGGTGTTTCATCAGAGATAAGTCTCATGCCTCATGCCAGTTTGGGAGGAGATACAGGGCTTCTTTATGCAAAAATAACAGGTATAAAAATGTATTAACAACACAGACTAACTGTGCAGATGTGTGGAGTGATTGTATATTGCCCAGTTTTACAGTTTTTCTTTGTCTTTTGTTATGTCATGTCTGTAAGTCCATGCTACTGACCCCTGCTCCGAGCCAAATTTCCCCACAAGGATAAGAAATAAATAAAAGCCTTGGGAACCTATTAGGACGATTGTCCAATCAGAAAGCAGAATGAGCCTCATGTGAGTCTCATTTAGTTTCAGTACTGGCACCCCTCTCATTTGGGGTGCCAGTTTTGTCCTGGACTTTACTGTGATCCTGCAGGACACAAAGTGGGACACCTTTGTCCAGAAGCTTCAAGTCTTTTCAGGTCTTTAAGTACCAAATATAGCTTAGATTTTTGTAATTTATATGAATTTTAAACTAAATTGTACTTAAAAAGTCACAGTATATTTATATATAAGTATTTATAGAGTATACAAGAGTTGTAGAAATTAACTTAGTTAATTTTTCCTTTTTAAATGTCTTGACAAAATTTTAGTGTGAATCATTATGGTCAGAATAGAAAGAACACAGGCCTCAAGTGCGAGTCAAGTCCCAACTCATTGACCTTCAAGTCCAATTCGAGTCCCAAGTCTTAGTCCATTTTATCAAGTCAAATCTCAAGTCCTAAAAATAGTGACTCAAGTCTGACTCGAGTCCACGTCATGACTTGCATGTCCCCACCTCTGGGATCTGCTGACCCTCCATGACCCGTCCTCCTGATAAACTGCACTGAGACCTTTGACTGAGACATAAAGGCCACTGAGAAGCAGAGATCAACAAAGTTTCTCTCTACCTCTCTCTCTCTCTCTCTCAATCAATCAATCAATCAATCAATCAATCAATCAATCAATCAATCAGTCAATCAATCAATCAAAAAGCCTGTTGTCCAGTTGTTTCAAAAGCGAAAGGCAAATAGTGCTCTTAAGGACCTAAAAAAGGAGTGACTTAAAAGTGCATTGAGTAACTTTCCTGATGTAGGGTCCCTAAAATGCTTTCCTCCATGTAGATGCTTTGTCTCTAACGTTTTTCTATCTTCATGGTAACCAACTCAGACCAAGTTATAGGTCAGATCTGTGGAGAGGCGACCCCACTCACAGTCAGAATGTCTGTTTTTCTAGGTATTTTTGAATTATTAAAACCACCTGTAACTGAATAAATGTAAAGTAGAGCTGTTTAATGACATACTGTGGAACATTCCAGGCAGAGCAATGACATATCCATAGAAACAAGCAGGTGACGGACCCTCCACCAGAAAAGTTACACAATGCACCTTTAACTAAAACTCGTGTGTAAAACATGTTAATACATTATTTTGGCAAACATAGCATTTTCAATACAACAAAAGTTATGGTGATCTAAATATATAATGCATGAGCACTTAATACCCCATAATAATGTAGAACTGATGAAACCACGTGGATGAATAGAAAAACATCTTCACTCCAAAACTATAGTCCAGTTGAGTGATATCAACTCTTTTACCAAAAACACTTGAGACGTGACAGTTCTATTAATTCTCAACTGCTCTAAAGGTTATGTTTATTCAGACTAAACCGATGGCACCTTGAAAACCACGCAAAGACTTGGCCGACATGGAGACTCCACAAATGAATGTCTGGAATAAAACTTGCCAGGAACTGAAGGTGAGAAAGGCGCCGGCCACTGCCATAGTGCCTGGAACTTTCAGTTTTAAATGAAAATCTCTTTTAGGAGGAATAAACTGGACCCAAAAAAAATACAGTATTTTCCGGGCTATTAGGCACGCTCTTAAGCCTCTAACCCTATCAAAAAACGACCACACGCCCCACAAGCGGTGGGTATGGCTTCAGTAAACTACAAAGCCGCACCACCCACAGCGCACTCAAACACGCACGGAGCAGACAGCGACCGCGAAGCGACAGACACCCACAGCCACACTCATCACTCCACGCAGACCGAGGAATGGAACAGAGGAACGAACCGAAAAAGTGGGTGCAATGTGCCACTTCTAGACACAACTGAACAACTGAGTCACTGAGAACACGCCGACAATCCGTTGGTCCCAGACAGCACCCTCCCTACACGCCACAACAAAGCCGAGAGTGACCGTGAACGTGCCAAACAAAATCCCACTGAGCCATCCTACTGTTGTGTTTCGTTTAAAGTCTGGTGCGGTTTATTTGTGGAAAAAGTTCGAAAGTAGACCATTTAATGACAGCGCGTTTTATAATCCAGGGTGCCTAATAACCCGGAAAATACGGTTGTCTACATCTCTAGTAACTAAACCCCTGTGTCTTCTCAGTATTTTTAAGATGTTTGAAACTAGTTTAACTACACTAAACAGACCTGGAGATGTGTTTTCTTTCATTCACACATGTTTAACACACAAATCCTACATATTTAGGCTATACGGTAAAACAGGAAGTGCTCTGCTGTGTTTTTAAACTCCATATACCTTTACTACAACCATTTGGATAATTTCAGCTCAAGAATTGCCAATTTCTAATGAACTAAAGATAAAAAAGTAGCTGTTAACTTGAAAACTACCAAAGCATGACATCACAATATGGAACAGAGCATTGGGAGCATTGAAGATGTAGACAGACTAATAATAAAGGAGTGTGAATGAAACAAAACAACTCTGTGGAATACGACCTTTAAAGCCCAAACAACAAAAGTTAAACACTAATTTTTACATCTTGGTCTGAACATTTACAAGATGAGGTTGTATTTCACTGCTCTCTCGTGGTCTGTAACATTTTAGAATTGCATCACCGTTCAAGCTAATCAATAGCCTGTTCATTTTCGAGTGCATGACACAGGTTTTCCTGTTTTTCTAATTATTACAGGATTTGGAGTAGTAGTAGGAGTAGTATTTGAAGTAGAAGTAGTAGTAGTTGAAGTAGTACAAGCAGCCACCTGCACACACTTGCATTGCATTTGCAAGTGAAAAATTGAAAAAAAAAAAAATTTTTTTTGAAAACGAAGCACAAATAAATAAATGTAGCAAAAAAAATTTTAAGTGGAAATAAATGAGTAAATGTAAACGTAAGATTAGTAAAAGTTTGTAAAAAAAAAAGTAAAAAAATATATCAGTGTAAAATATATAAATAAATGATTAAAAGTGAGTAAAAATAAATATATTTAAAAATAAATACATGTAAAATAAATGTAGAATAAAATAAATTGAAACAGAAATGTAGAAACAAAAGCAACCCTTAATGGCCCTTTGTGTAAACAACAAAAAAAAAAAAAAAAAAAAATGAAGTAAATGTAAACAAAAGTACAAAACTATGGGATGTATACTAACTGTAACTGTAACTATAAAAATGTATATTTTCATATTATATATGCAAAGGACATTATAATCCTAAATAATTACTGTATTTTACGAGCTATTAGGCACTCTGGATAATAAGACGCACTGTCATTAAATGGTCTATTTTAGAACTTTTTTCCACAAATAAACCGCACCGGACTTTAAACGAAACACAACAGTTGGATGGGTCAGTGGGACTTTGTTTGGCACGTTCACGGTGACTCTGGGCTTTGTTCAGTTGTGGCGTGTAGGGAGGGTGCTGTCTGGGACCAACGGATTGTTGGCGTGTTCGCAGTGACTCAGTTGTTCAGTTGTGTCTAGAAGTGGCACATCGTACTCGCTTTTTCGGTTCGTTCCTCTGTTTCATTCCTCGTCCGCGTGGAGTGACGTGTGTGACTGCAGGTGTTTTTCGCTGCGTGGTCGCTGTCTGCTCCTTGTGTATTTGTGTGTTCTGTGGGTGGTGCGGCTTTGTAGTTTACTCAAGTCGTGCTGGGACACCAGAGTGGATTCGTGAATAGGGCGCTCTGGCTTGCGGGGAGTGCTGTCGTTTTTTGATGGGGTTAGAGTCTAATAGCCCAGAAAATATGGTACAAAAATGCAATTGCAATTTAAACTTGATGGCAAATAACTGGTAATAGACTAAAATAAAAGTTTTTTTTCTCCATAACACTAAAGGACAGTGTACCAAACATAAAAAAATAAATAGAATTACTACTAAATAATAAATGCAAAGTAATATAACTGAATTCCCCGAAATAATATACAAAACGCTGATGACCGAAATTAATACATTCATACGTAAAATAAAAAGACTCAAATAAATCAAAGTTTACAGAATCAAGCAGGCGACGTTCCAACTCCACACAGCTGCCTACTGCAAATAAACCTGCGGCTGAGAACTCAATGCTTTTCATCGGCATGAAAAAAGAGATAAGCATTAAACCAACAATTGAAACAAAAGCCCTCACTCCTCACACCACCCAGAGGTGCATGTAAGGACAGGACGAGTTCAGTTCAGGGGAATGAGCTGTTGTTCACTCTGGATATCAACTCTGGCCTCCTGACATCATGAGCTTGAGTCCATGGCAGTGGTGGAGAATTGCTCAATTTTGCTGTTATGTAAAATCATCATGACTTAAAGGTGCACTATGTAACTTTTTGGTTGAGGGTCTGTCACCATCTTGTTACTATGGATATGTCATTGCTCTGCCTGGAATGTTCCACAGTATAACATTAAACAACTCTACCTTACATAAATTCAATTACAGGTGTTTTTACAGCTCAAAAATACCTTGAAAAACAGACATTCTCACTGTGAGCGGGTCACCTCTCCACAGATCTGACCTGTAACTTGGTCTGGTCTAGTTTCCATGAAGATAGAAAAGTTTAATACCATACTGTGAAACATTCCAGACAAAGCAATACAGGCCTTTTACCAAAAAAAGTTAAACAACGCTCCTTTAAGTAAAATGTACTGAAAGAGTAAAAAGTAAAAGTATTTCATCCAGATTTTGAAAGTATTTCATGTAAATTTTGAGAACTAATAAAGCTTAAAATGTAGTGATTTTGATACAGATTTGTGCTGAATTTGGTTCAGCAGAAACACCTGAGTAGCTATGAACATGTTAAAAATAAATCCTCAACCTTTTCAGCAGGTCTCAAACAATAATAAAAAAACCTTTTACTTTTCAGTCCTGTTCAAAAATATAGTGAAAGTACAGATACCTGCTCTCAAATGTAGTGAAGTAAAAGTAAAAAGTATTTGCTGTAAAATGTACTCAAGTAAAGTAGAGATACCTAAAATGTATACTTAAGAGCAGTACTTTACTACTTATACTTTGTTATGTTCCACTACTGGTCCATGGGGATACAGTTGTGCTCGTAAGTTTACATACATTCTGGGCTCCTGACAGACCCTTGCCCTGACATCTCTAGATTCTGAGTCATGCGGAAACCAAAAGAATTGTCAAAAGATCTGTGGGAAAAGGTAATTGAACTCTATAAAACAGGAAAGGGATATAAGCAGATATCCAAGGAACTGAGAATGCCAATCAGCAGTGTTCAACCTCTAATTATGAAGCGGAAAATGAGAGATTCTGTTGAAACCAAACCACAGGTCGACCAAAAAATTTATGCCACAATGGCCAGGAAAATTATTTGATATGCAATGAAAAACCCACAGATGACAATAAGGAGGCACTTATTTTTCACCACAACCATAAATGTTACATTTGAGGAGGAGTCAACAAGGCCTATGATCAAAGGTACACTATTCCTACTGTGAAACATGGAGGTGGATGGTTTGTGAGCTACAAAGGCCAGGGAAACTTGGTCTAAATTGATGCAAGATGAATGCAGCATGTTATCAAAAAATACTAGAGGAAAATTTGCACTCATCAGCCCAGAAGCTGCGCATGGGACGTACTTCGATAATCCAACATGATAATGATCCAAAAACACAAAGCCAAGTCGACCTGTCATTGGCCACAGTAGAATAAAGTGAAGGTTCTGGAGTGGCCATCTCAGTCTCCTGATCTCAATATCATTAAGCCATTCTGGGGAGATCTCAAGCATGCAGTTCATACAAGCCAGCCCAAAAATTTACAGGATGGAGGCCTTTTGCCAAGAAGAATGGGCAGCAGAGAAAATAAAGAGCCTCATCCACAACTACCACAAAATACTCCAACTTTTAATCAGGGCCATTTGTGAAGTTTCTCTTGTAATTATGATTTAAAAAGAATAAACACAGTTGTTTGATTATAAATGGCTTCATCCAAGCACTAACCATGAGTGAACGAAAGGTTTTTGTGTTATCATTCATATTCTCTGAAAAATGGCCAAGAAATCACAAATTCCGCCAAGGTACGTAAACTGAGCACAACTGTAGATTTAGGTATGGCATTAAGGTTTAATGCCATACAATGGAATATTCTACGCAAAGAAATAACATCTGAAAAGACAATGAGGTGAGCCATTCAGTCAAAGTTTCTTTTGTAATGACAAACCTTCAATTCCAGAGATCTTCTTTTCAGTTTCCTTTTCCATCACCTTTTGTCCAAACTTGATCTCCGCCACCTGCGCAACTTTCTCTGCCTCTGTGGAGCATAAACATATAATTATTGTGGTATTGGAACACTTTTATGGCCTTTCACCAGACGTTAGCATTTATCACTTTAATTGCAGTTTTATCTATTTATTTTTTTTTTACCAATGACAGCCTTGATGCGCTCAGTCTCCGCCTCCTTCTCCACAACTTTCTGGGTTTGTTGAGAAATGAGCAGCTTGGTTTTTTCGCTCTCCCTGCAAACACAACACAGTAACCTAAAGTCTAACTTAAAAGTTCTTAGTTAAACCACTTCTTGTGCAAACTTAATATGAAACACACCCATTTTACTCAGTGAATATGTCAAATGTGTTGCATACATGCGTTTCCTTCCCTATGAAGCAACAAAACTGTAGCAATGTAACAAAATAATTGAGTAAAATATACCAAAAAAAATACTCTTGGTAATATATGGATACAGCAGCCTGCAATATCAATAGTGTATCAGCACATTAAATGATACGATATATCCATATTTCAATATTTTTGCACACCCCTAAGTATGACATGAAACATTTATTCAATAGCTCAAAAACCCCTTGAAAAACAGACATTCTGACTGTGTTGCCTCTCCACAGATCTGACCTGTAACTTCATCTGTGGGTCTCCATGCAGATAAAAAGGTTTAATACCATACTGCGAAACATTCCAGACAAACCAATAACATCTCCACAAACAAAAGCATTTGACGGACCCTCAACACTGTCTGAGTTTTATTTGAAGGTCCTATATTACACAAAATTGACTCTTGTGAGCTTTAAGTCGTGTTAGAATGTTCTTATCTCCTCAACAACGTACCTGGAGTTGTCAGATAAAGAAAAGAGCTAGAGCGCTTCACTGGGTCATAAAAGAGTTAAAAAATAGCAGTATAGGTGCTCTATGAGGGTTAAACTAGTAGTCGTTTAAACATAACGTTGCCCTTACTGGAAAATGTAAAAGTGGGCAAGGTATAAACCCGAGATAGTCTGACTGAATATATTAAAAGTAATTTATTGCATGAAGGGACGCCAATGCATTTCGACCAGTAAGACAGTCCTATACCTGGATATATATTATACCTATATACCAAGCGATTAAAACAATTTAGTGATTAATTAATTATGTAATTGTATGTAATAAATTAATCTAATTAATCTCTTTTTTAATCTCATCAAAAATTGCTGAGAAAGCTTCAACTTGAGGTATTTTAATTTGAATTCATTATTACATTATTTTCGTACTATCATTAATGTTTTTATAGAAGTATCATCATTATTACTATTACTAATATGCATAAATAAACTCAAATTTACAACATATAAACCATGATCACTCTAGAGCCACATCAACCTGTTTGACAATAATAATGTGTTTAATGCAGCTTTGTGCACGTCTCACAGAAACAAAACTTAAAACCGCATGGCTAATTTGCATAAACTAAGCAGAGAAAAGAAAAACGCTCTTGTGCGCTGATGCGGTTCAGCTTCTGTTGGACTAAAGGGACACGACTCAGTGGAATATAGATGTTCTCTCTGTGACAGAGGGATGCTGATGGTGAAGGTGAGTTTGTTCTCTGTCTGTGTCGCGATGTTTTCAGAGATCAGACGTGTGCAGGTTTATCGCAGATGCAGTGAGAACGGGAATGAAAATTACAATTCTTTTTGGGAGCGAGAGGAGCAGGACTGCACAGTGTGGGACTGTGTCCTAACAACACATAAAAACAGATTTTATAATGAGGCAACTCGCATACAGAAACAGTAAAGTTAAAGATTAAAAATGAGATTAACGTGATTAAAAAACATAACGCGCTAAATATGACTGTAATTAATTAATCACGATTAAAGTGATAATTTGAGACCCCTCGTTAAACATGTGTGAATGAAACAAAACACAACTCCAGGTTTATTTGTGATGAGGAAACATTTTAACATAGATCAGAACATACTGTAATATGGGTCCTTTGATAACATATTTTCTGATTTAAGAAAAAGTAAGCACATGCATTAAAATTCTGTTGTGCAAATAAAATTCTTTCAAATCTACACTCACAGCCTCAGTTGGATAACACAGACAGCACTGACAAGACTGCAGTCCACAAAGACATGTATCAGCTGGTAAACCTAAATGACGCCAGTGTAGTAGTTGGTGGGAAAACAATACTTCACTACTAACCACCAAAATGGCCCAATTGTGAATCAAGAGACGGGGGAGCTTGTCATTGCTCTTCCTGTAATATCACACTGTGAACCATTCAGCAGCTCTAACTCACATTGATTCTATTACAAGTGGTTTTATACCTCACAATAAATGTTTGTGATGAGGAAACAATATTATGCCATTAAAAATACTGCAATATAGGCCCTGTAAAAACGTATATCGGTTTCCGATTTAATATCAATGATCTTACTCTGTTAAATTTGTGTATTTCTCAATCATTACACTTGAAGTCATGCATAAGACCAAACCAGTCGATCTAAATTGTCCATTCCAAGTCACTAACAAGCCATCCGGTTATGTAAAATTGTCTGACACGCAGATGAACTGACCCCCAGGCAGAGGAGAATACTGAAATTCCCCAGACCATTACAGTAAAGTTAATGTTTCGCAGAAGTCAAGGAGAAAAAGAAAAATAACTTTCAACTTTCAACCCCAATCTACAATTCATACCTTCTATCATCTATAATTAAAAACATAGACTACACCAACTTTCACACTCATAGCTTTTCAATTACTCAGTAAGGATTTGAGAAGATAGAAATATGAGCAAGGGATGCACTGATTCAGCCTTTTCACTTACAATACTGATTTTGATACTACGGCTTAAATGGTGCATTGTGTAATTTTCTGGTGGAGGGTCCATCACCTGTTTGTTTCTCTGGAGAGGTCATTGCTCTGCCTTACATTCATTCAATTACAGGTGGTTTTGTAGCTCAAAAATACCTAGAAAAACAGGCATTCTGCCTGTGAGCAGGGTTGCCTCTCCACAGATCTGACCTGTAACTTGATCTGGGTTGGTCTCCATGAAGATAGAAAGGTTTAATGCCATAATGTGAAACATCCCAGATAAAGCAATAATGTCTCCATGGAAAAAAGCATTTGACGGACCCTCCACCAGAAAAGTTACACAATGCATCTTTATGTATCTGCCGGTACCAGTGTAGGAACTAAAAGTAGACTTTATTTTCCTGAAAACAAACACAACTGTATGACAAAATGAGTAATGTAGCCGTTATTTATCTCTCATGTAATGTATATGTCCAACGAGGAAACTGGCTGAACCGATATTTGGAGGGCGATATCTGAACCAACAACAACATTTTAAAGATCACATATTGTGCTTGAGCCTGTTATATAGTTAAGACGTACAACACCCATGTACCATTACTTTATTATTACACATTTTAAATTGCAATAGTCACCTAAAACAATTTAATTAAAGTCATATTCCAAAGACTACCGCTTTAGAAAGATGTGGTGCCCAGTGGGAGCAGAAAACACCGTAATCATCAACATGAACTGTCTGTGTTATGAATTTGTTGAGGTCAAAATGGAAATGGCCACAGAAAACAGTCCTCTGCAGACACCTGTCCCTGGGCATCTGGGGCGCTGTCTAAATAAAATGTAAAAGTTCTTCTGTGACTTCCTTTCCGCTCTATCTCAAGAGGAGATGTCGATTTACAGACTCGTTTGCACTAAAGTAAAGCAGTGAGAGCAAGGTTTATCTACCTGCCACACACACGGCGAGTATTTCATGTCTCAATTGGAATCAGTGCAAACGGGTTATGATCAGTTTCGGGCAGAACACATTTATCGCTACATTCATGCTCAATATCATTACATCCCTGTAGCTTAGCACCCAGGCCCTGCCCTGGTCAGAAAATACAGTAGACGTTTTGTCTTGCCACCAGTTTCTTTCTGCATTCAGTTACATCCAAGTCGATAAATAAAATTAAATTCTTTGATTTGTCATCACATAAATATGATCAGGCACATGAGCATTTAAGTAATATATCAATTATCTTAATATATTAAAGTTCTTAATCTTCACACGTGGAGTCTTGCATTGTTTCTTTCATAAGACCAAGCCAGTCAATCTAAATTATTCATAGTAAATTAATTACAAGGCTGTGATGCGCAGGTCAAACCATAACCCACGAGTCTGGGTGAGTCTGATAACTCAGTGAAAAGCTCAGCGGGTGCAGGTGGATCAGGTCCAAACGCTCCTCTGCTTTAATTTAATGTGGCGTGAACATCAGCAAAATGAGCCTCACCTAAAGCATGTAAGCTTCTGCAGCTCTTATTAAATGAGAATACGGGATTTTTGTATTCACTTTAACTGCACAAAGAGAACAACTTTATTAATGCAATAAACTCCAAATTAAAAAAAGCAAGAGAGGAGAAAAGCACAAGGAGCTCTGTGTGCTCTGAAAGTGGTGAAAAGTGTTTATAAACTCAATTTGGGAATACTTAACAGTCACCGGAAAGTATAAGGTAAGTGACGAATAACTTTGGACCACTGCAAACCCTAGTTCTGGTTTTCACATTTTTAACACCTTAAACCTATGGTACAGTAAGAATCAGATACAGTGGAAATATGCTCTCAAATAAAGTAGTTGTCTTGCCACTTACTGCTTTTGGCATTCACAGTTTTACATACAGGTCAGTTTGATCAGGTAGACTGGCATTTCATTAATAAATCAATTCTGTTAATATATAACATTTCTCAGTCTTTACACATGGATTCCTGCATTGCTTCTTTCATAAACAGTGAATTGTGCATAGAAACAAAGTAAGTCTTCTGTAAAGCCCTATTTGCTTATACTGGAAACACTGTCCAAACGCAGATGAACGGACCCCCCCCCCACAGAGGAGAAAGAGGAAATTCTCAAGACCATTACAGTAAAATGAATGCTTTGCTGGAAGTACGGGGGGGAAAAAAAAAAAAAAAAAAAAAAGCACAAATATAGCTGCAAGTGGCAATGATTGGCCCTCACCCATTGCCACCCAGACACTCACAGAAGGGCCCTAATGCGCTCTATTCCACCCCTTTATTTCCAAGGCCCACTAGGTACAGTGAGAGTTTATCCTGTGGGGTGCAATAGGAACAAAAATGTTATAGTAACAACTCCCCTTAAGTCTGCCATCTTGGATTAAATAAGTTATATGTCATAATGTAATCCTATGGAGACATCAAATTCTGCCACATATTCATTTATTAAACTTTTAAAACAAGCACAATATAAAATGTGGACAAAATTGCAAAAAATACATATTAGCACCCCCAACTGGGTGAAATAGAAATGATAGTGGACATACTAATGCAACCTAAAAAAGGAATAATGGAGTGTGGAAACTAGGGCTGGCAGTTGATGATGTTCAGCTCTTCTGTTCAGCTCTTCTGTTTCACTGGTAAAATGACACACTCCTCTTTGTTTGTATAACGTGTTGAACATGTTAAGCATGAGCGCTGCTTGTGCAATACATTGGCACAGAGCGCAGTCATGACAAGTGAGCACTGGCACTGCTGATAAATAGATGCAGTTTTTTAGTACCAGTGCTTAGTGGACCTTCCAAAATATTTAAAGTGTAAAACATGTAAAAAAAACAATTAAGTCGAGATTAACAATTATTTGTGTAGCCACATGGTATTTTCACAGACTAACACGTCATAAAACATAAACTTGCATGCATATTAGCAGTGTTGTGCAAGTTCACACTTTTCATGAACTAGTTCAAAGTTCAGTTCACACTTGTTCAAAGTGAATAGTTCACGTTCATAGTTCACAATTTTAATTTTGAACTTGTTCAAAGTTCAGTTCATTTTATATTTAGATGAGATCTGTAAATGAAAGGCTGCATTTATTTTTCAAACTGACTTCTAGTTTACAACAACTTTATAAGATACACTGTTGGACAAGTGACTTTAAAACTGTAATGTGTTATTTATGACTTGTTACTGTCATTTCAAAGTCATTTGTTACATTATAATATTACTGTATTTAAAATGTAAAACATTACACGACTATTGCAGCACTTTTAATTTACTCTCACCAAAACGAACTGTTAAGATGCTGAACTTTTGCGCCGTATATGGACTAAACCAGGACTAAACCAGGATTAAACCAGGTCTAAACCAGGACTAAACCAGGTCTAAACCAGGTCTAAACCAGGTCTAAACCAGGACTAAACCAGAACTGAACCAGGTCTAAACCAGGACTGAACCAGAACTGAACCAGGTCTAAACCAGGACTGAACCAGGTCTAAACCAGGACTAAACCAGGAATAAACCAGAACTGTGAACCAGGACTAACCAGGACTAAACCAGAACAGAACCAGGTCTAAATCAGGAATAAACCAAGACTAAACCAGGACTGAACCAGAATTGAACCAGGTCTAAACCAGAACTGAACCAGGACTAAACCAGGTCTAAACCAGAACTGAACCAGGACTAAACCAGGACTAAACCAAGACTAAACCAAGACTAAACCAGGACCAAACCAGGACTAATCCTGGACTAGAACTTGGAATCTAGGAGCGCCCCTGAGAGAACCCCGAGTGCGATCGGGCGTCAGCTGCGTTTATCTCGGTGGAGCGCGGACTTCTGCGTCGGTCCTTTCGCTCAGGATCACGGTCTACGCGGGCGAACTTCCGGCGTTTCACCGCTGCTGATATCACGGGCGGTGATTTTAGCAAATTTGTATGAAGAAAAATGAAAAACCCACCATTTCAATCCAGGTTAAAAAAGCATTGTGACGCGCGTTACTGACATATGTACCAAGTAAAATAATACGCGCGCGGAGCAGCACGTCCTGTGCGTGTAGATTTCAGAAAATAGGATCCATTTTATTTTTTGACGCTCTACACGAGCGTAGGTGCGTATCTCCGTCAAAATCCACAGAGAGCATGTATCTATTGTTGTATTTGTGCATTTACCATCAGCACATTGTGCTCCCTGGGCAGTTGTGTATCATGTGAAAGAGCCCAGATCCACATACACTGTTAATTAGTGCTTTGAAATTAACTTTTGAAATCCTTGCGTTTGCCGTGGTCAGCCTGTACAGAAGGTAAATACAAGCAGCTAAACGCGCCCAGTCAAGTTTGATTGACTTCCCATTGAGAGACACAAGAGCCCGTACGTTCCGCTAAAGCTGCCGGTGGAGTCGCCTTCGCGTTGACACGCGGCTGTGGTTTCGCGAGGTTAAGTGCGAGCAGATCGTCACTCGTTAAATTCCGACGTTTAACTGAACCCCAACAGTGACGTACGTCGTTCATCACACATAATTTGAACAAATTCACGTTCAAGTTCTTGATTTACAAAAGTGTTGCGTTCAGTTCAAAGTTCACTGAAAAATGAACGTGTTCAATGAACGCGTTCTTTTGAACTCGTTCATGCACAACACTGCATATTAGTTATATCAGTTATGTTTGTGATTTAATTTATTTCAGTGCAATCCCTGCAAAGTTTTTAGGGTAATTAAGCTTACATAAGATCAGTGCATGTTTCTGACAGGAAGGGGACTGGCATCACGATGGCAGCTCTCCATCATGATGCTGGGTCATCCATCAAAATGGAGGATGACAACCCTAGTGGAAACTTGTGAGCTGTTGATCTGAAATGACCCTATGTAGTAGAAGGAGGGAAAACAGTACGTCATACTAATTACCAAAATGGTCCAATTGTGAATCAGAGAAGGGGAAGCTTAGAATGCATGAGCAAAGCATGGGGGTGACATGGTTTCCTCAAAGTACTTTGTATTCAGCAAAATGGCCCAATTGTGAATCTGGGGAAGAGGGATCACAGAGTGGACATAGATGGCCTGCGGGTAGTCACCATATTCCAGATAAGAAGTGAGCATGGGCGCAAAGTGGCTTCTTCAAAGTCTGGTTCTAATTCACAGCAAACCTCTGCCCTGGCCTTTAAAAGTGGTGAAAAGTGGTTATAAACTCAACAAAGTGAATAGGTCAGTGCAGAATAATTTTGGATCATGTGCTTTTGTTTTTCATGTTTTTAAGTGCCTTTAAGCAATCTTAGATGTTTTGTCTTGTTACTTATTGCTTTTGGCATTTACAGTGTTACATCTGAGTCTAAAAAAGACCCTTGAGTTGGCAGTCTGTTTGTCATCTCATAAATTAGATCAATTAATTAATCAGTTATCTTGATTTCCCTATAATGTTTCTCAATCTTTACACGTGCAGCCCTGCATTCTTCTGCTTCCTTCAAACCAGTGACTTTAAATTATCTAAATCTAATCATGAAAAACCAGTGCCCCCTTGTTCATATTAACTCGCTCTACATGATCCTGGTGTTTCTAATTCACTATTTTGTCCGTAAATCAAGATGCAAACGTTAATAACTGACCAATAAGGTGCCTTCTTTCCCAAAGGTCAGCACTGCTACAGTAGTGTTAGTTTGATTGACAGCTCTCAACCTGGTTGCTAAGTGCTTGCCCGGTGCCAAATCAGCGATGAGAGTTAGACTTAGACAAACATTATTGATGCACCAGACAAATTACTTGGACACACACTCACACATCATGATATATTATAATAACAAAGAGTAAAAAATATAAATGGCAAAAATGAATTCTAAATAATAAGAAAAAAAGATAACAAGAGACTGGTGTGAAATAAGCCATAATTATATAAATGTATAAGTACAAGTCAAAATAAACTTTAAAAGTAAGTAATTAAAAATCTCAGCTAAGGGAAACAACTTTGCTCCTGGTGCTTTGGTCACGCACTGTCATTTCCAAATATTGAACAATTTAGATTAGGTGCAGTAAACATCAGGTACAGTGCCTTTAATTATTGTGTTTCAATGGTGCTGCTGAAAATTAAATTTCCCGGGATCAATAAAGCATTTATCTATTCAGCTTTAAGCACTCCTACTTCTCTGGTAGGAGTGCTTAAAGCACTGGTGCTTACACCAGACTGTAATTGCAAATAAGCCCACAAATTCAGTAGATGTTTTGTCTTGTCACTCATTTCTTACACAACAGTTTCTGATCCAAGTCCAAAAAGACCAATAAATAAATAAAAAAAATTCTTCATTTGGCAGTTTGATTGTCATCACATAAATTAGATCAATTATCTGTTTTACGTTTGTCAATCATTCATTTGGGAAATAAAATAAAATTTAACACTGAGGGTAAAAGAGGAAAACTTTTTTGTTTTGTTTTTTTACTTACATAAATAAGCTCATACTTACATAAGCTCATAGTTTCGGCGAATGCTTTCTGGTATGTTTGGTTTGGTGACACGAACCGCCTGTGGAGAGGACAGAGACTAGTTCATATAAACACTGAAATTTTATGCTTTTCATCTGCTTACTGTATAAATAAAATATTATTCCAAATCTCACCTTTTGGTAAAACAAAAAGAAGTCATTTTAAATATTTTTACAGTCAAAGGGCAAAAAACACATTTTTACATTAATACCAAAAAGAACACAGGGTTTCTGGTGAAGTGTCCAGCGCCTACTAGTAGTCTCTATGGAGATGCTATTGCTTTGTCTGAAATGTTCCAGTAAGGCATTAAACTTGTTTGTTTTACATTTATTCAATTACAGGTGTTTCTGATGCTAAAAAATACCTCATATTCAGGAATTAAATAACAATAATATGTGAAAATGCCATTGATCTAAATGCAAGATATTTCAACAGAATTAAAACAAAGTGCACAGGACATGTTTTCATGTGTTTGTAATTATTACTTGGTTTGATATGATAGTACTTGTAGTAAAAAAAACAATTGTTTTACATCAGTTAAGTAGCAGTTTGTGGGGAAAAAAAAGTTGAGAAGTACTAAAAAACAGGAAGTAGTCGAAAGTTCTAAAACAGAATACCTCTACCTGTCATGGTGTTAATTTTCATTGAATTATTTTATTATTCTTGACCTGGTTTTATTTGGTATTTCTCTAGCCGTGTGTGTGTTTTGACTTCCTATTGTATTGATTGTTGCCCTGCCCTAATGTGTCTCACCTGTGTCTCATTCATTTGTGTGTATATATACCCCGTGTTCTCCTTTGCCCGTTGTTGGTTCATTTGTCATTATGAGTGTCACGTCTATGTGGACTTTTGTGTTGTATGGTCATAATTTGTTTTATTAAAGAACTTCAGAAATGCAGTCTTGCATTTTGGGTCCTACTTCTGCTCTAAACATGACATTACCTATGTCATCCACACCAAAAATGCCATCCAAAATGCATAGACAATTTACGTGCAAGCATTCTTCTGATGAATTAAATACTGATTTAAAGATGACCTTTGTGTTTGTGTCTACTATATAGTTTTAATCTATGACACCTGAAGATAATTATGTTACAATTTGTACATTTTAAAATCGCATTCATCTAAAATGACTTAATAAAAGACACAAGTGCACTGACTTCTGTGTTAGAAACCTGCAGTGCCCAATGGGAGCTGACGTCACTGTAAACATCATCACAATAAAGAGTCGTCATCTCATATGAAGCTGCAGATCACACTAGCGAGGAGTGGATTTTTTTCATCTTCATTTGTACCAGAATGACTATATGACGCTGCCGAATCCTACATGTATCACAGATTTTTAAAAGTATTTCAAAGTGGGGGTATGCCAGTGGTGTGAGTTGATCTCTTGAATATGGCATCTAGAAAGTAAGTGATTAAAGATTGCTCAAACTTACATGAATCACTCCAAATACAACTCTGAGAGGGTAAAAGAGAAGGGGAAACTATGCTATAACATGGTTAAAAGCCCTAAAAAGTAATATGTTAATGTTAACAATGGTTTTTGACCATTGTTAACATTACAGCTGCTAGGGAACAGAAATGGAATTACCTCTACATATGTCATATCTGCAGCCAGTATACAGCCAGTTGAACCAGTATATACTTAACAAAAGATAGACAACATTTCTTAAATCTTAAATATAATGACATCAACTATGTTTCAGTGGAAAAGTACTGTAATCTGTCACGCATTTACTAGTTAAATCTAAAAATCTATATCACCCATTGATGATTTATTACCCCTGTAGCCTAGATTTGGAATTTCATGAGTGAGAACTATGATATGAAATATGTCTGGGTCTGCTAAAAGCCATTAGCAGCAATTGTTCAGTGAAGCAAAAAGCTCCAAGCGGGTTAAGATTACAGTAGTAGTTATTATTTTAACTACTTCTTAAACATCTCCGGGAAACCGGCAGTCCCAGTGGGATGGTTACAAAAAAGCCCAAAAAAGTTTAGTTGTGTTTAGGGGATTAGAGAGGAGCAAGACCGCAGGAAAATTCTAATGTAATGTTTGGGTTGGCTTTGTAATATAAGGATTTGGAAGTGGTCAGTGTCCAAACGGGAAAGCAGACTAAAAATAGAAGCTTGGGAAACATATCAAGTAGCGAATTTTTCAGACTATAAGTCGCACTTTTGTCCATGTTTTGGGTGGTCCTATGACTTATACTCTGGTGCGACTTATATATTAAAATTTTCACAATGAAAGCCACGAGAGGCTCTAAGCTTGTGTATCAGTATCTGCTACGACTGTACCACTGTCAGTTCACCCTCTACTGTGCATGTCTCCTGCAGAAAAAGCCGCTGTCCTGCTGCAAGCAGTGAAATATTCCGCTGAAAACAGTAATGGAGCATCAGAAAGAAAGTTTGGAGTAAGCGAGAAACTTGTGATTGACTGGTGGAAAGCAGGGATGGAGAACACAGCTTTACAGCAACCGTGAGGGTGCACCATGCAACTTTATTGGAAGTCACTGGATGAATCGACAAAGCCTGGACTTCAGAAAGGCCGGAATAATTCTAACTGGAACTGATTCTGAGTCGGACGACAGCTACACAGAAGAGGAAATGGCGCTCTGTTTACCTCCGGAGGTTGCAGAGTTGCTCAAAAGTGACACCGAGGATGAAAAATTCAATAGATTTAGTAATTTGGAGTGAGATGGAGAGTTTGGTAAACTTGTTCTGTTCTGTTGTTTGTGCTATAGTTATCTGAAGAACTGTACATATGTGACGTTAACATACCAGACGCCTCTTCAGCCTGTTTTTCTATGTTCTATTGCTATTACAATAACTTGCGTTTCAAGATGAAACGTTGGTTCCTGGTCTCTGATTTTATAAAAATAAATTTCCTCCAAAAAGTGCGACTTATAGTCCAGAGTGATTTATAGTCCGACAAATACGGTAATTGAACATTTATATGCAAGTTATTTTAAGAAGTGGTTAATACACTTTTATGGGGTATTATTAATTGCTAATTGTTAAACACATAACTATTTAGATCACCATGTTACCTATATTTGATGAAAACAACGTATTAAAATGTTTGATATGTTTCACTTTCATTTTTGATGCGCTGAATTACTATTTGCCACTCACACAAAGGCAGGAATTATAGAATCCCATGAAAAAACTGATTTTTAAATATCAATCATCAAAATCTAAAAAATTAAAACAACCAATTGAAAATAAATTAATTCAAGTATTTACGCTAAGTATTGAAAGTATTGCAATGGTTTCAGTTTTTGATACTCCACTGGTGTGAATTAACCACTGAAAGAGAGGCTTCAAGGCTTGATTCTATGAGGACAACAGCATGTCCCTTGAACATTCACTGTGTTATTTGGGTAAAATGTAGTAATGACTGCATTTGGAAAATATACTTTATAAACTTCACCTTCATTTCTAAGGAGGCATATAAGCACTGAAGCTCCCCCTGCTGTCAGCCTTATCCTCCATGAATGCAATGCTAATACAGCCATGTGTTGGTTGTGAACACACCGTAGAACAAGCCTGGTGATGGTTTATGGGCTTAAAAACTGCACAGGAAAAATCTGTACAATTGACTGTATACACCAAAATAGGGATGGGCATTCCAAATTGTCTTAATCAATCATCAGCAGAATTAAAGACTGATTTTCGATTAATCATTGATGTTTTAATATTAAAATTTTCATCATTATTACTATCTATTAATAAATAAACTCAACTTTACAACACATAAACCATAACTACCATAGAGCCACATCAGCCTGTTTGATCATATATAATGTGTTTAATGCAGCTTTGACACGTTTGTTAATGTTTTACAGAAACGAAACCACATGGCTCATTTGCATAAACTGTAAGTGCTGAACACAACGGCTCGCTCCTTGTAGTGCTGATGCTGCTGATGCAGTCAGCTTTTGTCGGATTAAAGGACACAACTCAGTGGAATATAAGTGTTCTCTCTGTGACAGAGGGATGATGATGATGATGGTGTGTGTGTCTCGTTGGAGATGGTTCATGTTTTTAGAGATCAGACGTGTGCAGGTTTAGTGCAGCTCTTTATTTAACAGTCATTTCACTCACTTTAATTATGTTGGTCACTTTATTTATTTTGGCTACTGTTGTGATGAAAAGACTGAAAAGCATTTGTCTTTCGGACACACGTGCACTCAGCTTTATGTGGCAGTAACTGCGATACTGTGTTTACGTGCACTAAACCGAGATACTCAAAAAACGCAATCATACCTGGGACACTGATGTGTATGTAAACACACTCACTGAGAGGTACAGTGATCTCCAAGGAGGTGCCATAGTTGAAACATGGGACTGTAAGGCCGCAACTCCAATGTTTGTGTTAGATGCAGCCTTGTCTCCTTCCACTACGCTACGCACAGCAACCTACACTCGGTTTGTCGATGAACATGATCGACAAAATTCTTAATGATCAATTATCGATTAGTCGACTAATCATGCCCATCCCTACTACGAAATATAATTATCTGTGAAGCAACTCAAATGGCACATAGTTCAAGAGCTCCTCTGTCAGCATCAGATTGTATTAAAATAAACCTCAGAGTAAAGATTTGCATAATGTGTGTTATTTAAAGAGGGGGTATTACATCTCTGCACACACATTAAAGATTTTTTATTTATATTTTTTTATTTAGATAATCATTTTATTGTTTTGAAAATTGTGTCATTTGAAACTACTATATATCACATCAGGTTTGTGAAGTTGTGGTGTATTGGTTCGTATCACGCTTTTGTATTTCCATTTATTTTCTTACGCTTTATCCATTCTGAGCAGTGAGGCCCACACTTCCCTTTCCAAACACACTTCCTACACCTCTTCCTTTTGTAAGTTTTTGTATATTTATGGAGAATTGCCTGGCTGAGTCTTGGACAGAGTGGCACTGCTAATAAAAAGGAGGGTTTGAATAGGGCCCGGAAGAGATTGCAAGATAACACAAACATGCATGGATGAAAGGTCAAAAAATAATAATTAAGCATGATACCTCCTCTTTAAACTATCTGTATATTATAATTTGCAGATCAATTGTCAACTTTTGATTATTTTTAGATATAATCCATAGGTTGTATCTAACAAATAAGCATTAATACAATACAACCTGCTATTTTTCCATGCATAGTAGCCTAGTAAGACAGCTAAGTACTCTTGACCAAGATTCTGGCTCAAGCTCTATGGAAAATCAAACATCTGCTATAATGATGTACCTGTATGATGAGTCCAGGTGCCATTGTCGTCAGATCCTCCTGTAATGTTCTCTTAAGGTTCTCATCGATTTGATCTGAAAAACAGAATACATTTTTTTTTAAATGTCACAACTGTACAGTAGGATAATGATCTGCCTTTTACCCCTGTCCCAAGATAAACTTCTGTCATGCAAGACAAAGGATTATCTTATCTTAGTCTTCTGCCTCTAATCCAAAGAACATGTGATTAGAATATTCCCATTATTGGTATTAGAGCCCTACTGATATATCGGCTGATATGTGCACCTCGAGGACATATCGGCTATCGGCCGATATGCTTGCTGATAGGGGCCGATATTTCACGTGGGCATGTGATACGTCGTTAAAAATCTTAGACTCTCTACATTATGTTCATTTAATCCAATTTACAGACAGATAAATGTCCTAATATGTGGCTCCACATCAGTATTTATCTACGGAGTCATTTATCCGTGCGTGTGTCCATATTGTCCCTGAACACACCATAGAGTCGCATCACTCACGCGTGTTTGTTTACACCTGCAGACACAGATCCAAACACTGAGATTATATTCTTTTTACGGACAATCGGTTTGAGTCTGAATTAAAAGGACATTTATTAGTGCAAACTTGTGATGTGAGAGGAGCCTGTATGAACGGTGAGTGTTGGAAATATGTCGACTTTGAAGCTAGTTTTAGTCATTCGTTATGGGTTAGCTGCTGTAGCTCCCGCACATAAACAGGCTGTTTTCTATTGGTCTATTGTAAAGTGACTACATTGGCCGTATATTTGTTACTGGACCTGCACTGATATGGAAATGAGCTGTGAATAGACGTGTGAATTATGACATTTGCGCATATAATTAATTACCGCGGCGCTAGTTTCTTTACTAGTTATGGGTCCGTCGCGAACGAAATGACTCTTCGAGCCGGCTCTTTGAAGCGAACGACGGGAGCCTGATCCTTATTGGGAGCCGTGTTTTCTCTTTCTGTCACTTTTTTTCCTGTTCACGCCGCGTGCAGACTCGAGGTTTGACAGCGGCAGCGGCTGAAAACGAAACTTTGAGAAATTTGCGTGTACATAGGATAAAAAAAAAAAAAAAAAAAAACTGAGCATATTTGGCTGTAGTTTAGGATAAAATAAATAAGTCCTGGTTTAGACCTTTTTCAGTCCTGGTTTAGACCTGGTTCAGTCCTGATTCAGTCCTGCTTTAGACGTGCTTTAGTCCTGCTTGCAACAAAACAATCTGAAGAGCCACTTGGGAGCCAAAAGAACCAGCAGCTTTTAGTGAGCTGAGCCAAAAGAGCCGGTTCTCTAAAAAGAACTGGAATACCCATCACTAGTGTCTAGAATGTGATGCAAAAATGCCATTAAACCAACCTACTGTCTGTAAATATGATGTAAAGAGGCAGAATAACAATAAATGTTGCCTAAATAAACCCAATTTAAAATCCATCAGAGCCAAACCTAAGTTTTTTAAACAATTCAACATTTACAGTGAATTTTTACATCACTAAATATATCGGCGATTATATCGGCTATCGGCAGCGCCAACTCCCATTATATCGGTTTCATATCGGCCACAGCAAAATCTATACCGGTCGGGCTCTAATTGGTATATTATATGTAGAACTCCCAGCAGTTTTTAAGTCCATAAATTGTCAAAATAGAAATGTTTTGCCCTGGTTGGTTTATTGTTAATACTGATGTAGCTGGGCCTATCCACATGAAACAAAAAAAACAAAACAAAAAAAAAACAAAAACTGATTGTCTCTGTCAACCTAAATTAAGAAGTTATTTTTGGTAAATTACAATTTTTGAGAAGCTGTAGTCCCAAAAAGCAGTGCTACAATGACAGCAAAAATATTAAATACAGTAAAAATTGCAAGGCTAAAATTGGAAACTGGATCACACCATTTATAACAAATTATGTCAAAATTGTCTTATTGTCGTAGATCCACTCTCATTTCTCATCTTGTCTTATGGAAATTGTATCTCATCTCACCCCTACTGGATATTTCTAAATGTACATCATTTAAATGGAAGATGCAGTGAACATAGAAAATTCCATCCAGAACGCAGGGACAATTTATGTGCAAGGAACACAATTTTCTGGCTGTTTATTTTCATCAGCCTAATCATAACTATTCTATAATTTACCGTATTTTTTGGACTATAAGTCGCACTTCTTTCATTGTTTGGGTGTTTCTTGCAACTTATACTTCGGAGCGACTTACAGTGTTGTGCAAGTTCACACTTTTTAATTAAGTTCAAAGTTCAGTTCACAAGTTCAAAGTTCAATAGTTCAGTTCATGAAGTTCATATTTTTAAATTCGAACTAGTTCAAGTTCAAATTGAGATCTGTAAATGAAAGGCTGCATTTTTTTCAAACTGACTTCTAGTTTACAACTTAAATAAGATACACTGTTGGGCAAGTGACTTTAAAACTGTAATGTGTTATTTATGACTTGTTACTGTCATTTCAAAGTCATTTGTTACATTACAATATTACTGTATTTAAAATGTAAAACATTACACGACTATTGCAGCACTTTTAATTTACTCTCACCAAACGAACTGTTAAGATGCTGAACTTTTGCACCGTATATGGACTAAACCAGGACTAAACCAAAGGTCTAAACCAGGAACCAGGTCTAAACCAGGTCTAAACCAGGACTAAACCACTAAAACCAGGACTAAACCACGTCTAAAGGACTAAACCAGAACTGAACCAGGTCTAAACCAGGACTAAACCAGGTCTATACCAGAACTGAACCAGGACTAAACTAAACCAGAACTGAAAAGGACTAAACCAGAACTGAACCAGGTCTAAACCAAGACTAAACCAGGTCTAAATCAGGACTGAACCAGGTCTAAACCAGGAATAAACCAAGACTAAACCAGGACTGAACCAGAATTGAACCAGGTAAACCAGAACTGAACCAGGACTAAACCAGAACTGAACCAGGACTAAAACAGGACTAAACCAAGACTAAACCAGGACCAAACCAGGACTAATCCTGGACTAGAACTTGGAATCTAGGAGCGCCCCTGAGAGAACCCCGAGTGCGATCGGGCGTCAGCTGCGTTTATCTCGGTGGAGCGCGGACTTCTGCGTCGGTCCTTTCGCTCAGGATCACGGTCTACGCGGGCGAACCTCCGGCGTTTCACCGCTGCTGATATCGCGGGCGGTGATTTTAGCAAATTTGTATGAAGAAAAACGAAAAACCCACCATTTCAATCCAGGTTAAAAAAGCATTGTGACGCGCGTTGCTGAATATGTACCAAGTAAAAATAATACGCGCGCGGAGCAGCACGTCCTGTGCGTGTAGATTTCAGAAAATAGGATCCATCCTATTTTTTGACGCTCTACACGAGCGTAGGCGCGTATCCCCGTCAAAATACACAGAGCGCATGTATCTATTGTTGTATTTGTGCATTTACCATCAGCACATTGTGCTCCCTGGGCAGTTGTGTATCATGTGAAAGAGCCCAGATCCACATAGACTGTTAATTAGTGCTTTGAAATTAACTTTTGAAATCCTTGCGTTTGCCGTGGTCAGTCTGTATAGAAGGAAAATACAAGCAGCTAAACGCGCCCAGTCAAGTTTGATTGACTTTCCCATTGAGAGACACAAGAGCCCGTATGTTCCACTAAAGCTGCCGGTGGAGTCGCCTTCGCGTTGACACGCGGCTGCGGTTTCGCGAGGTGAAGTGCGAGCAGATCGTCACTCGTCAAATCCCGACGTTTAACTGAAGCCCAACAGTGACGTACGTCGTTCATCACACATAATTTGAACAAATTCACGTTCAAGTTCTTGATTTACAAAAGTGTTGCGGTTCAAAGTTCACTGAAAAATGAACGTGTTCAATGAACGCGTTCTTTTGAACTCGTTCATGCACAACACTGGCGACTTATATATTAAAATTTCCAGACTGACAGTTGTGAGAGGCTCTAGGCTTGTGTGCCAGGATCTATTACTCTTATTACTCCTATACCACTGTGACTTCGCACTCACATGTCTCCTGTACAAAAAGCTGCTGTCCTGCTGCAAATAGTGAAATATTCAGTAAAAACGGTAATCTAGCAGCAGAAAGAAACTTTGGAGTGAACGAGAAACTTGTGAGGGACTGGCGGAAAGCGCGAGGATGGAGAACACAGCTTCACGGGAACTGGGCGGGTGCACCATGCAACTTTCCTGGAAGTCACTGGATGAATCGACAAAGCCTGAACTTCAATGACAACTGAAACCGAAACCATCCTGTCGAGATTCACAAAGGCCGGAATAATTCTAAGTGGAACTGATTCTGAGTCTGACAACAGCTACACAGAGGAGGAAGTGGTGTGCTGTTTACCTCATGGATCGATGGTTTATCCCGCGCAGAAGTGACACACAGGATGAAGAATTCAATGGATTTAGTGATTTGGAGTGAGATTGTGAGTTTGGTAAACTTATGTTATGTTGTTTATGTTATAATTATCTGAATAACTATTGATATGTTACGTTAACAAATTAACGCCTGTTCAGTCTGTTGTTCTCTGTTCTATTGTTATTACTATAATTTGCCTTTCAAGGTGAAATGTCGGTTCCTGGGCTCTGATTTTATAAAACAGATTTCCCCAAAAAGTGCGACTTATAGTCCTGTGTAACTTATAGACCGGAAAATATGGTAGTCAAGTTTGGACCCTTGCTAAAGCCACCATCCACAAGCTTATTTGTTTGATTTTTTCCTTTTCTTTTCACCAGTAGACAGCAGAAGTAACACCTGTTCCCCCTCTCCTCTCCCATCACCTCCCTTGGCTTTTGTTCAGACTCACCTGTGCTCGCTGGTCTTCTATCAGATAATAGTAATTTAGATGATAGTAATTTAGTATTTGGTGGTGATATGTGAGAATACAACATCTCCCAGTTCACCAACCTAGTTACAGATGGCATCTTTAAGATTATGGTGGCTAGGTGAAAGGTGTGGAACTACATTTACATTTGTCACAACTGCTGCCAATGTCCAACCAGGAAGTAAAAATGATAAACTTTACCAAAAATAAAACTAAGAACTACAGAAGAGGCAGAAAGAAAACTACATATATGTAAGTATGAAATGTTCCTCTTCTCATGATCCAGATGTGCATTAGATTTACAGCAATACAACAATGATCATAAGGAGTTTCCAGTGGCTATAAGAGTCATGTTTAGTGATATACAACTGACATCTAGTACTGTTCTATTTGAGTATGTACAGTGGCCTTGTGTTTCATATATGTACTTGTGCGTATATTCCCTGTACCAACAGCTCATGTGTACAAGCCCATTCTACTCACTATCATATTCTATAAATGCTGATAGTATCTTTTGTCTGAACAGAAGACTCAAAAGTGGCGTCACATCCTCACTTTTTATTCTGCGTTTACACAAGCGTTTTCGGGAGGAAATCTGAGTGCATACGATGACGCAAAAGTGTGTGGAATTTGATTGGGTGTGCATGCCAGGCAGCTAGGTGGTGCTGTGATACTGTATATATGTGACGTAAACGTGTACGAGACGTGAGAAGATCTGACCAGCGTCTTGTGCAGTGTAGACGGAAACGCTACGGCGGTGCGTATTCAGCTTTTCCACTCTGGAGGGTGGGTTCCGATTTTTGAGCTTTTAATCCCCCAAAACACCGTCACCATCTAAACGAAAGGCACTTACGATAAAATATTTTATCCTTTTTTACCCACAAGCATTCTTGTGTAAACATGCCCTGAGCCTCTGAACTGCTCGCGAAGATGTAACATGGAGCATCCTGATATTAAACTTCTTTCATGTAACTGTTCATCTGGCGATGGAGTCAATTCTTATCAACCACATTCTCCCAATATCCATATATAAGATAATGTGAGGATGCCATTTCTATTTCAGTGAAATGAGTAGTCTGACCTGCCACATGCACTTCAAGTACTGCTATTATTCATACAGCAAATCTTATCTTTAAATAATGATAATGAAATAATGATACTTTGCAGTGACATTACAGTGGAGGAATTCTGCATGTGTGTCTATGGTGGAATGTTCAGTGGTTTTCCTGGTGACACATTGCACACATTAGCAAAGTTAAAGTTAGTCTAGTTAAAGTTTTAAGATAGTGATTTTAAGATAAGATAATGTTATTTGAGAGGGACTTGTTTAGCAGCACAAAATCAGTTCACTTGTAATAGTTTGTTAGAGCTTTATAGTTTCTTTCTGGTTGGATTGTGTTAAAATAAAAGTTAGATTTAAGTCTACCAAAGCCTCAGGCAGAGCACTGTCTACAGTTAGCATCACACCCCCAGGGAATGTTGATGGTATCTGTAAGCAAAATACCAATACAATGACTCTCCCATAGAGTTGTAATGGCCCATGCTGAATTTCTGAAATATCAATATATCGTATAGTTTAATGTGATGATACAGTATCAATATCGTGGGCTGCTGTATTGAGAGTACTTTTTGGTATATTTTACTGAATCATTTTGTTACAGCAACAGTTTTGTCGCTTGTTTAGTGGAAGGAAACTCGTTTATGCGACACATTTGACATTTTCACTGTTTTGGTGATTAAAATGGGCAGGTTTCATATTCACTTTGTACAAGAAGTGGTATAACAAAGACTTTTAGAATCACGGCCAGGATTTATCCTTTATTTTTTATTGAACCATATCAAATCGATTTGATACTGAATCGAGTCGAAAGTGCATTGAGATTTGTATTGTATCGTGGCCTATGTATCGAGGTATGTATTGCATCTGCAACTTCTTAATGATCCCCAGCCATAATTATGATCTAAAACCATAGAACGTGGCACACAATTCATTCAGAAACAGAAAATCAAAAACACATTTTGCAACCGCAGCCGATGGTCTCAAGTTTTATGGAGAAAAGTCAAATGTGACAGATCCCAGAACAGGACCCCACTGGGAGAATATAAAATGTTTTTCTTTCTGAAGTTTTGGCAGTTGTTTATTTGGCTGTCGCAGACCATGGGGGCGCTTAAGAGGTCGCCAAGTGTTGATCTTGAGAGGTTCATTTGAAACTGGGAAACAGCATTGTGTAATCTAAGGAATCTTTACTTCGTGATTAGTCAACTATAAATAAATAAGGCAACGCTGTTCTATGTAGACAGACATAATGGACCTACATTCCAAAAAATTGAATCTTATGAGCTTTAAAGGGTCTATATTAGGCTATTTTCTGATCTATGGTATGTTTTGTTTCATTCACGCATGTTTAACACAAACCCTGCAGATTTAGGGTTAGATTTAGAGTCCTTGGTAAATGGTAAATGGTCACATTTTTCTATAGCGCTTTTCCACCTTCAAGGCACTCAAAGCGCTTTACAACAAGGAACCACTCACCCATTCACACACACATTCACACACCAGTGTATGCAGACACTGTGGGCAAGGTGGGTTAAGTGTCTTGCCCAAGGACACAATGACAGCATTCATCCATGGGAGCTGGAATCACACCAGCCAACCTGTGGGTCAGTGGATCTGACTGCTCAACCTGTGATGTTTATGTTGAGAGCTGGAGTCCTTCACACAAACAGAAAACACATGGTTCCACCTTTGATGTCATGTGGTACTAAAGAAAGTGCCCCACTGTGTTTTTGTAAACTCCATACACCTTCAGAATCATTTGGATCATTTCAGTTCTGGAATTGCCAATCTTTGCTGAACTCAAGGTAAAAGGCAGCTGTTAACTTAAAAACTATTGCCTCATGACATCACAAGGTGGAACAGAACATTTTGAGTTTTGGGGATGTAAACAGACTAATAATAAAGGATTACTCAAGTATGTGAATGAAAAAAAAGACAACTCCAGGTATGTTTTTGATATGACACATACAACATTCTAACATGGCTAAAAGCTCAAAAGAGTCAATTTTGTGTAATGGGCATCCCCAGGTTTGACTACCCCANTATTGTAATTGACTGCATTGGTAATTCCTCCCGAGATCTGGCACCGAGGTTGGAACGCTGATGGCTGCCAAAAGCAATAAAGTCTCCCAGACATGACCCCCACTGTAAACACAGCCTCCCATACGCACATAGGTTTACAGGAAAGTGGGAATTTTTGTGCCGCTCTGTGCTTTCCAATAAATGTGGGAGTGTGTTTATATTTTTATGGGGACTAATATCTGTATGTGCAGTCAATTCATTTTCAGTTCATTCATTTTTGAGCACTGAAGATGTAGACAAACTGAGAATAAGGATTACTTATCGAACATGTGTGAATGAAACAAAACACAACTCCAGGTATGTTTTTGATGAGGTAACAACATCCTAACATGACTTAAAACATATGAAAAATTATATCAGGTTTAGGTTAAATCTAATAGCGTTAGCTGGATGCTTTGGGCCTATTTAAGCTGCATTAGATCCTATTCTGTTCTATTTTTTATCTCTACAAGTGGCCACTGAAGTAGCCTCTGGTCACATGCATGAAATTTCAAGTGGGGACAGAAATCAGAACCCCATGACATAAATCTTATATTTTTCTTTTTATTATTCTATTATAATTTCAAGTGTAGATTTTGGTTAAAGTAGGCTAGAGTTAGTTTAAGGTTCGGCAAGAATATTGTTATGGTTAGAATCAGTCTCCAGAAAATGAATGTAAGTCAGTGTAAAGTTCCCAAGAGGCATGGAGACCCTACATGAGTGTGGTGTGTATTTTTTATTTTATTTTTTTTTCCTTTTTCCAGCTCCTTCTTTTACATACCTTGCTTTTTTTTAATTACATACCCTGCACGTTAGGAATATTAGAAGGCGAAACTATAACTTTTCAGACTTTTTATGGCGTTGTTGGCAGGATATGGTTATTTGAAATAATTGTGCTGCTTTATTATGTTGTGCAATAGTCAACACATAATCACATCCAAGAAATTTGATTAAGCCATTTATAGACGACAAGAGCAGGTGTTTGCTTATATAGCTTCGAAGCTGCAAACTGGCAAGATGGCAGCGGCTCAAAGATGCACAGATGCAGTGTAAGGGGGTGGATTGAAAAGTTGTGCAAACATGTAAAAGTTGTACCTTTAGATGTTAATCGTAGTCATATATATTTTATTTTTTGTGGTAGTGGTTTTCTAGATTTTCTATATTGGTTTTCAAGTTGAAAACACTCCATAACATATAGTTCCATCCAACAATTTAGAGCAGGCTGTTTTTAAAGATTAAAGGGTCATATTACACTATTTTCTGATATATGTTATTACATTGTTTTTCATCAAAAACATACCTGGAGCAATATTTTGTTTCATTCACACATTTTTAACACACAAATTGTGCATATTTAGGCTATCTATTTCTCAACCAGAAACCACCTTGTAATGTCATGTGGTAATACAGGAAGTACTCCACTGTGTTTTTAAAGTCTATATACCTTCATTAGAATTATTTGGATAATTTAATCTCCTGAATTGCCAGTCTCTCCTGAACAAAGGTAAAATGTTTGTTGGTTTGCTCTTTGATGGACTTTACTCAAACGTGTGTGAATGAAACAAAACACAACTCTGGGTATGTTTTTTGATGACGTAACAGCGATATAACGTGGCTTAAAGCTCACAAGAGTCAGTTTTGTGTAATTTAGGACCTTCAACACTTTGTATTATTTCTCAGAGCCAACTATTATGCACACCTTTTTGTAATACCAGTATGTTGTTAACCATTTCGTGAGGCTGATACACAAGAAGTCTGAGCAATTTGATTAAGTGTATCATACTGTATTAACTTGGCCTATATCTGAAGAATACATATTTTAACATAAATGCTATTCTGTATTCTGTGATTTTTGGGTAGCAGGTTCAAAATACAAGAAGTAGTTATAATTCAGTACTATGGTTAGAGTACTAGACCTATAAGCAAGTGTACTACTGCTAAGTATGCGCAGTGTAGTCCGTATGTTTTAACTGAGCACAGCTAATATTCAGTGTACTCACAGATGCAAAGATGTGATCAAAGTTAGAAGCAACTGTTTAAAGCACAAGTTTGCAAGCTGATGTGCTTTGGTCTTAGCTTATAGGCTACTTTAGGTAATTTACATGTAAATAACATGGACCAACTCCTGCTGAGAGGCGCTGTGGGAGTGAAATGTTGTTAGCACATTCACTGTTAAATAAGCAAACTGTAGCCTCTGTAATCAGCTGAAGTAAATAAAAAGCTCATATATGAAAGAGTGCCTGTTTTTAATGATGCTACATTATCTCAAAAGTGATTATTTTGTACCACAATATACAGCTGTCCCTATTTTAAAAGTAATTACATTTGGATGTGATTATAATTATGATTAGCGCATTGCCATTTGCTGATTTACCTTTATGTATTTAAAACCATATGATTTCTGTCTTGCAGTGGGACAAATCCCTCATTATCATCTCGGCTTTTATCTGCGGATTTCAAGTAAATGCAAATTAAAAGAGGAAATAGGGCAAACGTAAAAGGATTTGCTTCTTGGTGTGCGCGCAATTAGTGGCAGATTTGATTGTAAAGCACAGGTACCAGATTTATACCCACTAGCACTGTCATGATGCTAAAATTTAAAACTCGAAATTTGCAATTCAAGACTAAACCAAAACTAAATCAAGACAAAGTAAGTCTCTAAAATGTAATACTACAAAACACTAAGTTAGCAGTTGTGTTTAGTTTTTCCAACACAGTCAAACATGGACTGGCGGGTGAAATGTCTTGCCCAAGAATCCAAAAACAGTGATTTGGAATTAGTCCACCAACAATGCAATCAAAATTATATTATAAGGCAGAGGTGGAGACGTGCAAGTCGTGACTTGGACTCGAGTCAGATTTGAGTCACTATTTGAGACTTGACTTGATAAAATGGACTAAGACTTGGGACTCGACTTGGACTTGAAGATCAGTGACTTCGGACTTGATTCGGACTTGGGACCTGTGACTTAAGAAGACTTGAAGCTTCTTCTAAAAAAATATGTTTTTAGAAAATACTTTTACCCTTTACAGTTGATATGTGTGGCATTTCTTTCTTTTTTTTCCTTTTTTTTTTCATACAGGAACAAACTATAACATATCTCTCCCAATTCTCTCTATTTGTTACTTTGGGTGTAACTGAAGTACTGTGAGTTGGCATCCTCAAAGATCTTAAAGTAATATACAGTACAATACAGTAAAACAAAGGGAACTACATAGAATATAATCCTTTCATTTCAATGCACACTACATGACAAAATAACTATTATTTAGCACGTTTAAATCTGAATTCTTTCTATTCTGACCATAATGATTCACACCAAGATCTTGACAAGACATTTAAAAAGGAAAAAATTGCATTTCTACCAGTCTTATTTAAATACTCATATATAAATATACCATGACTTTTTAAGTACAATTTCCTTTACAAATTAACATAAATTGCAAAAATCTTGTTTTAAAGCCTTGAAATCACTTGAAGCTCAAAGTGACAACTTGGACTTGACTTGGACTTATGGGCCAGTGACTTGAGACTCGACTTGGACTTGCCTGTGTTTTACTTGGAACTTGACTCAGACTTGAGGTCAAAGACTTGAGATTTACTTGAGACTTGTAAAATGATGACTTGGTCCCACCTCTGGTATGAGGGATCATAAGGACTTGATATCAACTTGATACTCAGTACCGATTCCGATACCATGATGAGATTAAAAAACACTTTCACTTTCTTTAGACAATAGAATGTGATTTTCAAGTTTAAATAACAGTACTTTCTTTTATATTACCATGTGCCCTTATAGCTGTGTAATTCCTCAGTCATCCAGGTAGGTTCCATGGCATACACCAGGTTATGTGGTCTTATGTTATATTCTAAAGCTATTCAGGAAAGGTTCATTTCTATCTTGTGATTGTGACTTCTTTAGTATTGATACCGGCTTAAATGTTTTAAATTCAATACCGATTAGGATCTGATTTTCAATACTTTTGATATCCTAATATCCACTATATGAGCAGTCAAATTCACACACAGTGTTGTTTTCTTTTGTCTTTTATCTTTATCTTGTAATTACTGCACATGTATGCTGTTGTTTAGAATGTGCTATATTTTTAGTGATTTCTTAGCCTTTAATGATTCGCTTATTGATTTTTTGCCCTTGTGCTACTGTTCTCTTGAGCTCAAACCTTCACTGTTTACAGCTAACAGTGTGGACCAAGTTTTCTCCTTGTCCGTAAAATTCCCTCATTTACCACCTCTGTTGTTTCTGCCGTTTTAACATCGCATGATCCCAGGTAATCAGAGAGAACAATACATGCTGCTTTGTCAAGGCACACAATTCACGTTCTGTGCTACGTCTTTGATTTTAGCTGAAAGGGGGACACGTACGCTCATGTTTATGCTTTTGTCTCCAAGTCACCGTCTCATTTCCAATTCACTTGAAGGTGCCACCAACAAGCTGTGTGTGTGTGTTTTTTTTTTTTTTTTCTCCAGGCTCGTCAACCTTCCCGTCGTTCTATATTAAGCTTGGAGCATTTAAAGTAGATGCACTTAATCATTGTGTTTTTGTAAACTGATCAATAGGCAATTCAAGTGTCATGTGATGGATAAAGCCGTCAGCTCATGTGTGCTGGCTCTCCAAGGTCACCCCACTGTCCGCACATTCTGTCCTGGACATGTTGAATCTTTTTTTTTTTTTTTTTCATTATTTGTTCACCTCCCTCCTTGCACATATGGTTAGAAGAGGAAATGGCGCTCTGTTTACCTCCGGAGGTTGCAGAGTTGCTCAAAAGTGACACCGAGGATGAAAAATTCAATAGATTTAGTAATTTGGAGTGAGATGGAGAGTTTGGTAAACTTGTTCTGTTCTGTTGTTTGTGCTATAGTTATCTGAAGAACTGTACATATGTGACGTTAACATACCAGACGCCTCTTCAGCCTGTTTTTCTATGTTCTATTGCTATTACAATAACTTGCGTTTCAAGATGAAACGTTGGTTCCTGGTCTCTGATTTTATAAAATAAATTTCCTCCAAAAAGTGCGACTTATAGTCCAGAGTGATTTATAGTCCGACAAATACGGTAATTGAACATTTATATGCAAGTTATTTTAAGAAGTGGTTAATACACTTTTATGGGGTATTAATTGCTAATTGTTAAACACATAACTATTTAGATCACCATGTTACCTATATTTGATGAAAACAACGTATTAAAATGTTTGATATGTTTCACTTTCATTTTTGATGCGCTGAATTACTATTTGCCACTCACACAAGGCAGGAGAATCCCAGTAAACTGATTTTAAATAGATAGCATCATTAAAAAGCCTGAGCTGCAACAAATAAATGATTCAATTATCCGATAAGTCGCCATCGAAGTTATAGAAGTTATTTCCCTCTACTCAAATCTTATCGTATTACATTAAAAATGGCTAAAATCCCAGTATTGCAAAGAAAAAGTACCCACGATATTGTCATTATCATGACAGGTCTAGTATCATGTATCATCAAAATCTAAAAGGCCCGCTGTCTGGAGAGTCTTTGGTTCAGGAGTGCCAAGGTGGACTCCCAACAACAAATGAAAAAAAACTTAGGAATAATATTGAAAGTTTGGCTTAACTAAGAAAACGAAACTGGACAATTGCCAGACACACACCATTTGACAATGATTTTTGGCATGAACATAGTAGTTTCCAGTATTGCAAAGATCAAGGACTTTAGGTCAGTTTTTGATACTCCCACTGGTGTGAATGCGGACCACTGAAAGAGAGGGCTTCAAGGCTTGATTCTATGAGGACAACAGCATGTCCTTGAACATTCACTGTGTTATTTGGGTAAAATGTAGTAATGACTGCATTTGGAAAATATACTTTATAAACTTCACCTTCATTTCTAAGGAGGCATATAAGCACTGAAGCTCCCCCTGCTGTCAGCCTTATCCTCCATGAATGCAATGCTAATACAGCCATGTGTTGGTTGTGAACACACCGTAGAACAAGCCTGGTGATGGTTTATGGGCTTAAAAACTGCACAGGAAAAATCTGTACAATTGACTGTATACACCAAAATAGGGATGGGCATTCCAAATTGTCTTAATCAATCATCAGCAGAATTAAAGACTGATTTTCGATTAATCATTGATGTTTTAATATTAAAATTTTCATCATTATTACTACTATTAATCTGAATAAATAAACTCAACTTTACAACACATAAACCATAACTACCATAGAGCCACATCAGCCTGTTTGATCATATAATGTGTTTAATGCAGCTTTGACACGTTTGTTAATGTTTTACAGAAACGAAACCACATGGCTCATTTGCATAAACTGTAAGTGCTGAACACAACGGCTCGCTCCTTGTAGTGCTGATGCTGCTGATGCAGTCAGCTTTTGTCGGATTAAAGGACACAACTCAGTGGAATATAAGTGTTCTCTCTGTGACAGAGGGATGATGATGATGATGGTGTGTGTGTCTCGTTGGAGATGGTTCATGTTTTTAGAGATCAGACGTGTGCAGGTTTAGTGCAGCTCTTTATTTAACAGTCATTTCACTCACTTTAATTATGTTGGTCACTTTATTTATTTTGGCTACTGTTGTGATGAAAAGACTGAAAAGCATTTGTCTTTCGGACACACGTGCACTCAGCTTTATGTGGCAGTAACTGCGATACTGTGTTTACGTGCACTAAACCGAGATACTCAAAAAACGCAATCATACCTGGGACACTGATGTGTATGTAAACACACTCACTGAGAGGTACAGTGATCTCCAAGGAGGTGCCATAGTTGAAACATGGGACTGTAAGGCCGCAACTCCAATGTTTGTGTTAGATGCAGCCTTGTCTCCTTCCACTACGCTACGCACAGCAACCTACACTCGGTTTGTCGATGAACATGATCGACAAAATTCTTAATGATCAATTATCGATTAGTCGACTAATCATGCCCATCCCTACTACGAAATATAATTATCTGTGAAGCAACTCAAATGGCACATAGTTCAAGAGCTCCTCTGTCAGCATCAGATTGTATTAAAATAAACCTCAGAGTAAGATTTGCATAATGTGTGTTATTTAAAGAGGGGGTATTACATCTCTCTGCACACACATTAAAGATTTTTTATTTATATTTTTTTATTTAGATAATCTTTTTATTGTTTTGAAAATTGTGTCATTTGAAACTACTATATATCACATCAGGTTTGTGAAGTTGTGGTGTATTGGTTCGTATCACGCTTTTGTATTTCCATTTATTTTCTTACGCTTTATCCATTCTGAGCAGTGAGGCCCACACTTCCCTTTCCAAACACACTTCCTACACCTCTTCCTTTTGTAAGTTTTTGTATATATTTATGGAGAATTGCCTGGCTGAGTCTTGGACAGAGTCGCACTGCTAATAAAAAGGAGGGTTCGAATAGGGCCCGGAAGAGATTGCAAGATAACACAAACATGCATGGATGAAAGGTCAAAAAATAATAATTAAGCATGATACCTCCTCTTTAAACTATCTGTATATTATAATTTGCAGATCAATTGTCAACTTTTTATTATTTTTAGATATAATCCATAGGTTGTATCTAACAAATAAGCATCTAATACAATACAACCTGCTATTTTTCCATGCATAGTAGCCTAGTAAGACAGCTAAGTACTCTTGACCAAGATTCTGGCTCAAGCTCTATGGAAAATCAAACATCTGCTATATAATGATGTACCTGTATGATGAGTCCAGGTGCCATTGTCGTCAGATCCTCCTGTAATGTTCTCTTAAGGTTCTCATCGATTTGATCTGAAAAACAGAATACATTTTTTTTTTTTAAATGTCACAACTGTACAGTAGGATAATGATCTGCCTTTTACCCCTGTCCCAAGATAAACTTCTGTCATGCAAGACAAAGGATTATCTTATCTTAGTCTTCTGCCTCTAATCCAAAGAACATGTGATTAGAATATTCCCATTATTGGTATTAGAGCCCTACTGATATATCGGCTGATATGTGCACCTCGAGGCATATCGGCTATCGGCCGATATGCTTGCTGATAGGGGCCGATATTTCACGTGGGCATGTGATACGTCGTTAAAAATCTTAGACTCTCTACATTATGTTCATTTAATCCAATTTACAGACAGATAAATGTCCTAATATGTGGCTCCACATCAGTATTTATCTACGGAGTCATTTATCCGTGCGTGTGTCCATATTGTCCCTGAACACACCATAGAGTCGCATCACTCACGCGTGTTTGTTTACACCTGCAGACACAGATCCAAACACTGAGATTATATTCTTTTTACGGACAATCGGTTTGAGTCTGAATTAAAAGGACATTTATTAGTGCAAACTTGTGATGTGAGAGGAGCCTGTATGAACGGTGAGTGTTGGAAATATGTCGACTTTGAAGCTAGTTTTAGTCATTCGTTATGGGTTAGCTGCTGTAGCTCCCGCACATAAACAGGCTGTTTTCTATTGGTCTATTGTAAAGTGACTACATTGGCCGTATATTTGTTACTGGACCTGCACTGATATGTAAATGAGCTGTGAATAGACGTGTGAATTATGACATTTGCGCATATAATTAATTACCGCGGCGCTACTTTCTTTACTAGTTATGGGTCCGTCGCGAACGAAATGACTCTTAGAACCGGCTCTTTGAAGGGAACGACGGGAGCCTGATCCTTATTGGGAGCCGTGTTTTCTCTTTCTGTCACTTTTTTTCCTGTTCACGCCGCGTGCAGACTCGAGGTTTGACAGCGGCAGCGGCTGAAAACGAAACTTTGAGAAATTTGCGTGTACATAGGATAAAAAAAAAAAAAAAAAAAAACCGAGCATATTTGGCTGTAGTTTAGCATAAAATAAATAAGTCCTGGTTTAGACCTTTTTCAGTCCTGGTTTAGACCTGGTTCAGTCCTGATTCAGTCCTGCTTTAGACGTGCTTTAGTCCTGCTTGCAACAAAACAATCTGAAGAGCCACTTGGGAGCCAAAAGAACCAGCAGCTTTTAGTGAGCCGAGCCAAAAGAGCCGGTTCTCTAAAAAGAACTGGAATACCCATCACTAGTGTCTAGAATGTGATGCAAAAATGCCATTAAGCCAACCTACTGTCTGTAAATATGATGTAAAGAGGCAGAATAACAATAAATGTTGCCTAAATAAACCCAATTTAAAATCCATCAGAGCCAAACCTAAGTTTTTTAAACAATTCAACATTTACAGTGAATTTTTACATCACTAAATATATCGGCGATTATATCGGCTATCGGCAGCGCCAACTCCCATTATATCGGTTTCATATCGGCCACAGCAAAATCTATACCGGTCGGGCTCTAATTGGTATATTATATGTAGAACTCCCAGCAGTTTTTAAGTCCATAAATTGTCAAAATAGAAATGTTTTTCCCTGGTTGATTTATTGTTAATACTGATGTAGCTGGGCCTATCCACATGAAACAAAAAAAACAAAACAAAAAAAAAAAAAAACTGATTGTCTCTGTCAACCTAAATTAAGAAGTTATTTTTTGGTAAATTACAATTTTTGAGAAGCTGTAGTCCCAAAAAGCAGTGCTACAATGACAGCAAAAATATTAAATACAGTAAAAATTGCAAGGCTAAAATTGGAAACTGGATCACACCATTTATAACAAATTATGTCAAAATTGTCTTATTGTCGTAGATCCACTCTCATTTCTCATCTTGTCTTATGGAAATTGTATCTCATCTCACCCCTACTGGATATTTCTAAATGTACATCATTTAAATGGAAGATGCAGTGAACATAGAAAATTCCATCCAGAACGCAGGGACAATTTATGTGCAAGGAACACAATTTTCTGGCTGTTTTATTTTCATCAGCCTAATCATAACTATTCTATAATTTACCGTATTTTTTGGACTATAAGTCGCACTTCTTTCATTGTTTGGGTGTTTCTTGCAACTTATACTTCGGAGCGACTTACAGTGTTGTGCAAGTTCACACTTTTCATGAACTAGTTCAAAGTTCAGTTCACACTTGTTCAAAGTGAATAGTTCACGTTCATAGTTCACAATTTTAATTTCGAACTAGTTCAAAGTTCAGTTCATTTTATATTTAGATGAGATCTGTAAATGAAAGGCTGCATTTATTTTTCAAACTGACTTCTAGTTTACAACAACTTTATAAGATACACTGTTGGGCAAGTGACTTTAAAACTGTAATGTGTTATTTATGACTTGTTACTGTCATTTCAAAGTCATTTGTTACATTACAATATTACTGTATTTAAAATGTAAAACATTACACGACTATTGCAGCACTTTTAATTTACTCTCACCAAACGAACTGTTAAGATGCTGAACTTTTGCACCGTATATGGACTAAACCAGGACTAAACCAGGACTAAACCAGGTCTAAACCAGGTCTAAACCAGGACTGAACCAGGTCTAAACCAGGTCTAAACCAGGACTGAACCAGGTCCAAACCAGGACTAAACCACGTCTAAAGGACTAAACCAGAACTGAACCAGGTCTAAACCAGGACTAAACCAGGTCTATACCAGAACTGAACCAGGACTAAACCAGGACTAAACCAGAACTGAACAAGGACTAAACCAGAACTGAACCAGGTCTAAACCAAGACTAAACCAGGTCTAAATCAGGACTGAACCAGGTCTAAACCAGGAATAAACCAAGACTAAACCAGGACTGAACCAGAATTGAACCAGGTCTAAACCAGAACTGAACCAGGACTAAACCAGAACTGAACCAGGACTAAACCAGGACTAAACCAAGACTAAACCAGGACCAAACCAGGACTAATCCTGGACTAGAACTTGGAATCTAGGAGCGCCCCTGAGAGAACCCCGAGTGCGATCGGGCGTCAGCTCCGTTTATCTCGGTGGAGCGCGGACTTCTGCGTCGGTCCTTTCGCTCAGGATCACGGTCTACGCGGGCGAACCTCCGGCGTTTCACCGCTGCTGATATCGCGGGCGGTGATTTTAGCAAATTTGTATGAAGAAAAACGAAAAACCCACCATTTCAATCCAGGTTAAAAAAGCATTGTGACGCGCGTTGCTGACATATGTACCAAGTAAAATAATACGCGCGCGGAGCAGCACGTCCTGTGCGTGTAGATTTCAGAAAATAGGATCCATCCTATTTTTTGACGCTCTACACGAGCGTAGGTGCGTATCCCCGTCAAAATACACAGAGCGCACATGTATCTATTGTTGTATTTGTGCCATTTACCATCAGCACATTGTGCTCCCTGGGCAGTTGTGTATCATGTGAAAGAGCCCAGATCCACATAGACTGTTAATTAGTGCTTTGAAATTAACTTTTGAAATCCTTGCGTTTGCCTGTGGTGAGCCTGTATAGAAGGAAAATACAAGCAGCTAAACGCGCCCAGTCAAGTTTGATTGACTTTCCCATTGAGAGACACAAGAGCCCGTATGTTCCACTAAAGCTGCCGGTGGAGTCGCCTTCGCGTTGACACGCGGCTGTGCGGTTTCGCGAGGTGAAGTGTGCGAGCAGATCGTCACTCGTCAAATCCCGACGTTTAACTGAAGCCCAACAGTGACGTACGTCGTTCATCACACATAATTTGAACAAATTCACGTTCAAGTTCTTGATTTACAAAAGTGTTGCGTTCAGTTCAAAGTTCACTGAAAAATGAACGTGTTCAATGAACGCGTTCTTTTGAACTCGTTCATGCACAACACTGGCGACTTATATATTAAAATTTCCAGACTGACAGTTGTGAGAGGCTCTAGGCTTGTGTGCCAGGATCTATTACTCTTATTACTCCTATACCACTGTGACTTCGCACTCACATGCCTCCTGTACAAAAAGCTGCTGTCCTGCTGCAAATAGTGAAATATTCAGTAAAAACGGTAATCTAGCAGCAGAAAGAAACTTTGGAGTGAACGAGAAACTTGTGAGGGACTGGCGGAAAGCGAGGATGGAGAACACAGCTTCACGGGAACTGGGCGGGTGCACCATGCAACTTTCCTGGAAGTCACTGGATGAATCGACAAAGCCTGAACTTCAATGACAACTGAAACCGAAACCATCCTGTCGAGATTCACAAAGGCCGGAATAATTCTAAGTGGAACTGATTCTGAGTCTGACAACAGCTACACAGAGGAGGAAGTGGTGTGCTGTTTACCTCATGGATCGATGGTTTATCCCGCGCAGAAGTGACACACAGGATGAAGAATTCAATGGATTTAGTGATTTGGAGTGAGATTGTGAGTTTGGTAAACTTATGTTATGTTGTTTATGTTATAATTATCTGAATAACTATTGATATGTTACGTTAACAAATTAACGCCTGTTCAGTCTGTTGTTCTCTGTTCTATTGTTATTACTATAATTTGCCTTTCAAGGTGAAATGTCGGTTCCTGGGCTCTGATTTTATAAAACAGATTTCCCCAAAAAGTGCGACTTATAGTCCTGTGTAACTTATAGACCGGAAAATATGGACCCTTGCTAAAGCCACCATCCACAAGCTTATTTGTTTGATTTTTTCCTTTTCTTTTCACCAGTAGACAGCAGAAGTAACACCTGTTCCCCCTCTCCTCTCCCATCACCTCCCTTGGCTTTTGTTCAGACTCACCTGTGCTCGCTGGTCTTCTATCAGATAATAGTAATTTAGATGATAGTAATTTAGTATTTGGTGGTGATATGTGAGAATACAACATCTCCCAGTTCACCAACCTAGTTACAGATGGCATCTTTAAGATTATGGTGGCTAGGTGAAAGGTGTGGAACTACATTTACATTTGTCACAACTGCTGCCAATGTCCAACCAGGAAGTAAAATGATAAACTTTACCAAAATAAAACTAAGAACTACAGAAGAGGCAGAAAGAAAACTACATATATGTAAGTATGAAATGTTCCTCTTCTCATGATCCAGATGTGCATTAGATTTACAGAAATACAACAATGATCATAAGGAGTTTCCAGTGGCTATAAGAGTCATGTTTAGTGATATACAACTGACATCTAGTACTGTTCTATTTGAGTATGTACAGTGGCCTTGTGTTTCATATATGTACTTGTGCGTATATTCCCTGTACCAACAGCTCATGTGTACAAGCCCATTCTACTCACTATCATATTCTATAAATGCTGATAGTATCTTTTGTCTGAACAGAAGACTCAAAAGTGGCGTCACATCCTCACTTTTTATTCTGCGTTTACACAAGCGTTTTCGGGAGGAAATCTGAGTGCATACGATGACGCAAAAGTGTGTGGAATTTGATTGGGGTGTGCATGCCAGGCAGCTAGGTGGTGCTGTGATACTGTATATATGTGACGTAAACGTGTACGAGACGTGAGAAGATCTGACCAGCGTCTTGTGCAGTGTAGACGGAAACGCTACGGCGGTGCGTATTCAGCTTTTCCACTCTGGAGGGTGGGTTCCGATTTTTGAGCTTTTAATCCCCCAAAACACCGTCACCATCTAAACGAAAGGCACTTACGATAAAATATTTTATCCTTTTTACCCACAAGCATTCTTGTGTAAACATGCCCTGAGCCTCTGAACTGCTCGCGAAGATGTAACATGGAGCATCCTGATATTAAACTTCTTTCATGTAACTGTTCATCTGGCGATGGAGTCAATTCTTATCAACCACATTCTCCCAATATCCATATATAAGATAATGTGAGGATGCCATTTCTATTTCAGTGAAATGAGTAGTCTGACCTGCCACATGCACTTCAAGTACTGCTATTATTCATACAGCAAATCTTATCTTTAAATAATGATAATGAAATAATGATACTTTGCAGTGACATTACAGTGGAGGAATTCTGCATGTGTGTCTATGGTGGAATGTTCAGTGGTTTTCCTGGTGACACATTGCACACATTAGCAAAGTTAAAGTTAGTCTAGTTAAAGTTTTAAGATAGTGATTTTAAGATAAGATAATGTTATTTGAGAGGGACTTGTTTAGCAGCACAAAATCAGTTCACTTGTAATAGTTTGTTAGAGCTTTATCGTTTCTTTCTGGTTGGATTGTGTTAAAATAAAAGTTAGATTTAAGTCTACCAAAGCCTCAGGCAGAGCACTGTCTACAGTTAGCATCACACCCCCAGGGAATGTTGATGGTATCTGTAAGCAAAATACCAATACAATGACTCTCCCATAGAGTTGTAATGGCCCATGCTGAATTTCTGAAATATCAATATATCGTATAGTTTAATGTGATGATACAGTATCAATATCGTGGGCTGCTGTATTGAGAGTACTTTTTGGTATATTTTACTGAATCATTTTGTTACAGCAACAGTTTTGTCGCTTGTTTAGTGGAAGGAAACTCGTTTATGCGACACATTTGACATTTTCACTGTTTTGGTGATTAAAATGGGCAGGTTTCATATTCACTTTGTACAAGAAGTGGTATAACAAAGACTTTTAGAATCACGGCCAGGATTTATCCTTTATTTTTTATTGAACCATATCAAATCGATTTGATACTGAATCGAGTCGAAAGTGCATTGAGATTTGTATTGTATCGTGGCCTATGTATCGAGGTATGTATTGCATCTGCAACTTCTTAATGATCCCCAGCCATAATTATGATCTAAAACCATAGAACGTGGCACACAATTCATTCAGAAACAGAAAATCAAAAACACATTTTGCAACCGCAGCCGATGGTCTCAAGTTTTATGGAGAAAAGTCAAATGTGACAGATCCCAGAACAGGACCCCACTGGGAGAATATAAAATGTTTTTCTTTCTGAAGTTTTGGCAGTTGTTTATTTGGCTGTCGCAGACCATGGGGGCGCTTAAGAGGTCGCCAAGTGTTGATCTTGAGAGGTTCATTTGAAACTGGGAAACAGCATTGTGTAATCTAAGGATCTTTACTTCGTGATTAGTCAACTATAAATAAATAAGGCAACGCTGTTCTATGTAGACAGACATAATGGACCTACATTCCAAAAAATTGAATATTATGAGCTTTAAAGGGTCTATATTAGGCTATTTTCTGATCTATGGTATGTTTTGTTTCATTCACGCATGTTTAACACAAACCCTGCAGATTTAGGGTTAGATTTAGAGTCCTTCACACAAACAGAAAACACATGGTTCCACCTTTGATGTCATGTGGTACTAAAGAAAGTGCCCCACTGTTTTTGTAAACTCCATACACCTTCAGAATCATTTGGATCATTTCAGTTCTGGAATTGCCAATCTTTGCTGAACTCAAGGTAAAAGGCAGCTGTTAACTTAAAAACTATTGCCTCATGACATCACAAGGTGGAACAGAACATTTTGAGTTTTGGGGATGTAAACAGACTAATAATAAAGGATTACTCAAGTATGTGAATGAAAAAAAAGACAACTCCAGGTATGTTTTTGATATGACACATACAACATTCTAACATGGCTAAAAGCTCAAAAGAGTCAATTTTGTGTAATGGGTATCCCCAGGTTTGACTACCCCAAATTTAAGACATTTTTAAGACCTTTTTAAGACCACTTAAATGAAAATTAAGACCAACATTGCAGCCATTATGCAGGCGAAAAACACCAGATCCAATTCTAATAATGAACAATCAACTACTGTATCTCGAATCTAAGAGCCATTGTGGTTTAACCTACACTTCCCCATGATCCATCCAACGTCTTCCTCCACACTACTGAATGTTTACTAATTGCCGCCGGCGCCAGAATCCAAAGTATTGTTTGCGCATACTCCACATTAGACGTTCATTCGTGTTACGCGATTTTACGTTGTTGTTTTTTTTCCTCCCTCCATTGCACTGCAGCCCGGCTGAGTATACAAAAAAACAGGCTAATGAAATTGAAGACTTTTGTGAAAAAATAAGACTTGAACAACATAATTTAAGACTTTTTAAGACCTTAATTTAGGAACTTTTATGACCCCATGGCTACCCTGAGGCCATGTCATAATGTTGTTATGCCATCAAAAACATATCCGGATTTGTTTTTTGTTTCATTCACACATGTTTCGTGTTAGACTGTCTACATTTCCAAAGCTCAAAATGCTCTTATACGTTTTACTTTTAGTTCAGTAGATTGGCTGAAGTCATCCAAATGATTCTAGTGAAGGTGTATGGGGTTTAAAAACACAGTGGAGCACTTCCTGTATTATGAGAATGCATTATTATAAGAACGCAGCCTAAATGTGAAGGGTTTGTGTGTGAAACATGTGTGAATGAAACAAAGAAATAAAAAAAACATAACTCCAGATCTGTTTTTGATGAGGAAATAACAACATAATATAGTTCAGAAAATAGTGTAATATGGGCCCTTTAAGTGGTCCACTAAATGTTAATTGCCGGACCATACGAAAATTTTCACTAAGTTCACCTGACCTCAGCCTATACAAAATTATGTATCATAAAATTAGACTGGGAAAAATCTGTAATTACCAAGAACAATTATATAATAGTGTATTGTGCAATAGTGAGCCCACACAAATTCACTTGGCAAAAGGTCTAGTTGAGACATTAAAGGCCCTATAATTTATTTTTATAGGAATTTATTACGTTCAAAACAAAGCTGAAGCTGGAGAATTTTATAGAAACCCACTGGCAATGTTATGAGAGAAAATGAATGTGCCACAATGAAGTGTGATTTGTATGTTTAGTGTGTTATTATAACAGTTTATAAATTTAGTTATAGTTATCGTGCCACTAAAAACAGTTGATCCACAAAACACGCAAGGCAAATCTATTATAACACCAGACTGTCGATGTAAATGTCTGTGTTGAACTTGCATTTGAAGGATTTATGTCTGAGCAGCAACAGCGAGTTGTATTTCCTGATAGAAAGTTTGGTAGCGGCGGACTGATATATGAGAAAATAGTCTCTCAACATGCGACGATTCATGCGATGCAAGGTTAGTTTATTTCAAACATTATTGTATCAACACACACGTTCACATCGACAGTCTGGTGTAATAACAGATTTGCCTCGGGTGTTTTGTGGAGTGGGTAAGTGTTTTTAATGTCAGGATAACTATGGCCATTGACATGCACTAGCCTAGCACCAGTGACCTCTGCAAACACAAGGACTGGATGGAATATTTAAAAAAAGTGTTTCCATATGTCTCCAACACTCTGGCTCACTAGGAAATGAGGCCCTATGTCCAAAATTCTGAACTGTCCCTTTAAAAGAGCAAATAAATCCTACTTTTTGTTTTTATTGTTTAGCTTAACCTGTTAACAGCTAAGAGAAGTTGATTTAAGTTGCTTTTTTACATTTTCTATACTATTAAAAAAAATTATTGCATTTTACTACATGAAATTTGGTACAGCCTAGAGCACCCGACGTTATTCAGTAAATAACCGCCCACCCAACACTTCTAGAAGTAAATTTCTTATTAATTTTTCCCATAGAGTTAGGTAACTGAATCTTGTTTTGGGGGGAAAAAAAATGCAGCGGTCATCACCTAATATTTACAAAAGCAACACTAGGATGGACTGAGTTCTGGCAGTCTGCCCTAGTTACAGTTTGAGGTATGAAAAAAGCTGTTCTAAAGCTGTGATCACACACTAAAATGAATGCATGTGGATATAAAGTTTTTTTTATATCCTAACTGTATATGGTGTTTTAATAGCATTATCTTCTGTTCTTTGTAGCGTTCTGGTCAAAAACATCCAAATCTACGTTTGTGCTGCCTTCAGTGGCCTCTGCAATTTCAAGTACTTGGTGACATCACACAAGACTGCTCTATTACAGCTAGACAGTTAGACCAGTGCTTCCCAATTATTTTCCTGTCACACCCTCCCAGGAAGAAGAAAACATTTCGCGCCCCTCCACGCTCCGACAGGAGTATAAACAGTATAATTTGCATTCACGAAACGGAATGATTGTTGGCAATATTCGGCATGTTTTTGCTGAAAAAACTCAAGTGGCTTATCAGTGTGATTGGGGTGTAACGTTTTTAAGTGTTGCTGTAATTTATTTAACTTCATACTGTCCACTGCCAACATTTTTAGACACAGTAAACACCGCAGTTTTTCATCGTTTCCCACCATAGTCACAGTGAAGTCGAGCGCTACGTACACGTCGTCATACTTCCTTGTCTTAGATTTCGGGTGACTTTTATTATCTCCGTTCCTATTAAATATTTTGTTCTATTGTGTCTCTTGAGCGTTTGTGCAAAAAACCCAACACTATACTGTCAACTACTGTAGTGGATGTGCAATTACACTTTATTCTAGTACGGCAAAGTTAGACCAATCACAGCGTTAATTATACGACTAGACTCCGCCCCTCATTCCCCCGCACTGTCTTCTTTAGTCCTCCACGTACTGCCTAGTTTAGTGGCTCAATTTAAAATATAATTGTGGGCAGAGTTTAGGCGTTTTTGAGAGCTACGGATGAGTTAGATTTAAATACTTGCCTTCCGTAACTCTCACTTTCCAAATGAAACAAAGTCAGCAGACAGTGACGAGACAAGTGCATCCATTTCCATTATCTATTTTCTTTGGCAGGATATTCAGAAGGTTGAACTATGACCCACGTATCTAGCCTTGTACCGCTCTTCCCTAGAAACTGTATAATGTTATTTTAGGTCTTGTGTCTTTTAACAGCTACAGTGAGTAAGGAGGGAAATTCTTGTATGTATTGGAGGTGTGCGGTGGTGTAAAACATTTTCTCACTGGTTGTAAAGTGAGTCAGAGGAAGTGTTGTAAGACTGCATATCTCATTAAAGATGAGGTATTACGGCTTTTTTGAGCTTTCAACCATGTTATAATTTTTTTTTTCCCTGGTGAAAAACATGCCTGAAGAGTTTTTAGATATCATCCATGCACGTTTCAGTAATTTAGTGATCTCTCCCGGGCCCTATTCGGTGCGGTTCACAATAAGATTCCGTTGTGACTCCTTGACATTTCTCCATAAATATACAAAAGCAAAGCATGATACAAAACCGTACACAACAACTTGCGGTAGTTTCACTAGTGGGACGTAATCTGTGGTGTGATTGTGCTCTGAAGGAGGGGTGATATAGTGCAGAGAGCAAAAGGATGGGAGACTCAGAACATCGAAAATTGAAGTGAAACACAACGTAAAGCATGTCAATACGCTGTTTTCGGCGAATATAGCATTTTCAAAACAATAAAAGCTAAAATGGTGATCTAAATATGTTATATGATAGCAGATTCAATTTCATTTCTCTCCAGCGCCTAGGTCAGGAATCGGAATAAACGCGACAATTTGCAAAAACCCCGAAAGTGCAAGTCCGGGCTCCAGCCAATCAGCAAACAGCCATACATTCTGTGTTGGCAACGATTCCCGAGATCGAGGATTTAAAGCCGGAACTAAGAGAATGTTTGGTGAATTTTATCAAGGGGAAAGACGTCATTGTCCTTCTTCCTACAGGATTTGGGAAAAGCTTAATATGCCAGTTAGCCCAGTTAGCTGTGCAGCACATAGGTCACGACCAAATAGCAGCGATTGGTTAAATAAAATAAAGTACCCGCCTACAGTCAAGCGAACGAATCTTAATGCTGCGAGGTCAGACGGTTTCCACAAAGTGAATCAGGTTAAGTTAAGACCCCATAGAGGTAAAATCCCCGCTCTCTGTAAAGTGAGTCAGAGGAAGTGTTACTCTGTTTAAAGACTCCAACGCCCATTAAACACACGAGCACCTGATTATGAGTTGGGCCAGTACATCTGTGAGCCCACCAAGGTGAACTCAAGGGAAAAGCTACATTTGACCACTAAATGAACTGCATATGACAGTGTAATTTGTCATAAGATTGAGAGACTGTGAATAAGTCATGTCTAATCGTCATTCGTCAGTGATATGGTTGGGGTTTTGAAAGAAGTTTCCAGCTAATCAGTAAAAGTATGTGGTGTTGAGAAATTGTGGTCTGTCTGGGTCGCTCCAAAAGTTTTTTGCTTCTGTCACCAGTGCATACAGTCCTCAGTGTGTAAATAGCTTCAGGTGAAAGAGCGCCATGTATAGCACCAGTGAGAGGGTGAGAACATATTCACAGGGCCCGTCTTCAATGGGCTCTGTCCGCTTAAAGCACATTGTCATGGAAAAAAGTTTGTGGATCAGCTGACGTGTATGCGAACACACTGGAAAAAACAATAGCTAGGCAAGTTAAAATGACTTAAATTAAGAACATTTTTTACTTTATTTGAGTAGATTCAACTTGACAAGTCAAATGATCTACCAATGGAACAAGTGTGTTTTTCTTAATTCAAGCAACATTTAATTTTGTTTCTTATTTTAAGTGCAAAAAGTTGGTGTTTTTCTTATTTCAAGTGTAGCAAGATGTATTTTCATATTTTAAGTACAAAAAGTCTTGTTCCACTGGCAAATAATTTTACTTGTCGAGTGAAATTTACTCAAATCATTACAAAACTTTCTTAATTCAAGTCATCTTAAGTTGATTAGATTTTTTTTTTTTGCAGTGCAAGACCCTCCCAAAAGTGAAATAAACAGAACTAAATCTACTCCATACTGGGACGGTCCATAGAACGCACTAACATGTGTGAAAACAACTTGAGTTACTTGTTTTGGATGCTCTGAGTCCCCCCTTTAGAGCGCTATCACACCAGTGTCAAGTTGCTGAGCACAGTTTTGTATGCTTTTGTATATTTATGGAGAATTGTCATGTGGGACGTGCCATTATAGGCTTTGTTTTAGCTCATACTAACAACTGTCCATTTCCAAATAAGAGCTGCATATAAATGTCACTCACGCCATGACTAAAACAAGGATTCTCTGCATAAATTACTAAACAGTGCCAAAGGCTTGCTATCATGTATAAAAATCTCTTTAAATGCATAATATAGTTCCTTAGTTAGACCAAGTTACATCATCTCTGATATAAATAGTGATAAGTCACATGTGGTAGAACACAAATGACTAAAGATTCTGGTAATCTACTATTTGTTTCATACTAAAGAACAAATCAAGCCATATTCCGATAACGACACAACTATTTACATGACCTGCTGCTTTTGTGGGAAAGTTGTCTGCGTCAAGTCCACAGTAACTATTAAACAATTAGCCTGATTCACTAGGGGTAGAAAAATGCACAGTGAGTCTGTGCATATGTAAAACAGCTGTGGAGGGAGAAGTGGTCTCTATAAAACTCAGAGGACAAATTAGAAATGCAGGGTGTTTTGAAGCTTCCTACCACCTGCTGTTTATGGCGTCATTTAAAAAACAAAGATGTAGTGTGTACAGTACAGTAAAAAGAGATGGAAGCAGGGCTGGGCAAAGAAAAGTGCCATGGACATTTTTACACATATTGATTACAATTTTCAATTAGATTTTCATTTTATCTTATTAAAGCTAGAGTATGTAACTTTTTAGTCAAATAGCAGACTAAAATAAAAGCACTGAAAAATATACTGCACTGAGAAGCTTACAAAACATCTCTTCTGTGCAGGTTTGCAATTCCACAAACCTTATCTGACCAGGATGAGGGCATCCTCTTACTTAGACAGACTTTTTTGTCATTCAGATACATGTATACATACAAGTATATGCACAGAATTAAAGCAGCAGCATAATATTATATGAAGTGTGTTGTTTTTAGACTTAAAAAATTTGTTAAAAGTGCTGACAAAGCTTCATAAATTGCCTATATATTTACGAGGAATTCCGCAGTCTGACAGCCAGAGCATGAAAACTTTTGCAGAACCTAGATGTTCTGCATTAAATGTTGCAAAACTTTTCATTCTGCTTATTTCCATGGAAATGTTCCTTTGACTATAACCTTCCACAGTATGTCATAAAACATACAGGTGATGTGCTGCCTCCAGAAAGTGACACACTTAAAACACCTTTAAAACAACTTAAAAATATTTCAGTTTTAATTTCCTAAAAATATAAGTCATGTCAGTGTGATTTAACAAGAAATTAGTCAAATGCGTCTTCCAAAGCCTGACCACTGCTCCAACCCACATGCTTTTACTGGTGGAGGACTGGGTGTAGACCATTAAAAGGACCTGAGCCGTTTATTGTAAATTAGAACTGACTGAATTTCAATCTCTATAAAAATCTAATAATTGTGCTGCTGATAAGGAATGTAAAAAAAAGGGCTGCAGACTTTGTTGATATGAAATGTAAATAAGAGTATAAAGGGTTGCAAATAGCAAATTAAAGATCTGTAATGATTTAGGTATGAATTGAAATGATACATGAAATAGTTTTGATAGAGCGGCCTCACCAAACAGGCCGATGTAGACCTCCTGCAGAGAGTGAACGCTGCAGAACTGGTTGAGCTCGTGGTGAACTTTGTTGAAGATCAGAGCTTTGTCATAGTCGGCCGTGAAGTTTCTCACTATGTCATAGACTGAAGAGAAAAGAAAGGAAAATATTATTAGAGATACAGTAAACTAGAAACATTTTTTTCATTCTATCGTTTTGTTCTTGAAACGTACGGCTGTGTCACTGTCGAAAATATTTAACACTGAACTAAAATCTGTAAATTTTTAGCCAAAAAATAGACTAAATTTAAAGCATTTTTATTTTATTTTATTTTGGTTGTTTACTACACTGAAAAATATGCATCCTCACTCTAAGCAGGCTTGCTTCTCCACAAACCTGGCTCTTACTTGACATGGAAACCAATGCAGGTGATGTACAAGCTCCAGAAAGTTACATACTGTATCTATAAAGACGATAAGTTAGGAGATGCCTCTTTCCACAGTCTGGGAACCACTATACTGTACTACACATAAGTCTATTACATTTGCAGTTAAAAGTAGCCAGCCATATACCTTTTATATGTTGAGCTGTAACAATTATTAGTAACAGTTTAATTGTGCATTTATTTATTATGTATTATTGTATTTATTATGTATATTATGTATCTATTCAAACAATACTTTACACTACCTGCCAAAAGTTTAAACTCAACTTCTCATTCAATGTTTTTTTCTATATATTTTTTTTCTACTTTTGACATTTACATTTATTTACATTAATTTAGATACAAACAGAAGACATCTATATATGTGTAAGATATTTGGAATTATATAGCAAAGAAAAATAAAATAACTCAAGGGGTGGCTAATTTGAGATTTTATTTTTTAATAGTAGTTTTATTTAACTTTTTCTTCCTTTGCTACATTAGTCCACATATCTCACTTCATACATTTGATGTTTTCTGTATGTATATCAAATGTAGAGTTGTAAGTAGTAAATATATAGAAAAAACATTGAATGAGAGGTTGAGTTTTTGGCAGTGTACAGTAAAGGCAAAAGTTAAAATCACAATAGAAACAAATCAAACATAGATAATCATAAAATTACAGAGAGAGAGAGATATTAAATGAGAGAAAAGAGCCCAGAATGAAAATCTTTCAGTCATATGCACAGCTGAACAGAACCAGTTTGAGCCTGGATTTAAACAGAGTCAGAGTAGAAGCCTGTCTCACATGTTCAGGAACACTTTTCAGATTTTAGCTGCATAAACCTGAAACGGTGACTCCTTGTGTTTAGTCCTGACTCCAGGCACCAGCAGGAAGCTGGTCCCTGAGCTCCTCAGGTTCATATGGCACTAACATGTCACAGATGTATTTTGGTGCTAGGCCATGGAGAGAATAATACATAACTGACTTATGTATAAGTCAATTTTAAGTACATTTTAAAGTCTATTCTCTGAGCCACAGGAAGCCAATGCAGAGACCTGAGCACAGGATGCATATGCTTGTACTTCCTGGCTTGAGTCGGGACCCGAGCTGCAGCGTTCTGGATGTTCTGCAGCATGTCACACATAACAGTGTGTTACATCAGAGTCTATTTTTAAGTCTATTTTTTAAATTATTTTTAAGCCATTATCTATTATCTATGTTATTGCATGTTATCATTTTCCAGCTGTTCTTGAATTGCGCGTTGCAACATTGGAATTTCCCCACTGTGGGACTGATAAAAGCATGTCTTTTCTTATCTTATTTGGAGAGGTCAGTCAGTGGGCCGTTACAGTATCTAACCTACTGGAGACAAACGCATGGATAAGTCTTTCCAAGTCTGCTTTAGACAGTAAACCTTTGATTTTTGCTCTGTTTTTAGGTGGTAAAAGGCTGCTTATTGATTTGATGTGGCTGTTAAAGTTCAAGTCTGAGTCCATTATTACCTCTAGATTTCTTGCCTGATTTGAAGGTTTTAGAGCGAGAGACTGGAGGTGACTGCTGCCACTGTCTCTTTGTGTCTTTGGGCCAAACACTATGACTTCAGTGTTGTCTGAGTTTTGCATCCACCCACTGATCTGAGACATCGATCTGAGTGTCATATTGTTGGAATAGACACATTAATAAATAAACGCTAAATTATACTGTTATCAGTACTTGTTAGTGCACAATATAGAAAATGACATTTGGCTGGCTACTTTATAATGGAAATGTATCGTGTTTCCCAAACTGTGGAGAGAGGCATCTCCTAACTTACTGTCTTTAAAGGTTCAAAATGTAACTTTCTGGAGATGGCACATTACCTAGATTGGTTCCATGTCAAGTAAGAGTCAGGTTTGTGGAGAGACAAGCCTGCTCAGAGTAAGGATGCATGTTTATCAGTGCAATAAACAACCACAATGGAAAAAAAACAACTTTAAATTGAGTCTGTTTTTTGGAATATGATGCGAAAAACATTTGGTGGATTTGCTAGAGCAGAAACCACAAGTCGTGCACATTTGACTCGGTGTGGGCCCCTCTGCTACAAGATTTATGACTGTACACTTAACTTACGGACTGTTAATGCAACTCAGAGCTGACGAATCCTAAAGAAAACAATGGGAGCTGACACATGTGTTTTCGAATGGCTTTGGGAGACTGAGAGATATTACCTGCTGTGGGAATGAGGTAGTTGACCACTTCTATACGATCAAAGTAAATCATCACTCCTCCACTGAAACAAAAACAGGGCCAATAGCTGGTGAGACATTCATAAAAGATAAAACAGGATTATGAAAAATTATAGTTCTGCCTTCAAATGCTTCCAGAAAATGGTTGTGAAATCTGTGATGACAAATGTCAAACTGTATAATCTCAAGGCAAAGGTAAGTGTGCAGAGTTTGTAGAGTGAAGTTTGTAGACAAAGTAATATAAAGTGCTTTAAGAAATACATGGAAATCCCAATATAAGATTAAAAAAAAGATAATCATGGTAAAATTATGTTTGCCATGGAAGAGTGCAGATTCAGTCACATTTGTACAGTAGAGCAGTGCTGTCACGGTACTGAAGTTTCAAATTGGATTTCGGGGACAAGCTCAAAACTGATGATAATTTAATAATACAATTGAATGCCATTTTCAACATTAAATCATAGTAGTTTTTTTTTTTAATTGCCATATTGCCATTGTCTTATATCTGTATACTAGTCTATGTGCTCTTATAGTTGTTCTGATACAGCTCAAGACCGCTTATCAGAAGACGTTGGTAAACAGGCGGATGACGACTTCCAGTGTAGTTCCCGACACATGGCGATAAGACGCCTCTGCCAAAGCTTTTCCATGTTAATTTCATCTTGGATGTCACTTAATGGCAGCTGGTTGTAACTGTTGTTCTGCCAAACTAAACACTACAATGACATCACTTTTTAAAAATCAAGTTAGACAAATGATTAGGCAATTTATAAAAGGAAAAAAGAAAGGATACAATCACAAACCGGGTCATTTTCCCAGTTTTCCCAGATTTTGTCAGTTGCTATTGCCAACAGAGCCCAAAGGAAGTCGCATGTTTCCAACCGTCTTCTGGTTTTGTGATGTAAGCGTAAATAGAGCCCATTTTAGTATTGATACTTGCTCACATGAGTATCTAGTTTCAATTAGCATCTGATTTTCCATACTTTTGACAACCCAAGAACAGATAAAAGCCTTACACTGAAGAATATGTGATATATGAAAGTGGGTGTTATACAAATAAGTTGTTGAGTTTTGTGTAAAATAAAATCATATAAAATCAACATAAAAAGTAATCTTTTGTTGTGTGATCATGGAATTTGATAACATTTACTAACTGAAGCTGTCTGTTAGTTCTGTTGGCTTCACAGCAGCTTTGATGTGGGCATGTCGTGCCATTTCTAAACCAAGTGTTCTCAAACTATAGTGAAGTTAACCAGCAGTGTGTTCATTGTTTAGTTTCACTTTTGCTGCTTTCAACTTTAGTTAAATCTGTTGCAATCTGACACAGATTTACAAAACATGCATGCATTTTCAACCGCCAACTTTCTTTTATATATTTTATTTTTACATATTCTCTCTTTTTTTTTTTTTTTAACATACTTTTACATAGTCTCTCTCTCATTTTTTTAGCATTCTACCATGCTATATTTGCCTGAAGATGTTATAGATTATTGTCCAAGCATGTTTAAGTAATTTAACAGTCTCTCGGGCCCTATCCGAACCCTCCTTGCAACATTTTGGTCACTGCAAACCTTCAGTAGCAAGTAACATTTTCCATCATGTTCTTAGTGCAGAACTTAGTCCTCTTGTACAGAGAGCCATTCATCCTACTTCATGCTTGATTACAAGGGATCTGGGACTAGACTCAGCAAATAATTCTTCCATAATTTTTTTTAATGATCCAATCATACACCATGCATTTCTCTAATCAGGAAGTGATCTCAACTGTGTTTTAGTAAAACTAGTGGTTTAACCTGTCATAGGGACTTTAGTCATTTCGAATGTGTAGAAATCAGATATTACACAGATTTTGGTTGAGCTTGTAACAGCAGCCACTGTTCATCTGTAAAACTCAAAGTCCAACATGTGATCTCACCTCGTCCCACAAGGAACATTCTTCACCTCATCCGTCTGTAACGTGGTCTGCACACAGGGACAGCAGCAGAGTTCATTTAGCAGCACACACACAGGCACACACACATGCACACGCACAGACACCACAGACCCCCACACAAAGTCACCAACACATAGTAATAGAATGAGACAGTAGGCAGTGGGACAGAGGACTCACTTGCACAGACTTGTATGTGGTGATGAATGGGAGCATTAGATGGAAGCCCGGGCCGCTGGTGGTGGTCAGGAGCGCCCCCCCTCTGTCAGATCACATACAGGAAGTGAGTCAGTCAATGTCAAAAACTCAAGGTACAGGGTTTCAGAGAGTATCCAAGCAGTCAGTGTTAAGCTCTCAAAATCCCCAGTGGTGCGTAAAGTAGCCAAAAATTATTTCTAAGTAAGCCTAATGTTAATTCAAAGTATAAGTACAAAGTAGTGGTTCAAGATTTTACAGTAACAGTGTACTTGAGAACTACTCAAGTAAGAGTTTTTCTCAGAGTAAAAGGAAGCTGAAGTTAATTTAATTCTAAAGACAAAACTGTAGGAGTGCTGCAAGAATCATCATTTCAGGATAAAGCTTTTGTCACTTGTAGACTAGTAACCAAAAATTTTACACTGTTGCAACGTCAAATATATTACTCAAGTAGGAGTAAAACTGCAGTCTAAAAACAACTCCATGAAGTACAGTTTCTTTAAAAAGTTACTCGAGTAAATGTATCTGTGGATAAAAACACTGTGATGAAGTTACTCAAATACAAGTTGGTATGTTAAGTTTGAAATAGTCAAACGACATATGTAACTTTTCTACAATGTAGTAGTAGTAGTAGTAGCAGTAGTAGTAGTAGTAACTTTTTATTATTATTATTATTACTATTATTATTATTATTATTATATTTGTTTTAAATTGCATTATCATTACTATTTTACTTAATCTTCATCTGATCTTAGCACTCAATTTTTACTATAACCTTTAGGAGCTTTATGTTTCTGTTTTATGTTTCTATTTAAATTGTTGTAAATATGGATGAAACAATGGGGTATGGGGGGTCAGGGGGGTTGCTGTTGTTTTTAATTATTGTGTTGTGATTTTTCTGTTGCATGTGAAGCACTTTGTGTCACATTTCAAATGTATGAAAAGTGCTACACAAATAAAGTTTGATAGTAGCGGTATGACCAGTAGTAGTAGTAGTAGTAGTATGACCAGCAGTAGTAGTAGTATGACCAGTAGTAGCAGCAGTAGTAATAACAGTAGTAGTAGTAGTAGTAGCAGTAGTAGCAGTAGCCGTAATAGCAGTAGTAGTTGTAGCACTAGTAGTAGCAGTAGTAGTGGTAGCAGTATGACCAGTAGTAGTAGTATAACCAGTAGTAGTAGTAGTAGTGGTATGACCAGCAGTAGTAGTAGCGGTATGACCAGCAGTACTAGTAGCAATATGACCAGTAGTAGTAGCAGTAGTAGTAAGAGTAGTAAGAGTAGTAACAGTAGTAGTAGTAGTATCAGCGGAAGTAGCAGTAGTAGTAGCAGCAGTATGACCAGAAGTAGTAGTAGTATAACCAGTAGTAGTAGTAGTGGTATGACTAGCAGTAGTAGTAGCAACATGACCAGTAGTAGTAGCAGTAGTAGTAACAGTAGTAACAGTAGTAACAGTAGTAGTAGTAGTAACAGTAGTAAGAGTGGTAGTAGTAGTAGTAGCAGTATGACCAGTAATAGTATGAGTATGACCTGTAGTAGTAGTAGTAGTATGTTGTTAAGAGTATTACACTCCCGATGATGTAGACAAAGATAACAAGGACTGAACTGTCAGGAAGAGCTTTCACTACAGCAGACGTGGAATTTCCCGAGTAGGAAGTCCACGGAAGTTATTCATTTCCCATTTGAGTTTTAAGTCTCATTTTTAGATTCACGTTCTACTCTAATTTTTTACTGTATTGATAAAAAAATGTCTACATAGAAATTGTCTATAGATTCTAGACATTTTACAAAAACTTTGAAAATATATGATGCACAATCTGGTACAGTTGTCAAAAAAATCAATACAGGGATGTAGCAATATCCGAATTCCGAAATATCCGAAAAATTGTGATATCGTATTGTCAAAAGTCTCACAATAATATCGTGGGCTGTCACAATATATCGAATTACAAGTTCCTTTACGTAAATGCATGGTTTTATAGTAGCAACAGCTTATGAACATAGGGAACTACATATCCCATGATTCATTTCAGTGCAGACAACAAGAAGAAATATGTTTTTTACTTCAATTCTTGGGATTATGATGGAAATAATTCACACCAAAATCTTGTCAGGGTATTTTAAAAGCAGAAATGTGTCCTAGCTACAATTATATCAGCCTCTTCAAAGTATTGTAATAAATATCGTACCGTGAGATGTATATCGTGATAATATCGTGCTGAGATATTTGGATGTCATTACATAATAAAATAAATAATAATAAAAGTAATATTGAAACTAGATACTCAAAAGTTTTGATACTAAAAAACAAAAAAACAAAAAAAACAAAACGCATAAATAAGACAGAGTTAGACCTTTCCTAATTTTTTTTCTTCATTAAAGTTTCTCCTTTTCCAAAAAATAAACAAAGTCACTGTACATGTATTACAAGAATGGTCAAAATTTTAAAAAATGCTTAATAATAATAATAATAATCATAATCATAATCATAATAATAAACAAGAAAACATATATTAATAAATAAATAAATAAAAATACAATGGTTTCATCAGGTCACAATCAATTGAAATCTGATCTAAATGAGGCAAAAAACACTCCAAGTTTTCCAATAATTGTCAATTTTGTCAAAGTCAAGTGTCATAGAAAATGTCAGTTTTTCCATTACATAAATAGTATGGACTCAAGGCTAGAGACTTTATCACTAAGCCATCTTCCTAAATCAGGGGTGTCACACTAAAGTTCACATTCACAGAGGGCCAAAATTAAAAACTGGAACTAAATTGTGGGCCAAACTAAATATTTACTGAAACATCTACATGTTTTCTCTTCTTTCGAGATGTGTGACGTTAAACCTTTTCTTATTAAAATGAATGTTTAACAATAGTTTTGATTAAGCATTGAATCTAGAAGAAGCATAATATAAAATAATATATATATATTTTTAAATAAATAATATCTTTATAGCCTATCTGCAGTCGGTGGGTCAGCTCTAATACATATTTGATATGAGACCACATATAATTATATTGCGGGCCAAATTTGGACCCCGGGCCGAGTTTGTCATGTCTATCCTAAATGGGATCTGAAAATATATCGGTAATCGTCAATTCCACAAATGCTGCCATCAAATCCACACTACCAGTCTAATATTTGGAAATAAGGTATGTGGAATTATGTAGCAAAAGAAAAAGAAAAAAAAGTCTAGTAAATATATTTTTAAATATTTTATATTCAAATCCTCAAATTTGCCACCCTTTTCTTTGTTGAAAAGTTGAAAAAATTATCGAGTTATTCACATTTTTTTTCTCTACAACATAATTCCATAGATCTTGCTTCATATATCTTCCTTGTGTATTTAAAATGTAGAAAGTGATAAAAAAAAAAAACATAGACAATGAATGAGAGAGTGCATCCAAACTTTTGACTTGTAGTGTATGTTTAAACAGCTGTACAACTGAAATAACTTGTTGTTTTGAAAAAGCAAACAATTTATCATTTATCCAGTGCAAACCATGCGGTGTTTCCCCCTAGTGGTGTTCAGTTTGTCCAAAAGGCAGCTGCACTAACAGGTTGAGGAGAAGAGGGGGTTCTGCTGTTTACAGTGGGTTTTATGGTACACTGAAAGGCAATGGCTTCCAGATTTACACAATGCAAAACACCGGCCAATTCCAATTAAAAACAGATATGCATTTTCCATTGTAATAAACAATGCAGCATTCAAGTGGCTGCAATATGTTGGGGAAATCATGATTTATTAGGAGCTAAAACGTATAAAAGATTTCAGAGGGGCTTTTATAGATATCTTTATCAGTTTTGTCTTTTTCAAATTTTTGAACTTGACATCCATTTTTCACTTTAAAAGGTCCAATATTATGTGAAATTGACTCTTGTGAGCTTTAAGCCATGCCTGTTATAATGCTGTTACCTCATCAAAAACAGACCTGGAGGTGTGTTCTGTTTCATTCACATGCTTGAGTAATCCTTAATTATTAGTCTGTTAACATCTCCATAGCTCAAAATGTTCTGAAACACCTTGTCATGAGGCAATTGTTTTCAAATTAGCAGCTGCCTTCTACCTTTAGTTCAGTAAAGATGGGACTTTCCAGGACTGAATATACCCAAAGGATTCTAGTGAAGGTGTACAGATTAAAAACACAATGGAACACTTCCTATATTAGCGCAGGACATCACAGGATGGAACAGAGTGTTTTCTGGTTGAGAGAAGAAGAAGAACAACAGACCAGAAAATATTGTACCGGTAATATGGTCCCTTTAAATTAGGTCAGGGGTCTCCAACCTGTAGCTCTGGAGCTACCAGTAAGTCTCCACCCCCTTACAAGCAGCTTGCCAAGGGATTTCTGAGTTATACACATTGTGCAGAATGACTTTGATGAACTACCATTGTTAATGTATTATTTTGACGCGTACCTTTGTGCACTAAAAAAAATAAATGTTTTATAGAAATCTAACTGTTCCCCTAGCCAGGCTGGCGCCACCTAGTGCCTCCGCTCAGTTTCATTTCTCTCCAGCAACTAGGTCAGGAATCAAAATAAACTAGCAAGATTTGCAAGAACCCTGGAAGTGCGTGTTCGGGCACCAGCCAATCAGCGAAGAGCCATACATTCTGTGCTGGCAAGAATTCCTGAGATCAAGGAATTAAAGCTGGAACAAAGAGAATGTTTGGTGAATTTTATCAAGGGGAAAGACATTATTGCCCTTCTTCCTATGGGATATGGGAAAAGCTTAATATACCAGCTAGCGGCACATTACATACGTCATGACCAAACAGCACTGACTGGTTAAATAAAAAAAGTACACGCGTACTGTCGAGCGAACGAATTCTAATGCTGCGAGGTCAGACAGTTTCCACGAAGTGAAACTGGCTGATGAATCAGGCTACTGTTCCCCAGCTAAGGCTTTCCAATGCTCAATTTCCTGTGACAGCTAAAGTAACAGCTCTTCAGCATTTTCTTTTTGCAAAGGCAGCTCACCGAAAGAAAAAATGTTGGAGATCCATGAATTAGGTCTTAAACAATGTTTTTCTTCCTCCAAAATTCAAATCAACATTTTACATAGTTTTTTAGGTTATAATACAAAAATATATTAAATGTATATAGTGTTTTTGTATCACTCAAAGACTCTTAAAATTGCATGACTCTTTCAGTCCACATTAAGAGATGGCAAAACGAGGCTGCCAAATGCTCACAGACCACATTCAAACTTGGTGTCTTTCCTAAGGACACAATAACAGTATCCAGTAGTAGACCTGACTGTGGCGCCTGGTATTCCCGGCAGTCTCTCTAACTAGGGCTTATCCTGCTTAGTTTCGGACATCAGACGAGATTCTTCAAATATTTAGTCAGTTTTGAGATAGTTTATAAAAGATGTGACATGTATGTATATATTTTATCTAAAAGTACACATTCATCTGTACTTTAAATATGGTCCATATTACTCGATTTTCTGCTCTCTGTTATAATATTGTTTCCTGATCACAAACAGACCTGGACTTGTGTTTTGTTTCATTCACATATGTTCACACTTGAAAACTACCACTACATGACATCACAGGGTGGGACAGAACATTTCAAACTTGGAAGATGTTGACAGACTAATTATAAAAGGTACTCAAACATGTATGAATGAAACAAAACACAAGTCCAGGTCTGTTTTTGAAGAGGTAACAACATTCTAACATTGCTAGAAGCTCACTAGAGACAATTTTGCATCATCTGGAACTTTAATAAACCTTTAATGAGAGTGAAATGAAAAAGACACTAAGACAGACAGAGCTCATCTGACAAAGTTCTATGAAATTCTAAAAAACAACTGAGTTCTTCTATATTATGTAAACATCTAACGCCCATTGTTCTAGGTGCAGCAGGAAGCTCTGGCTCTGGACCAAACCCTCTCTTGTCCCGGGGTTTGAATCTTAATAAATACTATTACAGACAGTTCCAAACTATTATCAGATGAGATTTACCTGGAAGATTCCCTGGAAGATGAAAATATAAAAACATATGATATTTACAGTGGTGGTGGTGGTGGAATATAAAAAATGTGGTTGGGGAAAAAAGCAAAAAAAAGTTGTACAAATTAAAGGTTGTATGGAGGATTTTTTTTTTGTTTCAAGTTGTCAATGATAGCATTATAGAGGTGCAGTAGCCTTGTAATTATGATGACCAAAAAAAAGAGAATAAAAATTCATCAACTCTGGACGTGGTGGGGCTAAACATTTGCCAATAGATAACGACACTGCCTCGTTATCTGTTAGCTGACAGGCTGTCAATCAATCTCCCTACTTTTCTAGCGTAACTGACTTGCCTGCGCGCCGCCGGTACGTGGTTTACGTACGCCTGTCACGCAGTCCACAGACGCAAGCCGCACAGACGCTGTTTACTCCACCAACGCAACAGTTCTTAGCGGCTTTTTTTTGACCTATATATCTTCCTCGCAGTTAGCACAAAGTTTGTTGCAATGGCAACAAGAATCCAGGAGCAGTTAGCCACAAAAGAAAGTCCATTTTTGAGGTCGCTGAAAGAAGAAGACAAGGAGAAAAGCAGCGAAGCCAAACTAAGGTGATTCTTATGGATTCATTCCAGCGATGGCGCGACTGAAGCAGACGCAGGGTCTAAAGACTGACGCATTGGTCGCCAAATTACTCCTGGACAGGTCACTTCTGCTTATTATGAAAACGTACTTTATTTCCAAGAGCTAGTCAAACGTTTTTCAGGACACGAAAGCGATATCCTATGTCTGAAAATGTAATTTTCAAGGCAAAGAAAGAGTCCGCTTGCTGCTGCGTGTTGTAGCTAGTTCATGCGCACTGAATCTCCGTGCACTCTTCTCTGCACCCCTTTCCTGCTCCTGTCCCCGCTGCCCGATCCGCTCTTCCCCCTGCTCCTCACTTCTCCGGGCATGGAATCTCCGCGCACCGCTCCCCTCTCCTCTCTCCTCTCCTTGCTCCCTGCTCCGCTCTTCTCCCTGCTCCTCACTTCTCGTCCACGAACGAAATGTCCGCACACCCGCTCCTCACTTCTCCGCCTTGCCTAACCAACACTGTAGTTAGTTGTTTACAAGTCATGTGCAGTGCACCGGCTGTAAACAAACCTGTTTCTGGCGTAAGGAGGAGGCGGGAGGAGGCGTTTCTACGTAGGGAGCTGTGGGGGAGGAGGGGTGGTTTCACGCATGCGCAACATTTGAAAAAGGAGAAACAGTCGCTGGATTTCTCGTTCCTTGGAAAATCCTCTATACAACCTTTAAGTTCACTGTGTTTGAGAGGGGGTATTTTACATCTATTGGGTGTTAATTGCTAACACATAACATTTACCGTATTTTCCAGGCTATAAGGCGCACTGGATTATAAGGCACACTGTCATTAAATGGTCTATTTTCAAACTTTTTTCACAAATAAACCGCACAGGACTTTAAAAGAAACACAACAATTAGATGGGAAGGTCGGATTTTGTTTGTGGCATTCACGGTGACTCTGGGCGTGTAGGGAGGGTGCTGTCTGGGACCGATGGATTGTCGGCGTGTTCGCAGTGACTCAGTTGTGGCTAGAAGTGGAACATTGGACTCGCTTTTTCGGTTCGTTCCTCCATTCCATTCCTCGTCGGCGTGGAGTGATGAGTGTGGCTGTGGGTGTTTTTCGCTGCGCGGTCGCTGTCTGCTCCGTGTGTGTTTGCGTGCGCTGCGGGTGGTGCAGCTTTGTCGTGAAGTCGTGCTGGGACACCCGAGTGGATTCATGTATAAGGTGCTCTGGATTGCGAAGCGCGCGGTCTTTTTTGATGGGGTTAGAGGCTTAAGAGCGCGTCTAATAGCCCGGAAAAATCACGGCAGATCACTAGGTTACCTTTTATGGTTTTGATGCTAAATGCTAAATTTGCTTATTAACATGTTTTATAAGTTGACGCTGAGTTGAAAGTCAAACTACTGCATATCGCAACAGGTTTCCAAAGCTGTAGTGCATCGGTCTCCAACCTTTTTTCCTCTGGTGAACTACTTTTATAAAACAGAAATGCCAGGGAGCTACTTGTTTTAGCAGTCACAAGAAATTGAGCATATATAAGAGTCACGGTGAGCCTTCGATGAAGTATAGTTAGATGCCTATAAAACACAAACCATTATCCATTTATTAGTGTACAGTCGTCCCTCGCTATATCACGGTTCACCTTTCACAGTCTCGTTGTTTTGCGGATTTTTTTTGTGCAATTTTGCATGCTTTTAAAAAAAAAAAAAAATTTATTTTTTCCAGCGTATGAGTGCGTATTGTGTTCCTCCCCCTGCGTCCTGATTGGCTAAGGGGCTGTAGACCATTGTCAATCAGTCTCCTCTGTGCCGTGTCTCCTGTACAGTACAGAATGTGTTCAGCTGCCAAATTTACAGAAATGTTCGATCGCTAGCAGTGTGATTCTGAAGTGCAGCGCGATCGGGCAATTGCCGCGCTCACCTCCGTGAGGTACGGAGCTCTCCTGCGGTCACCTCTGAGCCTGTCCCGAAATTGAGTCCTGGTTCAGTATGGTTTAGCCCTGGTTTACTCCTGGTTTACTCCTGTTTTAATCCTAGTTCAGTCCTGGTTTAGACCTGGTTTAGTCTTGGTTCAGTCCGTGGTGTAGGCAGAGCAAAAGTTTGATATAATCTCGGGTTAATGGCCACATGTGGTGCTGTACTGCGTGGTTGCGGGTCTCCAAAAATTTACCCGTGCAGGACTCCATTACAGAATTAATGAATCTTCAGTTCGTTACATAAAGGAGGAAAATAACATAAGGACGAAGCAGCAATAAGTTTTAAGAAGGATGCAAAAAGGGTTGTAACTGTCCTGTGTGAGAAAAGTGTATAAAGTGTGTGGTGAGGGGTTTTACAGCTTTAAAACAGATAATAATTGTAAAATATAAAGTTGACTACTTTGCGGATTTCACCTATCGTGGGTTATTTTTAGAACATACCCCCCGAGATAAACGAGGGACACTGTACAAAGTTAGGCATCAAAATGATACATGTACAATGGTAACAGACATTTATTTGATTCAGGACAGTACGTGTAGATTCAGAAACCCCTGGGCGAGCTACTTGGAATAGGGTGGAGAGCTACCGGTAGCTCCTGAGCTACAGGATGGAGACCCCTGCTGTAGTGTAGAGTTTTATATTATGATTTAACGGAGAATTGTCTTGTGAGAGCATGGGTGATTAAAGTTTGTGGGTGGAGCATTAGATAAAACTTACAGCTACCCGTAAAAAGGGTTCAAACAAGGTCTGGGAGAGATTGCCAAATGACTCAGACATGCAGGGGATGACATTTAAAACCGTTTCTGGCAAGTTTTTGATGAGGTAACATGGCAGATCCCCTATCCGTTAAAGGATTTTATTAAAGAGATATTATCAGTGGGATGAGAACTAGGGCCACGACCCGGGGGAGCGGTGAGGTCCAACACAGATGCACTACATTCGGACAAAGTGTGCGCTCAGTCAGAGGCACAAGTTCTGGAACAGTCTCCCATTATCAATAAGAGAGACTCCAACACTGGACACTTTCAAATTCCACTTGAAACAGCAGCTAAAGGAAAACCAGACTTGTGGACACTTGTATTTACACTGCAGTGTTGTCGATGTTCATTAATATGCACTGTCCCAAATAACTAACTAACTAACTAAATCAATCAATCACATAAAATAAATAAGATTAAATAAAACAAAATAAAATAAAACCAAATAAAACAGAAAGTGCTTTTTTTTTTTTTTGTTTTTACTTAAAAAGCTCATTTAAAGGCGCATTTTGTAACACTTCTGGTGGAGGATAAGGGTCTGTTAAATGCTTTTCTCCATGGAAATGTCATTGCTTTGTCTGGAATGTTTCACAGTATGGTATTAAATCTTCCTATCTTCATGGAGACCAAACCAGACCAAGTTACAAGTCAGATCTGTGGAGAGGTGACCCGCTCAGTCAGAATGCCTGTTTTTCTAGGTATTTTGGACCTATAAAACCACCTGTAATTGAATAAATGTAAGATAGAGGTGTTTAATGTCATACTGTGGAACATTCCAGGTAGAGCACTGACGTATCCATCTATAGAAACAAGCAGGTGATGGACCTCCACCAGAAAAGTTACACAGTGCACCTTTCAGTACAAAAATCCAAGGTTTAGTTGGGGGAAAACAGAAATGACTCAGTGTTTCCCATTAGTACCGGAGACTATGGTGACTATGGAGATGTCATTGCTCTGCCTGGAATGTTCCGCAGTATGACATTAAACAGCTCTACTTTACATTTATTCAGTTACAAGTGTTTTTATAGCTCAAAAATACCTAGAAAAGAGACATTCTGACTGTGAGCGGGGTCGCCTGTCTGCAGATCTGACTTGTAACTTGGTCTGGCTTGGTCTCCATGAAGATAGGAAGAGTTAATGCCATACTGGGAAACATTCCAGACAAAGCGACAACATCTGGTTAGTTGTGGGAAAAACAGACTGGACTAAACATACTCCAAGGTCTAGAGTTATTGGATAATGAGAAAAGTATTCAAGCAAAACTCACTAACAACTTTCCATGGAAATAACAATAGCTGTAGAAACGAGAGACAGATGATTTATTCTTATTCCTGAGAAACTGAAAGACAAGACAAGACTCCACTTGCTGATGACAAAGTGATATTTAAAAGTATGCAGGAGTATTAGAGTGATGAAAAGTAGGACCGCTGCCCTTGTGATTAAAGATTTAGAATAAAATGTTACAAATTTTGGATGGGAAAAAGTCCTCAAACTGAAGCATAAAATGGTAAACTGAACTGATCCATAATAATTTGTGGCTTAGGTCAGTGTTTTTACCCAAACCGTGTTACATGAGCTCCTTCTGGTGGTACTTGGACAGCTCATCCGTTTGTGTGCTTGCCTCATTTAGAGTTCATTTTTTCCACTTTTTTGTCCTTTTCTGGATAATTTCTTGTTTAGACCTACAGTGGAGATGATGTAATCCACTTTTAGACCTCGTTTAGCCCTAAATTTTATTTTTACTTGTCTATATTCATCTTTTTCTATTTTATTTTGACTTGTACATATTTGACACCAGTCTCTTGCTCTTTTTTGAAACTTACTTAGAATTTATTATTACTACCATTTATATATATTTTTTTACTCTTTATTATTATATTATATTGTGATATGTGAGCTACTGTGTCCAAATAATTTCCATTGTGAATCAGTAAATTTTGTCTAAGTCTAAGATTACATGTTCCACAAATCTATCTAATTTATTTATCACTGTTAGCGATTATACAATACTTTAGATTCATATGCCGATTTTGACAGCAGTATAATCCGATATCAATACAGATATTCATACATTTTTTCTTGGTAAATATTGCTTACGACCACCAGCAGCCCAAATGTTGGATATCGATATAAACTCAAAAAAAAACAAAAAAAAAACAACAATACATTTTGGCCCCTTTGCTACATGCTTGTAAATATGTGAAAAGTGAGATTACTGGTCATTATTATTTTTCCATTATTTCTAGTATATATTTTTGAGTTCACAACGGTATTGAATGTATTGTGACATTTAACATTCGTTTTTGCCCTTTAATCCAGCGTTTCCCAAACTTTTTTCTGGGGACCCATATTTTAAAAGTTACAAACCTTCGTGACCCAAGTCATAGACATTATTTGTAAATCACAAACTGAAGGTGGATTTGACCATTACTGAGGATATTTTATTGCTAAATGAATGATTGTGTCTCTTTGAACAATTTGTGTTACTCATGTTTTAAACAATGAAAACCAGCAATAAAAGGATCCATAATTCGCTTATTTGGACATTAAATGCAGCCCTGTATATTGCAGACCTACATGCAGCTCGTGACAAGGCAACCCAAAAAAAACATCTCTTGCGACCCACTTCAGGGTCGTGACCCGGTTTTTGGGAAACAATGGTTTAATCAACAACTCTTACAAACATGTGCACTGTGAAGAGGATAGGTGCACAACAGGCTGTTTGTTTGTTTCTGTCAACTTCTTTTGGGCATTGCTTCTGGAGTTTTCTGTTATTTTAACTGAAACTGAATTAAAATAACAAACAAAAAACTTTTGTTGAAGTGTGCTGTGTAACCTAAGGGAAATAAGACTGTACTCCAACCTATACAAAACAGTGGTTCTTATCTGTTATGTTAGAGTGATATGTTGTCAATATACTTGGATACAACATGGATATGGATATGGACTTTTTAATAATGTACACGATAACTGGTCACATGACCCCTATAAATAGGACCACACTTGCTTTTTATTCTATCAGTCCTATTGAAAACTCATAAGTAGTCGAAACATGTTGGTGTAAGCACAAATAAATACACTGCAAATCAAGAGTGCCTCTGCCGTCCTCTTTCTTCTCTACAAGAATTCAAGCGCCCTGGTCTAATGAGCACCTGCGTTTGTAAGTTTCCTGTTTTATCGTTAGTGCCACCACAAGAAAGCTCGGTGTAGGAGTATTTAGAGGAAAAAGTGAGCAGGATGAATAAGGAGAAGAAAATGAATATAGATACAAAGTCACTTCCCCCTGGCAAATCTGTTTGGCAAAATTATATGAGCTTTTTCCATGTACTCTGACATTTTATTACCCCATAAACATTTAGTACTATTGCAAAGTATCACAACTGTACGTAATTAACAGCTCTTAGTCTGACTGACTAAACTGGCAGGTGTGACACAGACTTGGAGCAGATGTTTTTTCCTTGTCTCACCTGTAATAAACTCCTGTGTGGCCCTCGTCGATCTTGTGCACAGAGGTTAACAGACCAGCTCCTCCCAAAGCCGCCACTATGGCCAGTATGGCTCCCCACTGCGCCATCCTGTCAGGAGAGGAAAAGAACAGAGCAGAGTTAACAATGGGATGAAATTTCTGCTCAAAATGTTGTTTAAAGGTCTGATATTATGCAAAATTGACTCTTGTGAGCTTTAAGCCATGTTAAAATGTTGTTTCCTTATCAGAAACATACTTGGAGTTGTTTTTTGTTTCATTTACACTAGAGATAGCCAATGTCCTAAACATTTTGGTCAACCAGCTAACTAAAGAATCCACCTGAGACTTTGTTGGAACACTTAAATTTGAAGAGATAACAGCACAATATTTGACTATACCACTTTCTTAGAGATTTATGGTAAACAAAGGACTTTAAGTGAGTTTGTAGTAAATCTAAATTGCATAACTTGAGCAAAAATAATCAAAACTTGCCCTTCATACTTATCTCTATAATCTGTACTATCTAGTTCTTATTATTTTGCATAAATTATGTAATTATGTATGTATGTTATGTAATTGTGTATGTACATATCTATATGCGGGGCCAATAGACACAAAATATCGGCAGAGCTTATTGCTCAGGATTCTAAACAATCTGCAAAAAAAAATATCGGTCCACCTGTAATTCACACTGTAATAATCCTTTATTATTAGCCTCTCTACATCTCCAAAGCTCAAAATGTTCCACCTTGTGATGTCATTTTGTGCAATTCCAGGGTTGAAATCATCCAAATGATTCTAGTGTGCGTAGTAATATGGAGTTTAAAAACACAGTGGAGCACTTACCAGACATAATTTATGTGTTAAAAATGTGTGAATGAAACAAAACATAACTCCAGGTTTGTTTGTGACAAGGAAAGAACATTTAACAAAGATCAGAAAACAGCATAATATTTAAAAGAAGATTTATAAAGTAGTTTATGTACTGCCACAGAATGACACTGAGCTGCAATAAATTCTGTTTTTTGTTGTGGTTTTGAAATTCGATCTGCACAGTTTTGTAGTTTGCAGAGAACATCCTTTTAATACAGATGAAAATGAACATGTAACTAAATCTGGTCTGTGCATTATATTTATTGAGCAATGTCCCTGTCAAATAAATAAATAAATAGATCAAACATTTTTATTGCAACCACTGACCTTTTGATCGAATTGTGATTAATAATGCAGTCCTATTAATAAACAATATATCCCTTATCACTAATGTCAATACTATTACTACTACTATTACTCCTACTACTCCTACCACTATTACTCCTGCTACTACTAATAATGATAATAATAAAGCATTGTAATACGTGCTTTATGTAAAAGTACCTATAAGCGTCACTATACCATAATTTCATACTCTATTTCAATACTAAGGAATAAACTCAATACACAAAAACACTCTTTCTTTAGATAGATAATAGAATGTGATTTTCAACATTAAAAGCAATAGTACTTTCTTTTATATTACCATGTGGCCTTATATCTGCGACTGTGTGGTCTTAATCTTGTTCTGATACAGCTCAAGATCACTGTAAAGCTATTCAATATGACTTGACTTGATGATTAACACTTTTTGAATAGTTTTTTTCAAATCTAAATCTTTTAAAATCTTTCTTTTCTTTTTTTATTTTTACTACTAAACTGCTTAAGAGGAGCTCAGTATGCTTTGGCACACCTGTAAAGCTGTCTGTGTGAATAGAAACAGGTTTATATTGTGTAAACACACAAATCAATGGGCAGCGTTCCAGTGAATCCTACAGTACACGGCTTACAAAACACAGACACACACACATACACACTCTCATACAGACACACACATACACACACACACAGCTTTTCTCATCTGCTCAGGCTTACCAACTTAGCCACAGGTAGCTCCTCATCCTGTGACCTTCTTGTACTTAAATAGGATTGGGGCTAAAGTGTACGATCGCGGTCACCCTGCTTGGAAGAAACCAGGCTCATCTAAAAACTAGTATCAAAACTAGATAATAATTTGAACAGGTATCGATACTAAAAAAGTCATATTCACAGGACGGAAATTAACCTTTCCTCAATAGCTTTAAATAATCTTGAGCTGTATCAGAACAAGTATAAGACCACACATTTACTGAACCTATATGGATGACTGAGGGATTGCACAGATATAAGTTATAATAACATAAAATAAACTACTAAGATTTAATGTTGAAAATTACAATGTAGAAATTCCAATTCAAGAATTACTTCAAAATCAGTTGATAAACCAGTATAATATCTGACAAAATGTATGCGATATTATTATTTTTATTACTATTATTACTGCATATACAAATAGTCAAGATTCAATAGATTTTTATCAAAACATTAACATTATAAATATTTTTTGCTGATAAAATGACAAGCTTTAATTAGTGGGGAAAAAAAAACTAAACAGGACTTTCCAAAGAATATAATTAAAATACACCCAGCTGTATGTCACTGCTATATTTTGTATTTCTGTCAACAATAGTTTACTATGTTAAATTTCCAATGCAAATCAATAAGCAAATGAACTGATTTGTATAACTGTTTACTACACGACAAATTCAACTTAAATCTATTTGAACAAGCCATTTGTAAGTTGTAAGACATTTCATAAAAATGTGTGTCAGCCGATTAAAAGATAAGCATTAGTAAAGTCTTAAAGGTTGTAAAATCGTTTTTAAAAATTTACTTGTTACATGATTTAACTAACTACAAATTGTAATTCCCACTGCGTTTGAATGGGAGTTCGTGTGGAAGCTGCGGAGCTAACAGCGATAGCATTTTGCAAGTTACAATATTCAATAACTACATAAAGGCCGACACTCTATTGTTAATATTTTACAGTATGCAAACTATGAGATTACAGTTTCATGCTAGAAACAATCTGATCTCAATGTATTTAAAACTTAATAATGCTCAAAGGATACGCATGGGGATAACCTTGCAGCAACTTAGCTAATAGCATTTTCACGTTGTTTACGCTTGTTTCGCGGCGGAATTAGCGATCAAACCGCTCTGGTCCGGCCGGGTGGTGTGAAGGAGAGGTCCTCACAGATCGGCCGGTAGTTTCGGGGTGATTTACCTGTTTGGGCGGCGGAGATGGCTCGGGTTTGGTTCAGAGGCACCTGCTTCTGCTGCTGCTGCCTCCACCTCTTCCTCTGCGCTCATACTGATCCATGTTCCTCCTCGGCAGCTCCCGAGCTCTGCGCTGTGTCCGTGGCGCCCTCTAGTGGACACCAGCGAAGTAGCAGTTATTAAAAGGTCGGGTAAAGGCTACTGAGACATAGGCTTAAGGTTAGACAATTATATACATGTATAGAATTATGTCTATTTGTCATAATTATATACATTTATATAAATATATGTGTAAATGTACAAATACTTTTATATAATTTTGTATAGTCTATTTAACACCAGTCTCTTTTAGAATTTATTATTACCATTTTTATATATATTTTAAGATTCTTTACTAAACCCATCCATTTTCTTCTGCTTATCAGGGGCGGGCCACGGGGGCAGCAGTCCAAGTACGGACTCCAAGACTTCCTTCACCCCCGACATTTCCTCCAGCTCCTCCAGGAGGAACCGGGGCATTTTCAGGCCAGCAGAGAGACATAGTCCCTCCAGTTTGTCCTGGGTCTTCCCCGGGGCCTCCTCCTGGTGGAACATGCCCGGGACACCTCCCCAAGGAGACATCCAGGAAGCATTCGGCTCTACTCTGAGCTCCTCCAGTGTGACTAAGTTCTGTGTACTCTTTGTTATTATATTACATTGTGATTTGTCAAAATCTACTTGAAAAATAAGTAATAAAATTAAATCTCAGCTTTAGATAAGAAGTAATAGGAAGACGGTGCAACAAGGATATGATGATTGACAAGACATAGGGTTATTCGTTCCATAAGGGTGAGTTGTTGTACAGTTGTAGGGAGTATTATCCATTCCATAAGGGTGAGTTGTATGAAGGTGGAAGTTGAGGTGAGGTTTTCCACTGGAAAAGTTACAATCCCAAGTAGCCTGTCACAGTACAAGCAAAATGTGAGTATGTGATTCACTGGAATTTTGATATTGTAATTTTAGATTTGACACCATTTCAGGTTGACAATAACTTACTGTCTTTATATTTAGACCATAACAAGGCAACGCTCCATTATCCTGTTTTGGAACTGTGTTATTTAAAGCGCCTGTGACATGTTAGACTACTCATTTTACTAAAACACAATTAAGATCATTGTATTCAAGATTTTTGCTAAAAACATTTACACTTTTTCACAGTTATCGGTCATATTTTAGGTTTCAAATTTAGCTTCCTGGTTGGAACAAGGGAATTCCATAACTGTTACCTAGAAAATCTCCATTAAAGTGCACAGAAAATATTATCTGACAAACACAAATATAAGAAAACACCTTTATTTTGCTGAAATCATGTTTAAAGTATCAAAAGTATCAGATGTATTTTTCTACTTTTCTTCTCAAATGGTCTCTTTCTTGGTGTAAAATTATAATTTATATTTACAATAGTTATAATTCTGCCAAATTAAGTCAAAATTTGAGAATCATAAACGTCCATCGTTTACACTTTAAGGTTGTATGTTCCCACACCTGAACAGCAGGTGGCGACAGAGACCATGTCATGTTTACTTTGGGACTTCCATCTGAACCCAAAACCAACAACATCCTTGATTTTTAGATCTCTGGAGTGCTTTGACTCATCGCCACTTACTCACAGAGTTATTTAAAGTAACACCGTGTAACTTGTGGCACTGTACGATTCCATGGAACTAGAAAATAAAATCCATAAAAACTCCCTGGAGATCTGTTTACGCAACACTGTGGAATATTACAGCAAATGAACAGTTCCAAATAAATATTTTTTAGTGAAATAGAAATATACAAAATGGGAAAAAAGCACTTCTATCATTTATGCCTTGGTTAAAAAGTTACGTAATGAGGCTTTAATAATATCTGCCATTGGAGTTAAGACCAGGGGTGGAACGAACAAAGTAACAAAGTAACAAAGTAAAAGAAGTACTGTACTTTTGAAAAACCTCTTAAAGATTTAGGGGCCCGGTCAAGCAGAAGTAAACAGCAAGGTCAAAAATTCAAGTTAATGCATCTGATATAAAAATGTATTGAACAGATACATATGTACTCTAGTTTATCAAACTGTTTACATTTTTTCTGTACCATTTTTGGTTCTAAAGTTCCATACGTTTTAAACAGACCATGTATGAAACATGGAACAAAAATTATTTCCCAAATTTCAAAGACCTGCAAATCATGTAAATAAATGGATGTATTTCATCATATCTTGTGTTTATTCCATCTTTGAACTGTTGATGAAGGTACATGATTAAAAAAAAAAAAAAAAAAAAGTATTTAAAATGATAAAAATTTGCTTGGAAGGACTGACATATTTTATAGAAATAGTTTCTTTCATTTTGAAGTAATATTAAAGTTTTCAGAAGAAAAAAGTTGACAAATGATGTAAAATCATGCACCTTCTACTTGTTTGTACAATTTTCCCTCCGTTACTTTTCCCTCCGTTACCATGACCTTTCTTAATAAAAAATGTCATTACTCAAAAAGTAAGAGGTTTTTCAACCTAATCTTGTACCATATGGTAGAAAACTATATGAAGCAAATATTCAAACCAGTTTGTTAAGGATATGGAAGTGAGAACCAAGAGTTATCACTGTTTGGATTTATTGCCCAAAAAGTGCTGCATATTTCATTCCCTCCGTTACCGACATGAGTTTTAACATTTTTTGTCAACAACTTGAAAGAATATCACAGGTTTAACTTGACCCTGTTGGAGTGTAACTCTTTCCTACATTCTGATACTTTACTTATTTCAATAGTCCCTCTAGTTTCTGAATAAGAGACATTTGAATGTCAAAAATCTGCCCCTGTTTCCCTCCGTTACCACTTGACCGGACCCTTAGGTATCTGTACTTTTAAAGTGGATACTTTTTGGTTTATACTTTATTACTCGTTGGTTTATACTTCATAAGTAGACTAAAAAGTAAAAGTATTTTTATGAGCTGCTGAAAAGGCTGATGGTTTATTTTTAACATGTTCATAGTTTGAGCAAACCAAAAATATAAAAACATAAATTAAAACAGCTCAGGGGGAAAAAACTACTGATTCATTTGATTCTGTTGGACAAAATTTAGCATAAATCTGTAAAATCACTACATTTGAAGCTTATTTCACTTCAAAATCTGCATGGAATACTTTTACTTTTTCTCTTTTTAAATACATTTTTAAACAGGTACTTTAATACTTTTTCATGTAACACTTTTACCTTTGCTTCAATATCTGTACTTTTACTTAAGTAACAAAACTCGAGTACCTCTTCCACCACTGGTTAAGACATGATTTCCACTTTTTTTCTTTTCTAACTGGAGTAATTTGATCATGTTTTTGTAGATCGTGTCCTGAAATCCAAAAGAAAATCGATGAAAAACAATGCAGTGATATACCTGTTCACCTTTACCTTTAACAAATCAGAAAAATACAGAGGAACCAGACGAAAGCTCTATTAAAACAGAACTCGGAGCACTTGATCATGTGTTTAATGAAGCCGTCAGGGGAGTCCATGTTGGTTAGGCTCAGCTCTGTGCACACTCAGCCTCTGGAAGCAGCAGATCAGCACGAGGACGAGCGCAGACGAGCACCTCGCACTAAAAACCCCACGCCGACACCTTTATTTTTACACCCCACCCTCCTGGGACGTCCACAGAGAGACCGGCACCCTAACCCCAGAGGGAGAGAGAGAGACAGAGACAGAGAGACAGACAGAGAGAGTGAGAGAGGGAGAGAGAGACAGAGTGAGAGAGAGAGAGAGAGAGAGGAGAGAGAGAGAGAGAGAGAGAGAGAGAGAGAGAGAGAGAGAGAGAGAGAGAGAGAGAGAGAGAGAGAGAGGGAGAGAGAGGGAGAGACAGAGAGAGAGTGACAGTGAGAGAGAGAGAGAGAGAGACAGAGAGGAGAGAGAGAGAGGAGAGAGAGAGAGAGAGAGAGAGAGAGAGAGAGAGAGAGAGAGAGAGAGAGAGAGAGAGAGTGAGAGAGAGAGAGAGACAGAGAGAGAGAGAGAGAGAGAGAGAGAGAGAGAGAGAGAGAAGAGAGAGAGAGAGAGAGAGGAGAGAGAGACAGAGAGAGTGAGAGAGACAGAGAGAGAGTGAGAGAGAGAGAGAGTGAGAGAGACAGAGAGAGAAGAGAGAGAGAGAGAGAGAGAGAGAGAGAGAGAGAGAGAGAGAGAGAGAGAGAGAGAGGGAGAGAGAGAAAGAGAGAGAGAGAGGGAGAGGGAGAAAGACATGAGAGAGAGACAGAGAGAGAGAGAGAGAGAGAGGGAGAGGGAGAAAGGGGGAGAGAAAGAGAAAGGGGGCAGGAGAGAAAGAGAAAAAAAGGGAAGAGAAAGATAGAGAGAGAAAGGGGGTGGGAGAGAAAGAGAGCGCGTGAGAGAAAGGGGTAAGAATAGAAAGAGAGAGAGAGGAGAGAGAGAAGAGAGTGAGAAAGAGATGAAAGAGAGAGAGGGCGAAAGGGGGAGAAAGAGAGAAAGAGGGGGCAAGAGAGAGAGAGAAGGAGAGGGACAGAGAAAGAAAAAAAGTGGAGAGAGAGCGAGAGAAAGGGGGAAAAAGAAAGGGGGAGAGAGAGAAGGAGAGGGAGAGAGGGGGCAGACAAGACAGCGATAGAAAGCGGAGAGAGAGAGTGGGAGAAAGGGGGAGAAAGAAAGGGGGAGAGAGAGAGGGGACAAGACAGAGAGTGGAGAGAGAGAAAACAGGAGTAAGGTGGGAGAGAGAGGAGGAGAGAAAGAAGGAGAGAGAGGGGGGGCAAGACAGCAATAGACAGTGGAGAGAGAGATTGGGAGAAAGGGGGAGAGAGAGAGAGAGAGAGAGACAGAGGGAGAGAAACAGCAAAAGAGCGAAAGGTGAGAGACAGAGAGAGAGAGAGAGAAAGGGAGGGCAAGGGAGAGAGGGAGAGGATAAAACAGAAAGAGAGAGAACGAGAGAAAGGGGGGAGAGAGAGAGAGGGAGAGAGGGGAAAGAAATTAAATGAGAAAGAAAGAAATAAAGAAAGAAAGGGAGAGAGAGAGAGAGAGAGAGAGAGAGAGAGAGAGAGAGAACAACAGCGAGGGAGAGGAGAAGTTTGTCAGAGTTCATTAAGTATCAAGGGAACATGGCTGGAACTGGCAGTGAGAGCCGCGCCGGGGCCCGAGAGCCATTAATCACGACTGACAAGGAACCAGGGGCCCGGTGGGAGGGGGAGGGAGGGAGGGAGGAGGAGGAGGAGGAGGAGGAGGAGGGGGGTGTACAAGGGTGAGCGGGTGAGGAGAGGGGGAAGGTGAGTCGGTGGGTCTCTGGTAGTCATTACGGAGAGAGGTCCTTGCAGGAATAAGGCCATGTGCCAGTTAAATGGTTTCGAAATAGGCTAATAAAAGGCAGCAGACAATGGGGGATTTAGGTACACGACACAGATTGATTTAAAGCTGCATTGAGTAACTTTTCTGGTGGAGGGCCTGTCAAAAAACCTTTCTATCTTCATGGAGAACAAACCAGATGAAGTTACAGGTCATATCTGTGGATAGGCGATGCCGCTCACAGACAGAATACCTGTTTTTCTTTTTTTTTTTTCTTTTTTTTTTTTTACTTATTATTATTATTATTATTTTTTATTTTTTTTATTTTTTTGGTGCAAGCCACCTAATTATGAAACAGCAGTAAAAATGCAATACAAGTAAAATGACAATAAAGTTACTGTAGATACAGTCATACACATTGTCTCCTCATCTATCATTCATAATATACAATTATATATAATTAAATATATATATATAATTAAATGAATGTAAAGTAGAGGTGTTTAATGTTATACTGTGGAACATTCCACACAGAGCAATGATGTATCCATAGAAACAATAACACTTTTAAAAACAATGTTTATGAAGTGCAGTATGAGCAGCAAAGAACTAGTCAGGCTGGCGCCACCTAGTGCCTCCACTCAATTGAATTTCTCTCCAGCGACTAAGTCAGGAATCAGAATACACTAGATAAAGAATAGTGAATTTTATAAAGGAGAAAGATGTTATTGCCCTTGATTAGTTCAATGAAAAAAGTACCTGCCTACTGCTGAGTGAACAAATGTTAATGCTGCGAGGTCAGACTGTTTCCACGAAGTGAAACAAGCTGATGAATCAGACTAGCAAAGAACAATACAAAAAGTATCAAAATAGCAGACAGAAAGCACAAACACGGACAACGATGCAAAGACATATTTTGTATATTTTGTATTTTATGTCTCTTATATATGTGAAGAATCCCTCAGTCGTCCAGGTAGAATCCATGACGAAGAGAAAATTCAGTTTGTCGACTGGACAAAAGTTAGTTTGGTTGAAGACGTTTTGCAGCTCATCTAAGCTGCTTCTTCAGAACTGAAGAAGCAGCTTGGATGAGCATGTCTCTTATAGTTATTATCTATGACATCCGTGGAGCTTTATGTTAAATGTTGGACATTTTAAATCACAATAATCCTCTAAAACGACTTAAAGGTGCATTGCGTAACTTTTCTTGGAGGGTCTGCCAACTTCTTGTCTCCCTGGAGTTGTTTTTGTCATTGTTTTGACTAGAATGTTCCATGGTAAAGCTTCAAACTCATCTATGTCCAACCAAGATACAGGTCAGATCTGTGGAGAGGCGTCTGAGTGTATCCTGAGAATGGCTGTTTTCCATGGTATTTAAAGCAATAAAAACACAGATAATTAAATAAATGCAAGTTGAATATCGGATTGGGGAACATTCCAGGAAAAATAATCACATCCCCATGGAGACGAGCAGGTGGTGGACCCTGTACCAAAAAGTTACACAGAGCACCTTTCACCATTAATAAAAGAAACACGTCGCTGAGTTCCATGTTAGAAATTTGAGTTGCCCAATGGGAGATGATGTCGCTGTAAACGTCATGACAACAAAGAGTCTGCACCTTGGATGGATAGCTGCGGTTCACACAAGCAGATTGACACAAAGAAAATAAAACTGGAGAACAATGTACGGGTCGAGCAGTGGGCATGTATTGGTGGAGATAAAAACGGGGGTTTAATCAGCGATATGGCGCAGCGAGAATGCACAAATCACTCCAAATACAACTTCAGGTGAGAAAATAGCGAGGAGAAACAACTTTAACCTATTAAGAGCTCTGAAAAGTCAATTTTGCAGAATTTCCATGTGTATCTGAAAAATATATTGTTATACAAGTTTCAGAATGAGCAGAAATCAACTTTAAGATTTCACACATTTGCTAACATAAACAGATTTCAGGTTCCCAAATTTGACCAACAGTGCAACAATTCAAGTCACTAACTTTTCAAACTTGATCTATTCTACCCAGTATGATCCCAGCTGTCCTTGGGCAAGACACTTCCCCCACTTATGTACATGTAGTGATGATTGTTACCATCAAACTGCCTTAAGGCCTACAGAGAGCTTCCTTCTAGAAACAGCCCGTAACTTATCTGATTTAGCTGAAAGTTAAGGGATAATAACTGCAATGTAATGTAGGTATTTTTAAAAGCACAATCTGTCACATTCTCATCTCCATGGCAATAGTAAGTTTAAAGGTCCTATATAATGCAAACAGCTCGAATTAGCTTCGTCTCCATGTTAGAATGTTATTAGGTCATCAAAACAGATCTGGATTAGTGTTTTGCTTCATTCTTTCACCCATCCATCCATTTTCTTCCGCTTATCCAGGGCAGCAGTCTAAGCAGGGACTCCCAGACTTCCTTCACCCCGGACTCTTCCTCCCGCTCCTCCGAGGGACCCCAAGGCGTTCCCCAGTCAGCCAATAGACTAAGACCCCGTTCACACTGAAACTAATCTGTGTATCACTATATCACCGTTTCGGAAAAAATCTGCGTCCACACACGTCGTTTCTGTATCTACAATCCTTCCTTATCCACACAGCTTTGAGCATGTGTGTTTACGTTTTACAGAAACAAAACTTAAAAGCGCATGGCTAATTTTCATAAACTAAACCCTCAAAAAACAGCTCGCTTTTGTGCGCTGATGTGGTTCAGCTTCTGTCGGACTAAAGGACAGGACTCAGTGGATTCTATGTGTTCTTGCTGTGACAGAGGGGTGTTCTGCTCATGGTGAGTCTGTTCTGTTCTTCTATCACGTTGAAGATGGTTCATGTGAAACTTTTCAGAGATTATACGTCTGCAGGCCGTACGCATAGACCGTAGCGTCTTGGAGGTGAATGAGCTACTTTGCGGCGCATAGACCTACATCAGCGTATCAGCGTTTTCAGGCGTCCACACAGTGGCGGATCAGATCTGTGCTGATATGAATTCATGGGAGCTGGCGGCACCAGATCGTTCCATCTCTGGAGCCGTTTCCAGTTGGATTAGTGTGGACGAACACTGCGTCTGCAAAGAAAACCACTCAAAGACATACTAGTGTGGACGGGGCCATAGTCCCTCCAGCATGTTCTGGGTCTTCCCTGGGCCTCCTCCTGGTGGGACATGGCCAGAACACCTCTACATCCGGCAACAGATGCCCAAACCACCTCAACTGGCTCCTTTCAAAGTGACGGATCAGCGGCTCTACTCCGAGCTCCTACTGTGTGACTGAACTCCTCACCCTATCTCTAAGGGAGCCACCCTGCGGAGGAAACTCATTTGGACCACTCGTATCCGCGATCTTGTCCTTTCAGTCATTATAGAAATGACATTGTTTCATTCACATGTTTGAGTCATTCTTTGTTATGACTATGATCTCCAAAAGTCAAAATGCTCTGTTCCAACTTGTGATGTCATGCAGTGGTTTACAAGGTAACAGCTAGTCCCGCAGAGATGAAATGATCCGAATGGATTCTAGAGAAGGTTTATGGAGTTTAAAAACACAGTGGAGCACTTCCTTGATTACCACATGACATCACAACAGTGTTTTCAGTTTGAGGGAAGAACTCAGCCTAAATCTGCAGAGTTTTTGCTTTAAATGTGTGAATGAAACAAAACAACTCCAGGTCTGTTTGTGATGAGGAAACAGCATTATAAAATAGATCAGAAAATATAGTAATGTGGGCCCTTTTTTTTTGTTTTTAAATTGTTTTTTCCCCTTTTTTCCTACTCATTCAGCATTTTGGTACACTTCTGTTTTAGTTCAACTCATTTAAATATTCCAGTCTTCGTAATTTAGTGTCACAATTTGTCAGTGAACCTTGAAATCCCCTGTTCTCTTGTGCAGTAATTAGCAGTAAATGAGTGAATTCATCGTTTTAATATGAGGTCATGTGGCCACTGCCTTTTGCCCCAGTCGGCCTGCACTGAAGAGAGGGAATACATGGAGGTGTGTGGAGAAAGACAGGAGAGAAGAGAGAGAGAGAAAGAGGAGGGGAGACAGAGGTGAGTAAGAACGCAGAGACAGAATCAGAGAGAGGGAAGAGAAGAGAGAGGTGGGGGAGTAAAGGAGAGCTGAATAAAACAAAAAAGAGAAATGGGAAAGAAAGAATAGGAGAGAGGACAGAGAGAGAGAGAGACAGAGAGAGGATGGAGGCAAAGAGAGAAAGTAGAGGATAGAGGACGGACAGAAAGAGAGAGATAGAAAATAGAGGATAGAAACACATACAGAGAGAGAGAGAGAGAGAGTGGAGGATAGAGACAGACAGAGAGAGAGAAAGTAAATAGAGGATAGAGACACACGTACGGAGAGAGAGAGTAGAGAATAGAAATGCAGAGAGAGAGAGAGAGGGACAGAGAGAAAACAGAGGATAGAAACACATACACAGAGAGAGAGTAAACGACAGAGACAGAGAGAGAGAAAGGAGAGAATAGACACATTCAGAGAGAGAGAGAGTAGAGGATAGAAAGAGAGAGAGAGAGAGAGAGAGAGAGAGAATATAGAGGATAGAGACACATACATGAAAGAGAGAGCACAGAATAGAAACAGAGAGATAAAGTAAATAGAGGACAGAGAGAGAAAGCAGAGGATAGAGAAACACACACAAGAGAGAGAGAGAGAGAGTACAGGATAGCAACAGGTAGAGAGACTAAATAAATGACAGACAGAGAGAGAGAGAGTAAATAGAAGAAAAGACAGAGACAGAGAGAGAGAGCGAATAAATAGATGACAGAGACAAGACTGAGAGAAAGAGAGAAAGAGAGAGAATATAGAGGATAGAGACACACACGTGAAAGAGAGAGCACGGAATGGCAACAGAGAGAGAAAGTAAAGAGAGGACACAGAGAGAGAGAGAATGCGAGAGAGAGAGAGAGAGTAGAGCATAGAGACACAAACACACACACACAAGAGAGAGAGTACAAGATAGCAACAGAGAGAGAGAGTAAATAGAAGATAGAGACAGAAAGATAAAGAGAGAAGACGGCAGCATGGTAAACAAGAAAGAAAGCAGAGAGAGAGAGAGAGAGAATGCAGAGGATAGAGACACAAATACACACACAAGAGAGAGAGTACAGGATAGCAACAGAGAGAGAGAGAGAGAGAGAATAGAGGACAGAAAGTGAGAGAGAGTAAATAGAAGACAGACTGAGAGACGATAGCGATAGACTGAGAGAGAGAGAGAATGTAGAGGGCAGAGACACAAATACACACACACACAAGAGAGACAGTACAGGATAGCAACAGGGAGAGAGAGGGAGTAAATAAAGGACAGAGAGAGAGAGAGAGAAAGTAAATAGAGGACAGAGACAGACTGAGAAAGATAAAGAGAGAAGGGGACGGCAGCACGGTAAACGAGAAAGTAAGCAGAGAGAGAGAAAGAGAGAAAGCAAAGCTGCGACAGAGAAAGAGAGAGTGCTCCTCCCTCTCTCTTTCTCTTTCTCTCTCTCTCTCTCTCTCTCGTCTCTCTCTCGGTCCCTGGCTCGCGGCTGCTGCCTGGTGCAGACGGAGCCCTGTGTTAAGTGCAGTGCTTGAAAGCCCGTCCGGCCTCATTAGCTGTCAGTTGTAACAATAGTGCGCTGGCAGCAGAGACTAGCTCCCGGTCCTGGTGCCATAAATCACCCCCTGACAGCTCCTGACAGGCTGGGAACTCGCACACATGCAAGGCCTACCCTCTCCCCTTCTCTCCATCCCTCCCTCTCTCTTTCTCCGGCTTCTTTTCATCCGTTTGTTGGCGATTTTTTTTGTCTTTTTCGCGACCACATGTGTCTTCGGTCGCTCGGTGAAGTCCGTAGGCCGATGTCATGGCTTTATTTGGAGATTGGTAAAAGAGTCGGATGGTGTTTGGAAACGCTAGGGCTTTTTGCAATACACTATGTCCTCGTCTTTCCATCCCTTTTTCCTTCTCTTCTTTTCTCCGGGTTCTTTTCTTCCGTTTGTTGGCGTTTTTTTTTTTGTCTTTTTCCGCAAGCACATGTGTCTTTGGTCGCTCAGTGAAATCTGTAGGCCGCTGTCATGGCTTTATTTGGAGATTGGTAAAAGAGTTGCTATACACGATCTTTCCTTCTTTCCATTTCTCTTTCTTTCTTTCTCCTCTTTTCTCTTTTCTGTATCAGTATGTTGATCTTCTTGACAAAAAATCTAAAAGGTTATAGTAGGTAGTCTATAGTTTTACTTGATATTGAAGTTGATGGATGATACAAGTGATTTTTGTTTTCAATCCGATATGCAAGACTTAACTTTTTTTCTTTCTTTCTTTCTTTCTTTCAGTTTTTTTTTTTTTTCACAACCTTATGTCTCTTCAGTCTCTCGGTCATGGCTTTATTTGAAGATTGGTTGTTTTTTGCGGTCTTGGTCTCGTCTCAGACTCAACCGAGGTCTTGTCTTGGTCTTAAAGGACCTTGGACTCGGTCTTGTCTCAGACTTGAGGTCCAACACTCGACGAGTGATAAAACATTGATATTATGTGCCACAATAAGTGTAAAATACAAATAAATGTTGAAAATGACAAGGATGGTCTTGATTTGTGTCTTGATAGGCTGTGGTTTGGCCTTGTCTCGATCTTGTCTCAGTCTCGACTCTCAGAGGTCTTGGTCTTGTCCTGGTCTCGGGATCCTGTGGTCTTGGACCGGTCTTGGTCTTGACTACAACTCTAGTAAGTAGTCTATAGTTTTACTTGGGTATTAAAGTTGATGGATGACACAAGTTATTTTTGTTTTCAATCTGATATACAAGACTCTGCGGTTGGACTCAGTCTTGTCTCGGACTCGAGGTCTGACTCTCGACGAATGATAAAATGGAGATACATTTATAAAAACATTGCTATATATGTGCCAAAACAACTGTAAAATACAAATAAATATAGAAAATGACAAAGATGGTCTCGATTTGGTCTCGATGGGCAATGGTCTTGGTCTTGTCTTGGTCTTGGTCTTGTCTTGGTCTTGGTCTTGTCTTGGTCTCGAGAGTCTGTGGTCTTGGACGGTCTTGGTCTTGACTACAACACTAGTAAGTAGTTTATAGTTTTACTTGGGTATTGAAGTTGATGGATGACACAAGTGGTTTTTGTTTTCAATACGATATGCAAGACTTAACTTTTTCCCCTCTCTCTCTCTCTTTCTTTCTTTCTTTCTTTCCTTTTCCTCTTTTTTCCTGGTTCTTGTCATCAGTTTTTGTCTTTTTTCACAACCCCATGTCTCTTTGGTCTTTCGGTCATGGCTTTATTTGGAGATTGGTTGTTTTTTTGCGGTCTTGGTTTTGTCTCGGACTCAACTACATCTTGTTTCGGTCTTGAAGGCGCTTGGACTTGTCTTGTCTCGAACACGACGTCTGATACTCGGCAAGTGATAAAATGGAGATAGATTTATAAAAATATTGCTATATATGTGTAAAATACAAATAAATGTTGAAAATGACAAAGATGGTCTCGATTTGGTCTCGGTGGGCCGTAAAGGCTTGGCCTTTAAATGTCTCAGTCTTGTCTCGGTCTTGACCCTCAGAGGTCTTGGTCTTGTCCTGGTCTCGGGAGCCTATGGTCTCAGACTGGTCTTAGTCTTGATTAGTGCGGTCTATAGATTTCCTTGGGTATTGAAGGTGATTGGTGATACAAGTGACTTTTGTTTTCAATCCGATATGCAAGATTTAACCTCTCCCTCCCTCTTTCTTTCTTTCTTTCTTTCTTTTTCCTCTTTTTCCTGGTTCTTTTCATCAGTTTTTGTCTTTATTCACAACCTCATGTCTCTTTGGTCTCTCGCTCATGGTTTTATTTGGAGATTGGTAAACGAGTTGGACGGGGTTTGGAAATGCTTGGTACTTTTTGCAATACACTATGTTCTCTTCTTTCCATCCTTTTTTCTTTCTCTTCTTCTATCCTGGTTCTTTGTTTCCGTTTGTTGGCGTTTTTTGTCTTTTTCAGCAACCACATGTCTTCAGTCGCTCAGTGAAGTGGAAAAGTTGTTCATTTTTGTTCATACTGCATATGATTTGGCCTATAGTTTTTCTTAAGTATTTCTGACAAGAATTGACGTTCCTCTTGTGATGGGTGACACAAGTGATTTTTTATTTCCATCTGATATGCAAGACTTACCCTCTCCCTTTTGTCCATCCCTCTTTCATTCTTTCTCTTTTTTTCTTCTGGCTCTTTTTGCCCATTTGTTGCAGTTTTTTGTCTTTTTTCCTCAACCGCATGTGTCTTGGGTCTTTTAATGAAGTCTGTCAGTGCGCACACAAGCTGAAGTCTGTAGGCTGCTGTCATGGCTTCATTTGGAGACTGCTACAGGAGCTGGATGAGGTTTGGAAATGCGGTGATGGATGAGATCTGTCCGTTAGCTTGTAGGCTGACGATGATGCATACAATAATTTCTTTAGGTTCCACAGGAATGTTTTTTTCCACATTGAGGTATGGCCTGATGAAAAAAAAAAAGGTTATTGTGATTTATAGGAGGTATATGAGGTGAACCAGTTTTTCTTGTGTATTTCTGACACAAATTCAGGTTCCTATTGTGTTTTTTGTTTGTTTTCAGTAAGAAACTCGAGTAAGTATTGGTAAAAATGTTATATACAGTGATCCCTCATTTATAGTAGGGGGGGTACGTTCTAAAAATAACTCACAATAAGCAAAATACACAAAGTAATCAGCTTAAATTTTTATGATTATTATATATGTTTTAAGGCTGTAAAACCCCTCACCACACACTTTTTTTCCCTTCTTTATGTAACGAACCGAAGATGAATTTATTCCGTAATGGCGCCCTACAGCTTTGTAACTTCTACCTTCCATCAGCATGTCCAGAAGTCCAACGTTTTGTGCAATGGCTAGTGCCTCAAGTAGGAATTCTGTTTTGTCTCCACTGTTGCTCCTAATGAAGTTTAGGAGAAACAAACAAGACTCACGCCAGACAAATCTAGAACTATTATGAGACTTTGTTTTCCGAGCTTAAAAAAAGACATATTTGAGCAACAAATTTTTCCTCTAGGCATCTTCCTCTGCCTTTTGGGTGCGACTAGGGCTGTAAAGATACTCAATAAATCAATTAATCGTACGATAACTTTTCCGGCCGTGATCAATTCTATTTGCATGCTTGTTTGTTTGTTTTCCTCGCTCTCAAAGAGACTGAATGTTAGAAGGCTTCTGTCGCTCTCTGACTCCTCTCGTTTAACAGTCGTAATGACGCTTGAACCAACGTGGATGCGCGCGTAGCCTGAGTGCAGAAAGCGTCACTGTCTGTACGCTGAACATGAAGCCGCAACACCAGTGCTGCTGTCAGAGTGGCAAAACACAGTCACAATGCCGAATCAACACTGGTGAGTGGGACATGTCTCAACAGCCACATGCGTCAAATGCAGCGAGCGTGCAAACGACGAGAAGAAATGTCTCAAACCCCAACAGTCGGCATAAACCCATACATGATCGACACAGTTAGTTTAGCCCCCGAGAAAGACCGAAATCCACTTAAATCCCACAAGAAACCGACACGATACCAGACAGAACAGAGGCTCCCTCATAGTGAAACAGGATCCAGTGTTGCAGGTTAATACGAACACTTCAAGACCAAAATGCCGAGGCTCACAGCAGCAGCCACAGAGAGACAAGACACAATATTCCAATGTAAGTCAATGACTAAAATCACTTTTAAGGGCAATTTTGTTACAGAGATTTAATAATCAATATTATCATTTATCGCAATAAATTCTTGGTCAATTAATCATCCAGCAAAATTTATTATTGTTACAGGCCTAGGTGCGACCACAGGTGCCTTTGTCAGTGCAGAACATGAATGAGAAAACATGCAAACAGCACTTCAGAATCCAGTGTTGGGAAGGTTACTTTTAAAATGTATTCCCTTACAGATTATATATTTACATATCCCCAAATGTAGTTTGTAACGTAATCCATTAAGTTACTTAAGGTGAGTAACGTAATCTGAATACTTTGGATTACTTGATTTGCTGTAGAGAAGCAAAGACTAGGATATCTTCACATAAGATGTTTTGTCTGCTAAAAGACAATAAAAAAAAAAAAACTGTCTTTACTTAAAATATTATTGATAGAAGGAGGAGACATGGTCTGCGCAGTATGGTTTAGTCCTGTTAAATCCTGGTTTAGACCTGGTTTAGACCTAGTTTAGACCTGGTTTAGACCTGGTTTAGACCTGGTTTAGACCTAGTTTAGACCTGGTTTTAGTCCTAGTTTTAGTCCTGGTTTTAGACCTGGTTTAGTCCTGGTTTAGTCCTGGTTTAGACCTGGTTTAGTCCTGGTTTAGACCTGGTTTAGATCTGGTTTTAGACCTGATTTAGACCAGGTTTAGACCTGGTTTGGACCTGGGTTTAGACCTGTTTGTAGACCTGTTTTAGACCTGGTTTAGACCTGGTTTAGAACTGGTTTAGTGTCTGGAAATGAGTGGAATTACCGAAAAAAAAGAAAAAAAAAAGAAAAAAAAAAAGGGATATAGCTCAAAATGTGAAAACAGGAAAATACCGCCGTGTAATCCATTTATTTCAACAAAGTAACTGTAATCCATTTACCACTCACTGAAACAGTAACTGTAACCGAATACAGTTACTCACAATTTGTACTCTGATTATGTAACTCCGGTACATGTAATCTGTTACTCCCCAACACTGTCAGAATCACACTTCTAGAGATCGAACATTTAAGTAAATTTGACAAGCTGAACTCATTCTGAACTGTACAGGAGACACGGCACGGAGCAGATTGATTGACAGTGGTCTACAGTCCCTTAGCCAATCAGGACGCAGGGAGAGGAACACAATACACTGTAAAAAAATAAAATAAATAAATCTAGCAAAATTACACACAAAAAGATCTGCGAAACAGCGAGACTGCCAAAGGTGAACCGAGTTATAGTGAGTGACGACTGCAGTGCTTTTCCACCTTCAAGGCACTCACACATTCTTACGCCGGTTTACGCAGACACTGGGGGCAAGGTGCTTTAAGTGTCATACCCAAGGACACATCTCATCTGTGGGCGCTGCATTTCGGTATTTTCGCTCCACCTGACTTAGTACTGATGCAACAAGATACAACATAATTACAACGTCTTTCCCACTACCGTAAGAAAGATATGGACGTCATACACTTTATTGTTCCTGCAAATGTTTCCACTGCATTTGAGCCATCCTTCAGCGCTTCAGTGTAACCTGTCAGGAGCAGCGAAGGAACCAACTCCTCGAGCTTGAGTCAGGTTTCATCGTCATTACCTGGAGGATTAGATTATGTTTTGCATGTTTTGAATTGATTGGAAAAACAGGAGTACTGACGGGAAATCCACCCGCCCTGACAGTGAGGGCCCTTGGTACAGCACAGACATTGAACTTCTCTGACATTGACAACATTATTTTTCATTATTTATGGATTTATTTTGGGGCAAGTACACATTTTACATTCTTTTACAATGGAACAGAATATTCTCCATATAACAATAATGGAATCATAATAGAAATAATAACAAGAAATTTGCCCAAAAAGCAGTAATCTAATTTAACATAATGAGCTTTCTTTTGCATTCTTCAGACATTTTACATTACACTATATGAACTACAGTGGTCCCTCGTTTATCGTGGGGGTTACGTTCTAAAAATAACCCATGATAAGTGAAATCCGTGAAGTAGTCGTCTTTATATTTTACAATTATTATATCTGTTTTAAGGCTGTAAAACCCCTCACCACACTCTTTATTCACTTTTCTCAGACAGGACAGTTACAACCCTTTTTACATCTTTCTTAAAACTTATTGCTGCTGTCGTCCTTTTGTTATTTTCCTCCTTCTTTATGTAACAAACCAAAGATTAATTTATTCCGTAATGGAGCCCTACAGCGCAGTCCTGCACGGGTTCATTTTTGGAGACCTGCACCTGCACAGTACAATGTTGCACCTGCCCGTTAACCTGAGATTATGTCAAACTTTTGCTCTGCATACGACACGGACTGAACCAAGACTAAACCAGGACTAACCGAGGACTGATTCCAGGACTGAAGAGGAGGACTAAACTAGGACTAAAACAGGACTAAAACAGCAGTAAACCAGGACTAAACCAGAACTGAAACAGGGCTCACTGTCGGGAAGGGCTCGAAGGTGACCGCAGGAGAAAGGACCGGCTCAGCTCCGCACCTCACAAAGGTAAGCGCAGCCGAAGCCCGATCGCGCTTTACTGACACCCTGCTGCACTGGCTCGTGGTTCTCTCTCTCAACAGCTATTTGCAGGTACTCAGCCCAGTGCAAGACTCTGCTACAGCGCATAATTTCTACCTTCCTTCAGCACGAAGTCCAGAAGTCCAACTTTTTGTGCGATGGTTTGCATCTTCTTCTGTCTTTTGGGTGCGACCACAGGAGCCTTGTCAGTCATCATCATCATCATCATCTTTATTCCGGACTTATGGTCCATTTAAAAAACAGACATGGACAGTGACAATACAAAACAATAAACATTCATGTTTTTAAAAGACAGACATACCAGTGTCTCCACATGTTGGACTGATACCTTATTGCACTGAATCTCAAATTTGGGAGTGATATTATTATTTCATTGTCTGATTTGTTCAATCTGCAGATAAAACTGTACATTAAAATTCTTAGTGCAGCTTGCAAAGTGTTCACTCAAGCAGTAACAAACATTTCAGTCAAACTCGTCCATCGTGGCCTCCTCAAAAGCACCCGTAAAGCGTCATTGTAGGCCACCTGCAGTCTTTGCAAACTGGCTTTTTTATAATTAGTCCAGAGGTGAGCTGTGTACAACGGTGTACAGTAATCAGTGTAGAAGGTTTCGTCGACATTGTGGGTTTTGTCAGGGAGAAAACTTGCAAACATACAGCACTTCAGAATCACACTGCTAGAGATCGAACATTTATATAAACCTGGCAAGCTGAACACATTCTGTACTGTACTGTACAGGAGTCCCTTAGCCAATCAGGACGCAGCAGGAGGAACGCAATGTGCATTCATAAGCTGTAAAAAAAGGCATGCAAAATTACACTAAATAAATCCACAAAATAGCAAAACCGCGAAAGGTGAACCACGATATAGCGAGGGACGACTGTATTTACAAGTGAGGACAATGAGTAACTGTTATACTGTATAAAGAAATGGACAAAGCGAGTACAACATCATCCATAGCGTTCATTTTGGGCCCAGGCTATATATTATGAATACAATGCTTTTAACTGACAAAACAGCAAAATAAAAACACCAGGAGCATGTAAAGCTGGTTAATATGAACATTTTAAAACCAAAATGACGATGCTTATTGCAGCAGTTACAGAGAGAGAGGCAACAATATACCAAGTAAGTGGGAGCCAAGGTCAGAAGGAGCTGTTGTTCTGTTGATTTGAGCTCTTAGTACTACTGCACACGCGCACAACCCCCAAGAGCTGTTACAGTTTAAGGACAGTCGATTTGAGCTCCCGAGGCTGGTAACATTTTAAAAGTGTACTGGTTTTATTGTATGTTCTGACCAGTTAAGCAATGGCGTGTGTTAGATTTTCAGCAGAATACCAACGTTAGATGATTGAATAGTTTGGATTTAATATTTGATTTTATTGTTATAATTTTCATTACATGGTATTTTATTTTGTTTCCATGTGTAGAAAATGTTGTAATTTTTTAGAAAGGCACTGTATAAATAAAATATCATGTTGAAATGAGTCATGGGATATGTAGTTCCTGATGTTTATCAGCTGTTGCTACTATAAAACCTTGCATTTAAGCAAAGGAACTTGTGATTCGATATATTGTGACAGTCCACGATATTATTGTGAGACTTTTCACAATATGATATCACAATATTTTGGTTATTCTTACATCCCAAGTGTTAATATATAATATTTAATACTAATATCATAGGCTACAGTGTAAATTTCCTATTATAATATAGGGCCTGTTTACACAAGAACCTTTGCGGGGAAAAATGACATAAAATTTTCTCAGAAGTACCTTTTGTTTAGACGGTGACGGCGTTTTTGGGGCTTAAAAACTAACAAAATATGAAACCACCCTCCAGAGTGGAAAAGTTGAATATGCTCTGTCGAAGCGTTTCTGTCTACACTGCCCAAGACGCAAAACTCTGGTCAGATCTGCTCATGTCCCATACGCGTTTACGTCACATATATCACCACCTAGCGTCACCACCGAGCCGCCTGGCGTGCATACCCAATCGAATTCCACACACTTTTGCATCACCGTATACATGCAGATTTCCACCCGAAAACGCTCATCTAAATGCAGAATAAAACGTGAAGACGAGACACCACTTTTGCGTCTTCTGTTGAGACTGTGATCATATAAACGTTGCCTTAGTTTGTGCATTTTGTTCACTGACAATGGCAATAAACCTTTTTCTCATTCTTTTTGTCCTGATTCTGATATAACAAGGTTAAAGTCTCATTAAAGTTGACTTTGCATAATACGCCCCCTTTAAATGCACCTTTGATTTTAAACCCCTGCCTTATATTTGCATATGTAACCACCTCCAGTCACCTCCAGGACCCGAGCCTGCCTGTCAAAGTGTACCGTGTGCCTGCGTCCATTACTGTCACATGTGCTGAAGAAAGTGACAGAGAGAGGGAGAGGGAGAGAGACAGAGAAAGAGAGAAGCAGGGAGGGAGAGAGAAGGAGGGAGAGGGGAAGGAAGTGGAAGAGAGCGCGCCCTGGGTCATTAATCATCGCGGTCTGACACGCGAACATGCAAGCGCCAAGGCAAGCCGCAATGAAGTACTACTACAAAGAAACTACTTCTACTAGTACTGCTGTGTCTGCAGTACTGATACCCAGCAGAGTAACTCGCACGGACAAGCGGAATGAACCGGCGTGTGTGTAAGTGTAGAGCTGAAATGAGAAGGTGAACCAGCTCTGTTTTGGTCCAGTGAGGTATTTTTGTAGATCGTAAGTCAATATTACACAGGGTCAGCTCGGGTTAATATAAGACTGGTCTATACTTAACATAGAGAGTGAGATTTATGCTGGCTATGGGAGTGTATTTTGGTCTTGGCTTTTTTCGTCAATCAAAAGTGAATGATGAGGTTAAAAACGATGTCAACAACACATGAATAGTGAAAAGAGAGATATGTCCAGAAAGTGCTTCAGAAATTTGCTGTGATGGAATATCATTTGGAAATTTGAAACACTGTGGGGTCGTTTAAAAGGAAAAAAATAATTAAATATAAATAAATGTAGTCTATGGGTGTTTATGGGTGTTTCAAATCTACTTGGTGTTTAGTACTCACACCCACAGCAAGAAGGTTCTAGGTTCCATTCCTTGGTTTTCTGTGGATTTCACTTTTATTCTCTGGCTTTTAACACTACATGAGTCGTATGGTTCTCTGTGTCTTTTATTTATTTTACTTGTTTATTGCTATTTTATGACTTTTATGGTTTTGCTTTTATTTGCCTTTATTGGTTTTATTGTTTTAGGACTGGTATGACCAAATTTTTGCAATTTACCTTTTTTTTGTCTTGATTTTATGTTCTCTGTGCAGCACTCTGGAAACTGCTTTGTTTGTAAAATGTGCTATAGAAATAAAGTGGATTTGGATTTGGGTTGTGTGTGGAGTTTGCATGTTCTTTTCAGTGTCTGGGTGGATTTCCTCCAGGCTTTCCATTTTTCCCCAATCAGCCCTAAACATGCACAAGATCTTGAGGTTTCCCGGCATCATTCCTCACCAGTGTTGGGCACATACTTTGAAAAAGTAATTAGTTATAGTTACTAGTTACTTCTCCCAAAAAGTAACTGAGTTAGTAACTGACTTACTCCACTATAAAAGTAATTGATTACTAGGGAAAGTAACTATTGCGTTACTTTTTTTTTTTTCCAAGGGCGCACTCTGGGTAGGCACACTAGGTCTTTTGGAATGTGCTGTGCTCAAGCACGATTGCTGTGGGTTCTATGTTCTGCACTCACACATACACAACCAAACTATGATGACGTCATCACACGGTGCTGTTTGTTTACATGTGGCAACATTTAGAGCAGCAAGTAAGTCCATCTATTAAATAGTAAGAGCGATATGAGTCCTGTTGCGATACATGCTCCCCTGTGAGTTTATGGATATAATAACTGCTTGGAGGTGTGATGACAGCCAGAGAATTTCTGTCTCTGTTACCATCCTTATTGAAGGTAAGAGTGGATTTGCCGTGTGTTTTGGAGCAGACTTTATTCACTGTTTTCCTCATATGAGTAACATCAGCGCGTGACAGGGCCTGTATAGTGAAGTCGTGCGTGTGCACGTACATGAGCAATCGTGCTGTGCTGTGTCTGTGTCTGTGTGAGCCAAGTTTGATAACAGCTTCAGTGAGTAGCTTCAGTAATGTGCAGTAAAAGCGTGTTGGTAATGGTAATGGCGTTGTAAGCAATAGAAAAAGTAATTAGTCAGATAACTTGTTACTGCAAAAAGTAACACTGTTAGTAACGGCGTTTTATTTTAACACCGTTATTCCCATCACTGTTTCTCACTTAACTTATCACAGTAAAGTTAACAACAGTAGTATGCTAATGCACACTTCCTGTTTATCAATAAAATGCTCAGCAGCTCATACAATATATCTGTTCTAGAGCAAATTTTGCTCTAATATGAGTAAACAGGACCTTTAAGTCCCTATGTTTGTAAATGTACCTCCATGAACTTGGCTCAAGATGTGGAGATACAGACATGTGGCTGGCGCTGGTTGGATGAGTCAAATACAGAGAACACATGTCACTTCTAAGACAAAAGACAAACAAATACAATGTTAGTGAGGTATATCAGAAGCATTACCGCATACATTTCTAAGTTGGCGCTCGGTTTTGCACGCAACCTTTAAAGTCATTTCAATGTAAACTCAAATTTGGTTATCAAATAGGCGTCTGGGTCATGCCTGTCCTGTCACCCTGTCATGACTTGGTGGTCAGAATGGTACACCAGTTGGCAGTAAAAGAAAAAAGTCCTTCTTTTAGGGTTGGGTCATATAAAAAAAGTCACACACAGTTTTCTTGGAGCCAGATCACGATTTCGATTTGATGCTGAAGACATCTGCTTTTTCGGAAAATTGTCACTTCTTTGCAGTTGGTTAAAGCCACATCTCACTTTTAGCTTTAAGTATCTGCCAATGCTCGATATAAACCTGATACCAGAGTTGGGATGGAAAATGACACTTATTTCCTTAAAACACCAATTACACAAGAAATGCAATTTGTTACGTAAATGTAAATAATCCTTCAACTGCTTACTGAAGGACTTCATATGAATAAAAGTTCAAACATGTGCTTGGCCAAATCAGCCTGTAAAGAGTCTTATTACATCCAATTAAAGGTCCACCCAGAATATCGGCTTAACTAATATTATGGAAGAGATACCCCGTCCAACAAAATTTTTTGTATTTTCATGGATATTTGCATTGCATTTGTCACTCACTCAGAGCCTTAATGACCAGTAGCAGGCGTGGTCAATGGGAAAGTGTTTTTGTTTGAGTGTAGAGTTGCTTCAAGAGGAAATTAGTGAATCATAATATGGTGATTTGACCAAAATAGTATATCGCCACAAGAATGAGATCACAATTCGATTTTTATCACCATATTCCCGGCTAGCCCTACCTTCTGCAAATTAATAAACCTTCCCATTCCAAGGCTGCGTCCCATTTCTCTTTCCTCGCTTCCTTCTTCCTTGATTCCTCACCTCGGTCTTCCATTTTTTAGCTGTCAATCAAATGTGTCTTATTTAGTGGTGTCCAAAAGAAAACCACGGAACTAAGGAGTAAACATGAGGGAGGCTTCAGGAGGCTGATCGGATAAAAGAATCAAACTTTCTTGGTCTCAGTGAGGAGTTTATGTCCTCTCTCCTCAGTTTGTCTACGTTTAGACTGCAGGGCTTAATGCTCAATTTGTATGTGATCACTTGTATGTGATCCCCAGTGTGAACTTTAAATGCCCCAGAAGTGTCCTGCATGCGCACTGGAGGACACAATGACGTCACACACAGAGAACGTGCTCAGTGTTTAGGGAAGTGGCTTATTTGTTTTAAGGAGGAGATTGAGAAGGAGAAGGACGAGGTTTTTGGCCTTGGTGTTTTGTGGGGCAGTGGCAGCAACGTCCGTAGAAAGGAACGTGTGGATGTGTGAAAAGTGGTTGGGATTGCAATGTGCTTCACTGCTTCACTCACACGGAGTTCGTAAACAGTTTTTACACTTTTCCTCCATTGACTAGACTCCAAGCATTCAAGAGCTTGAAAATTCTCTTGCATTGTCGTCCACTATGTTTGGTGGTCTTTCTTCCAGTTCCCGCCTACTTCAGCGCAGAATAGTGATGTTTGTTGTAGGTCGGATGAATGTGACCTGGCCATTCAGACCAAAATTGCATGTCAAAAGATCAGATATGTTTCAGTTTTAGGAGCACATATCCAAGTGGCCTAGCCAGGCTGGCGCCACCTAGTGCCTCCGCTCAATTTCATTGAGCATTTCATATCAGCCAATCAGTGAAGAGTCAAACATTCTGTGTTACGGCCCCCAGGAATTCAGTTGTAATTTGTTTTATGTGATTTGTTTTATGTGATGATCTGGTCTGTGATTGGTGGGGCTTGTCTACGCCCACCTCACCTGCAGCCACCTCCCCCTATTTAAGGAAATTGTCAGCAATTGTTCAGGGCTGCTGGCCTTTTGACCAGTCTGACATTTTCTGTTTGTGTGTGCGTGCGAGTGTGTGTGTGTGTAGTTCTGTAGTTTAGTTCTGTTTTGTGCATTTTTTTAATGTTGTCACTCAATTCTGTTTTTGGGCTTATGTGGTTTAATTTTGTGAACTTGTGTTTTAGTTTTGTGTGTGTCCCTTTAGTTAACCACTTGTTATTGTGTAAGCCTGCGTGACCCGTTTTGTGGCATAAAACTCGTCTGTTAATTCTGTTGTTCTGTTTTTTAGTGTAGGTTATTTTCTGTATATTTTAGTCTGTTTTGTTAATTTACCTTTTACACCCCTGTTAATTAAACATTATTTAATTTATTTCATTTTTCATCTTGGTTATTTTTGTTACTTCCCTGACCCTAATGAGCTGGGTCGTAACAGGCAATGATTCCCAAGATTGAAGATTTAAAGATGGAACAAAGACAATATTTAGTGAATTTTATCAAGGAGAAAGACATTATTGTTCTTCTTCCTACGGGATTTGGGAAAAGCTTAATATACCAGTTAGCCCAGTTAGCGGCGCATTACATACGTCACAACCAAATAGTAGTGATTGGTTAAATTAAAAAAGTACCCGCCTACTGTTGAGCGAACAAATTTGAATGCTGCTAGGTCAGATGGTTTCCACAAAGTGAAACTGGCTGATAAATCAGGATACAAGTGGCCTTGGTCCCTTTTGGAAAAATCTGATCTGTGTCGTTCAAAGACCAGATTCAAGTCACATAGGAGCACAGAAATTGGATTTGGATCACTTCAGGCTGCAGCCTGAACATAACGTTAGTCTCCTCTGTGGACAGGAGTTCCTCAACCATTTCCTGCAAAATTGTCGAGAGGAGTCAAGGAGAAGGAAAAGAGGAAAGAGAAATGTGCCCAAAAGTGTCCTCCTGATGTACCCTCCTTGGCATCCGCCTGTTCTTGAGGGTATTTGATCTTTAGACCTGGATACATTGGACGAGTGGGGTAAACATTTCCAGGCCTGTTCACTGTATCCGACTTCCACAGCGAGACTCTGGGTGTGAGAAAATATTCAGACCCTGTGCGGAAGAATCAGGAAGTCCGTGCAGATTCGGCTAATGGGGGCGCGGAGGGAGGAGGCTAAAGGGCCAACAGCTGCTAGCGATCCATCTGGACCCACTCAGAGCAGAGCAGTGCGCCGTGACGCTCGCTCCTCCAGGGGACAGCCGTCAGATCAGGGTCACCGTGTGTTAGCCATATATTCATGAAGTTTGTTTGAACCAGGCTAGAATGGAGTTTTGAGTGACGGCTTTGGGGAAGGTTAGAGTTGACAAATGACTCAAATGACGAATGCTTTTTTTCCAAATCGACTAAGTGAAATATCTGATGTTAAAGTGGCTGAAATCAGATTTTTTTTTTTTTTTTTGTCTGCATCTCATCATAAAGCCTTGGCAAGTCAGAAAGTACGCTATTAACATGCCAGTTGTTTTTAGCTCCAGTATCATGAAGGCAAAACTTTGTTCTAAGCTCTAAAAGTTGTGAAAAGCACTTGTACACTTGTTGTGGAGAATAACTGATATGCTAATAATGTATTCTAGTTCTGTTTGTCAGGTTTTTAAGATTGTAAAAGTCAGTAAGTGCAGTTTTGAAACATAAAAAGTATCTATATAACAGTTTTGTACCTCCAGCAAAAGGACCTTACATCCAGGAACCATTCATCCATTCATCCACACATTTATCGACCAGAGTATGCAGACACAGGAGATGAGGGAAGTGTCTTGCCCAAGACAACAACAGTTTGCACCTGTGTCAGCGCTGAACGAACCACTAACTGCCAACTTCACTAATGCAGGATTCAAACTGCCAACCTTCAAATCAACATTTCATATTAATAGAAGGCAGACAGGCCAATAACTAGAGCGTCTGTGGATTAAGTCCTACTCTCCCAGGCTCATTGTTTAGGTGCATTGAGAAAGACAGTTCACTTTTCACTTTGCCCCAGGGCAGCTATGACTACATTACCAAAAACATAAACCAATGAATGCAAACTCCTTATAAATGTATAAATTGTAAGGAGATTATAGCATTTTTCGGATTATAAATCACACTTTTCATGGTTTGGGTGTTTCCTGTGACTTATACTCAGGTACGACTTATATTAAAATATATAATTTCACGTGTTCCTTTTTTTTTCATGCAGACAGCTGTGAGAGGGCGCTCTAGGCTTGTGTGCCAGCATCTGCTACTCCTATTACTCCTGTACCACTGTCACTTGCCTCTATTGCGCATGTCTCCTGCAGAAAGAGCCGCTGTCCTGTCTGTATCATGTCTGTGTCTTGTAGGATTTCAGCAGATTTCAGGCTCTCCTGGGGGCGGGGATAGGTGTATTGATCAGTTATGAGTGGATGTGCGGCTACTAAAGTTTGAGACGTTTCTTCTCATCATTTACGCACTCACCTGATTTAAAGCATACGAGTCATTAAGACGTAACCCACTCACTAATGTTCATTTAGCATCATAACTTATTTTATCACACACCAATAAACAGTTAATCATATTCTGCAGGTTACAAGCTGCAAGTGGTGAAATCTGCAACTGAAAACAGTAATCAAGCAGCAGAAAGAAAGTTTGGAGTGAGCGAGAAACTTGAGGGACTGGTGGAAAGCAAAGGATACTCAAACTGCAATGAAGAATTTTTTTTTAAAAAAAGCTCATCGCGGGCTAAAAGCTAGATTTACCTAGAGTTGGCAAAGTTGCTCAGAAGTGACACCAAGGATGACGAATTCAGTGGATTTAGTGATTTGATGTGAGCTCGAGAGTTTGGTAAACTTGTTCTGTTCTGTTGTTTATGCTATAGTTTACGGAAACCGAGAGGGGCCACAACAAACGCAAACGCCGCAACAAATCCAAATCCGACAACACAAGAAAAAGCCACAACAAACCAAAAAAAGCCACAACACACCAAAAAAAGCCTCAACGGAAATGACCGCGGGACTCTATTTTCCGACGGACCGATCAAGTGGCAAGTGAAGAAGAGGAACTACATTACTTTACTTTTCACATTGTAGTTCTATTTCTTCACTTGCCGCTTGATCTTTCCGTCGGAAAATAGAGTCCCGCGGTCACTTCCGTTGTGGCTTTTTGATGTGTTGTGGCTTTTTAATGTGTTGTGGCATTTGCGTTTGTGTTGTGGCATTTGTATTTGTTGCGGCGTTTGCATTAAAATAGTCCTGCCGTCATTTCCGTTGTGGCCTTTTTTTGGTGTGTTGTGGCTTTTTGTTGTGTTGTCGCATTTGTATTTGTTGCGGCGTTTGCATTTGTTGTGACCCCTCTCGGCTTCCGTAATAGTTATCCGAAGAACTGTTCGTATGTGACGTTAACAGCCTGTTGTTCTCTTTCTATCCTTATTACTATAACTTCACTTTAAAGATGAAATGTTTGTTCTCTTGTTTCTTGATTTTATAAAACACATTTCTCCCCAAAATGCAACTTATAGTCCAGTGTGCTTAAAGGTTGTATGGAGGATTTTTTTTTTGTTTTTTTTGTTTCAAGTTGTCAATGATAGCATTATAGAGGTGCAGTAGCCTTGTAATTATGATGACCAAAAAAAAGAGAATAAAAATTCATCAACTCTGGACGTGGTGGGGCCAGCTAAACATTTGCCAATGATAACGACACGGCCTCGTTATTGTTAGCTGACAGGCTATCAATCAAACTCCCTACGTTTCTAGCGTAACTGACCTGCCTGCGCGCCGCCGGTACGTGGTTTACGTACGCCTGTCACGCAGTCCACAGACGCAAGACGCACAGACGCTGTTTACTCCACCAATGCAACAGTTCTTAGCGGCTTTTTTTGACCTATATCTTCCTCGCAGTTAGCACAAAGTTTGTTGCAATGGCAGACAAGAATCCAGGAGCAGTTAGCCGCAAAAGAAAGTCCGTTTTTGAGGTCGCTGAAAGAAGAAGACAAGGGGAAAAGCAGCGAAGCCAAACTAAGGTGATTCTTGTAGATTCATTCCAGCGATGGCGCGACTGAAGCAGACGCAGGGTCTAAAGACTGACGCATTGGTCGCCAAATTACTCCTGGACAGGTAACTTCTGCTTATTATGAAAACGTACTTTATTTCCAAGAGCTAGTCAAACGTTTTTCAGGACACGAAAGCGATATCCTATGTCTGAAAACGTAATTTTCAAGGCAAAGAAAGAGTCCGCTTGCTGCTGCGTGTTGTAGCTAGTTCATTCGCACTGAATCTCCGCGCAACCTTCTCTGCTCCCCTTTCCTACTCCTGTCCCCGCTGCCCGTTCCGCTCTTCCCCCTTCTCCTCACTTCTACGGGCACGGAATCTCCGCGCACCGCTCCCCGCTCTCCTCTCCTCTCTCCTCTCTCCTCTCTCCCTGCTCCGCTCTTCTCCCTGCTCCTCACTTCTCGTCCGCGAACGAAATGTCCGCACACCCGCTCCCCCGCTCCTCACTTCTCCGCCTTGCCTAACCAACACTGTAGTTAGTTGTTTACAAGTCATGTGCAGCTCACCGGCTGTAAACAAACCTGTTTCTGGCGTAGTGAGGAGGCGGGAGAAGGCGTTTCTACGTAGGGAGCTGTAGGGGAGGGGGGGTGGTTTCACGCATGCGCAACATTTGAAAAAGGACAAACAGTCGCTGGATTTCTCGTTCCTTGGAAAATCCTCTATACAACCTTTAAATATGTTTTTTTTCTTCTACATTATGCATTTTTTGGCTGTTGCGACTTCTACTCTACTCTACAATTGTGTCACAAATGATCTTATTTTGGTCTCACACATTTGTACCATAGACTGTATATAGACGGACATAGCTATCCCTTTAGCCACTGCGTTCCAAATAGGAAGTGAGCATGGGCGAGAATTGGCTCCATCCGAATCTGGTTCCAACTGACTTCCATTGAAAAATCTGCCCCGCTCTCTTTTTAACTGCTGCTGTCAGATTTCTCCTTCTGACCTTAAAATGTTCTTTTAGCCCACTCTACATGATCTTAGTGTTTTTATTTCAGTGTTTTGTCTGTAAGTCAAGATCTGAACATTAATAACAGCCCAAACAGGTGCCTTCTTTCGTTACCGTTGGCAACAGTCCACTTCTATATACAGACTATGATTTGTACAATGTTTTCCTTTAGTGTGTATTATTTGGAGCCATCATTTGAAATCTTATAATCCTCAGCACTGTAAAAACATCTCAAACGCACTCACTCATATTACTAATAAAACTCCCTAGAAATTATTAAGTAGATTCCTTCCAGGCCATATCATTTATTTCCACTTTCTCGCTCCGCTCACAACCACTCATTTGTTAATTTAAAACTTTTACGGGCTAGTCCGAAACCATTACTAAATACGCTCATTTATCTTTGAGGTGTAGCGTCCAAACTAAATCAGAGCACAGGCTGTTCTTTCAAAACGTCCACACACATTGCCAGATATTCGCAATTTAAGACGGCGTAATCTCATAAACACTGCACGACATTAAGCGTTTTATTGAGTTGTAACTGTCTGTTTGCTTGGCCCCGATCTTGAAGTTGTTAGCTAATCCTATTTATGACCAAGTGAATGATAAATTTCGGTTTTCGGGGCGGTGTTGAGCAATGAGAGAAATGTGCTCCATTCTTTTCCATTATACGAGGAGGGGAACTACGAAATGACTGATGAGAGTTGAAGTGCGTCCGGACAGCTGTTTGATAGATTTTGGACGGGGAGTGGAGCCTTTGTTGATGCCTGATCACAGAGCCAAAATATGGATGAAAAAGTGAACAGTCTTGGCCAAATGCTGTGGTTTGTGTGAGTGATTTGTTGGAGCAGATGTGGAGAGCCAGTGAGGAAATGGCTGGTCTATTTAGATACAGATCTGGATTCTGACATTGAAGACGTACGATTTGATTTACACCAGGAATTGTCATGACAACCAGTTTCAATTTGGTTTTAGTCTTTTGATTATGATTTGTGTTTTTGTAAAGATTTCGCTCAATACTTTGATTTAAGTTTTAGTTGTTTAGACAATGAAATCTAAATACATTTTTCTTAAAAGCGTATCTGTTATTACACAGAAATGACTGTTGTGAGTGAGCTTTAAGTCATGTTAGAATGTTGTTACCTCCTCAAAAACAGACCTGGTTTCATTCACACATGTTTGTGTAACCCTTTATTATTAGTCTGTCTACATCTCCAAAGCTGAAAATCCTACCGTTTACTTTTTAGTCAGAAAGACAAGAAATGCCTAGCCTGATACATATGACATATGTGAGTGCTGGAACACTCAGTGGTGTTCAAGTAATTGCCAGCACAACAGCAAACAAAGCTGAGAGTGAACATGTCTGTCAACGATCATTGCAAAACAAAGGTGCAATTAGTACTAATAAATAAATACTACTAATAAATAATAATAATAATAATTCAATTTAATTTCTCTCCAGCGACTAGGTCAGGAATTGGAATACACTAGACGGTTTGCAAAAACCCTGGAAGTGCGAGTTCGGGCACCAGCCAATGAGCGAAGAGCCATACATCAAGGATTTAAAGCTGGAATAAAAGGAAATGTTCAGTGAATTTTCTCAAGGGAAATTGCCCTTCTTCCTGTGGGATTTGGGAAAAGCTTAATATACCAGTTAACCCCATTAGCGGTGCATTACATACGTCCCGACCAAATAGCAGCAATCTTCGAATCCTAACGCTGCGAGGTCAGACAGTTTCTACGAAGTGAAACCGGCTGAAAGGCAGGACTGAAATTTTCCTAATGATTCTAGTGATGGCGTATGGAATTTAAAAACACAGTGGGGCACTTCCTGTATTATCACATGACATCAAAGTATTTTCGTTTGAGAGATGAACTCCTAAATACACAGAGTTGTGTTATTCGTGAATGAAACAAAACACAACTCCAGGTGTGTTTGTGATGAGGAAACAACATTATAACATAGATCAGAAAGAGCGTAATATCCAGTATGGCCTATAATATTTGCTTCTTGAGCATTTGTAGATTTTATGGGACTCTATGGGACTCTAGCCTGGCAAGCAGTCTCTCCTTCCTTCTGTACGAAAGCGGGAGGGTCTGGAAACAGATCATACAGCACGGCAGACAACCATCTGCTTTATGTCAATCCAGTCACAGTTCTTATTTGCAGCATGTGTCTCTCAAAAAATATCTCCTCTCTACATTTGTGTAAACATTCCTAAATAAATGCCCTACCTTTTAAAAATTTGGACTCACCTTCTCATTCAATGTTTTTTTTCTATGTTTTTTACTACTTTCTACGTTTGACATAGACACCGAGTACATCAAATTTAATCAAGTAAGATCTATGGAATAATCTAGCAAAGACAAAGCAAAGGGTAGCTCGTTTGAGAATTTAATTATAAAATAAAAATGTATTTAGATAAAGTTATAGATCATCATTTCTTTTACCAGTTAAGTTAAATAATCAGTTAAGTTAAATAATCATAAATCTGTGTTGTTTCCCTTTCCTCAAGAGAGTTTTCTTTCTTTTTTTTTTTCTTTTTTAAGCCTGACTGTGGACACCTCAGAGTCTCCTGGCAAAGTCTTTATGTCCCACACTCTCTCTGTTTTCATCTGTGGGTTATCCATTTGGAATGTGATGATTAATCAACAAGAACCACAACCAAAGACGCCAAGTTCAACACAAACAGATGACTCCTTTCTCTGACTGGCTAATCCACCTGTCAATCATGATATTTTTATTGATTTTAAAGGTGCAATGTGTAACCTTTGGTGTAGGGTCCTTCGCCAAGTTCTCTCCATGGAGATGTCGCCTGGAATGTTTCACAGTATGTCATTACACTTATTGATCTCTACGGAGACAGCAGGTAACGCCTTAGGGCCAAGTTACATGTCAGATCTGCAGAGAGGCGAGCCCAGTCACGATCATGTGTTCCACCTTCAAGGCTCTCAAAGCTCTTTGCATCAAGAAACCACTCACCCATTCACACACACATTCATACACCAATCTACATAGACACTGGGGGAGAGGTGGGTTAAGTGTCTTGCCCAAGGACACAACAACAGCATTCATCTGTGGGAGCTGGAATTGCACCAAATGAAACAGAAAACGCGCACCAAAGTTATTTTAGAGGTGCAAATGCAAAAAAACAGCAAAAGTGAAAAAATGCGTACCGCACTCAGACAGATGATGTCCAACAGCTTTTTTTTTTTTTTTTATGTTCCAGCAAAAAAGCCTATGACAGATATTTTTCTTGCTTTGGATCACAATATACTATACCGTTTACTATACCACAGTATACTATACACCGTTTACTATACCACAGTATACTATACGGCATACAAGAGATGGGACCAAGTCATGGTTTTGCAAGTCTCAAGTAAGTCTCAAGTCTTTGATCTCAAATCCGAGTCGAGTCCCAAGTCAAATACAGGCAAGTCCAAGTCAAGTCTCGAGTCACTGGCTTATAAGTCCATGTCAAGACCAAGTCGTCTGCTTTGAGCTTCAAGTCATTTCAAGTCTTTAAACCTAAAGTACCAAATATAGCTTTGTTTTATAGAGTATAGAAGAGTTGTAGAAATGCACATTTTTCCTTTTTAAATGTCTTGACAAGACCTTAGGGTGAATCATTACAGTCAGAATAGAACAAATTCAAATTTAAAAGTGCTTTTCAAGTCTTCAAGTCATAGGCCTCAAGTCCGAGTCAATTCCCAAGTCATTGACCTTCAAGTCCAAGTGGAGTCCCAAGTCTAAGTCCATTTTATCAAGTCAAGTCTCAAGTCCTAAAAATAGTGACTCAAGTCTAGCTCGAGTCCAAGTCCCCACCTCTACAGTACACTATACCACAGTATACTGTGCAGTTTACTGTACAGTATACTGTGATTCAAAGCAAGAAAAATATCTGACCAAGTCTTTTTTTGCTGAAACATTATTTAAAAATAAAAAGCTCATCACTCATCTGAGCTGGAATCACCGCCAACCTGTGGGTCAGTGCATCTGACCGTAAATGAATATGTTTTCTGTTAAATGTGTAGTTTTTCTCCAGATGGACATTGTCAGATGTGTGTAGAGCCATTTGTTGAAGCCTGCTCTCTTCTTTCTTGTTATTGCTTTTCCAAATTTCTTACACACCAAAGCCCATGTAATTTGCAAGCCAGAATCTACAACTAAAATCTATATGAATGACCAAGCAAGCTTTAATCTCACCAGAACATGAACCCAAACTCAACATAACATCACTCCGTACGGCGAGCTTGTCCAGTGGATTCGGGGGGAAGTCTATATTTTACCATAACAAAGTGCAGCAAAGAGTGGCGCTGTGGTCCAAATGAAGTCAGCACAATCACATTAGTGTTGAAATACTTTGCGCAGTCCATGTAGTTTGAGTGTGAGTCGACAGAGCCAGCTAATGAGGAAATATGCTCCCTCCACTACACCCGCTCTCCCTACAAGCCTTGTTCTTGTCACAGTAAAACCCCTCTCTCTCTCTAGCCCCTCTCCCCATCGAAAGGCATGCTCGCTCGGCCGGTAACCTCTGCTCGCTCCCACACAGAGAGCCTGTCATAAATCAATGGGCAGGATCGCGTCTGCCCGTTAGACTAAACAAGAGCATTTGTGAGGATTTGCTCTCGCCCATTAATCATCGTGACAGCTCAGAAAACACATTTCCCCTTTAATGACTGTATTTGGATAATCAGGCCTGCTTTCCGCCCCGCCCGCCCTCCTCCAACCCTCCTCCAGCCCTCCTCCAGTCCTCCTCCAGCCCTCCATGTTTTGGGTTTTTTTTCTCATTTTCGCCCGGAGCTCCATCAGCAGGCGGCCGGGCTGAGGGGAATGTGCAAATTGCAGCTCAACACCTTACTTGTTACTGGTGAAAAAAAATAAATGAGTGGACAAAGAGCTGATTAAAATGTATATGGAAAAGTGGGAACAAAGTTTGAAGAATTGCACATGTATGAATGGTTTCTTAATGCAGAAGTATCTGGTTACATTACAGGTCATTTGTACTGCAATTAGTCTTTAGTGACACATGTTTGAGTAATGCTATGTTTTGAGGCACTGCCATTCTCAAAATTTCTTTATTTGTAAAGAGACAGCACAAATTAATGAACATTAAAATGGTAAATATGTAAAGATTATGGCCAGCATGGCAAATTTCCATCTTCAACCAAGTTATTTGGTTAAACATGGTGACATATTTGGCCATTGAACAGCCACTGTTTTAAAGATTTAGAAAATGCTGCCAGTGTTGAAACCTGAAACACAAAGTTCCATAGTGCAGCATTAAATCAGTGTAGTCTTGCTTTCTATTAAAGAGGTCAATGATAAATGACCACATTTGTATAGAATATTCTACTTCTGTTGGGTACTCAAAGCACTTACTGATCACTTAACTATCAGTTTCACCCATTCACAGACACATTCATATGTAGACGCTTAAGACAAGACAGTTTAAGTGCCTTGCCCAAGGACACTATGTCTGCACTAATGGAATTGCAAAATGCCTTACACTTAACACACCATTCTGATCATTTCTGCTCTCAGGTTGCGACTACTTGTTTTACAGGGTAGTCTGCTTGGTTCCAAACAGATGCGTCAATATACTGCATTGTATTTCTGTACAGTAGCACCTTTAAGATAGTCACATTACTTCACATTATATATTGTCAAATTAGAATGTGAACCCAGTGTTTGTATGCTGTTTTGTAAAAGCCCTTCTAGGGATTGACATCGCAAATCAGTGTGTTATATGTCTATTGTACATACTTAAAAATAATGAGTGATGAGTGATTTGTTGACATAGTATACAGTTTTAAAAAAAGGGAAAAAGTAAAGTAGGGAGTAAAGGTTATACAGGTTATTTATTGAAATGATAATATTTTGTTATTGCTCTTGACTCCATCTAGTGGCACAGTCTGATATAGAAAGTAAATGGAGATGGCATTTTCATAACAAGGTGAGGTATAGTAGCTTAAACTTAAAGACTTAAAGGTTAGAGGTTTAATGCCTCTGTCCCTGACATCCAAATAAATAAATAAATAAATAAATAAATAAATAAATGCTTTATTCATGAATTCAACACTTGGTGGTGGTGACTACTACTTCTATAGCCACAGCTGTCCTGGGGCAGACTGACAGAAGCAAGGCTCCCAAACTGTGCCATTAACCTCTCCAACCACCACCTGTCACTCACCACATTCATACAAGGCAAGTGAGGTGAAGTGTCTTGCCTAAGAGTACAAAAATAGTAGCCTACAACCACTTTGTCTATAGGTGTTCCCTTCAGTCTAACATTCCAGTGCTAATCAGGCCCAGCCCTGCTTATCAAGGCGGTATGGTCACTATCATTCTGTCTTTGCTCCAGAAACGCAGGCCATTTTATCTGCTTAAAAATGAAAAAAAGTGTGTGTACATGTGTTGTTTGAATGACATATCTATATCTGTTTGCACATGAATAAAAACATACGAAACCGAGAAACTTAGGCCAATATCTAGGATCAGCACAGCAACTCCCATATTTATAATGTCATAAAACATTTCATATCAACTGACATGTATCATTTGTATCAATCTTTAGACACCATGTTTGACTCATAATTCACCCTAAAATTAATATTACATTGACCTTGGCCTCCTTATCCTGAAAGCAACATCCTGACTCCACTTTTGGTCCGTCCGCAGATGTGAAGGAAGACTCTCTCAGCGTCTAAAAAGGATTCTATTAAAAAGTAAAAATAATCTGCCGCTCGGTGGAAAAAGCTTTTTCCCCCCTCACCTTCACTCAACAAACCACAAGGCCGTGCTAACATAAGCTAACGTGAATGAGCGCACACTCCGCTGTCACAGAGCTGCTAGCTTAAACACATGCTACGCCGACCACATGTCCCAGAGTGTTAATGTTTCCAGGACCTGCGCACATCTGGCACTGTATGACCCCGTGAACTCCAGTAAAAATGTGGAACCGAAGATAAAGGTTTGTTTGACTTTGGGAATCAACAAAACTTCAATTTGTATGGGAGAAAGTGGACGGACATGTAAGCTAGCGCGACCGAGAAGCAGATAGAGTGGGGAGATTAGTTATGTAGTTTTGACAAGTTAAATTAACATCGATCAGTCCGTTGCTTTTAGCCGTAGCGTCGCTAAAGCTAAACAAAGTAAACAAAGTGACTGGCAATGACAAGTAGTGAGTCATGGTTAGAATTGTTATTGATGGAAAGGATAATATTTTATATACTCCATCTAGGGGCAGACTCTAGACTAGCAAGCAGATGGACATAGCATTTTTATATTAGTTTAGTTGGTACAGCTTTTGAAACACAGACTTTAAGGTTGGACGTTTGATGCTTACTCCCACTCTGCATGCTGTTATTGTGTCCACAGGCAAGACACTTAAGCCTAGATACATTGATGGAGATTGTAAGATAACTGTTGACATGGTATACTTAAAAAAAAAATAAATAAATGGAAAGGATAATACAGGGTGTCCCACAAAAAAAGCAATTATCTTGAAAAGTCTAGCTCAGTGAAATTGAACATTTTAGGTGTTGAACATCACAAGTTTATTATGGAACTGAACATTTTGATTTCTTGGGGCTTCACAAATGTTTTTCACAAACTTGCTCGACCTTCTCTTCTGATGTTGATGACGGTCTACCAGATTCTTTAGCTCTACATAATCAGCCTTCCTCTTAAAATTTTTGGTACCAAGTCAAAATTTGTTTGCCAGTTGAAGTTTTTCCAAATTTTGCATTGAAGACACGCTGCACAGTTTTGGGTGACTGTGTGCGAGCAGATTCCAAGACTCTGGAAATGAAGAGCATGGCTCAACCTGAAAACAGAACAAAAATAACACATTAAATATAACATTCTGATCTGTTTCTGTACATTCTGTAAAAATTTTAGGCTACTTCAACAAGAATTGTGAAAATTATTGGCCTGCGAAATGAAGTTGAAATTTTTGGGACACCCCTGTATTGAGTGAGAGTGAGTCTGACAGATTGCTCTTGACTCCATCTAGTGGCACACTCTGAGATAGCATGTAGACTGATGGGACTTTTATCATTAACAAGGTAGTAGTAGTAGTACTTTATTTTCTTCGGTCAATTAACATAATCATGCATCAAATAACAATGATTTAACAAAAAAAAAAAAAAAGGTAAGGTATAGTATAGTATAGTAGCGTCCTTGGACAAGACACTTAAGCCTCTATAGACTGAAAGTTTGTGAACTAATGAGTGATTTGTTGACAATTTGATTTGTTGGAGATTTGATGCCTACTCTTATTGTGCATACTGTTGTTGTGTCCTTGGGCAAGACGCTTAACCATCCACGCACTGACTGACAGAGTTTATAAGCTGAGTGATTTGTTGACATGGTATTTTTGGAAGCCTGACTGATTAGCTTAGTTGGTAGAGATTTGAAAACTTGAAGGTTGGAGGTTTGATGCCTACTCTCATTGCGTATGCTGTTGTTGTGTCTTTTGGCAAGACACTTAAGCCTCTGTACATTTTGTTGATATGGTTTATGGTTAAAATCTCTGCATTTGTTTGTTCCAATCCACATGCAACAAAAACTGAGAGAAAGTTAAGTGTCTTATTTGTCATCAAAATTTAACAAAAGTGAAATTATGCGATAATGGATGAATGCTTCCATGATGTTTCAAGTGCCAAATAAAAAATCTAACGTGTTCACTAAAATAAAAAGTAAAAGAAAACATATTTGTGTAAAAATCCAATGAGGTTCATTTGATCTTCCGATAATTGATATTATTAGGTTAGAGAGAATCACTTTATGGATTGGGACGGAGCAAACCTCATTGGGAAAGAGGACAAAGACATTGTTGCTTTATTAAACAGGCAACTGAAATACGGAAACATGCCCATGAGACTATAAACCAGGACAAGGAAGTCGGACTGCAGATGGCGCTGCCTTCCTACCGGTGGGGGTTCTGACGTGTATAAAACCTGTTTAACCTGTTTATATGAAGACGGTCTGAACAGAAGATGCAAAAGTGGTGTCGCGTCTTCACTTTTTATTCCGTGTTTAGACAAGCCTTTTCGGGAGGAAATCTGCGCGCATACGGTGACGCAAAAGTGTGTGGAATTCGATGGGTATGCATGCCAGACGGCTCGGTGGTGATGTATGTGTTGTAAACGCGTATACGAAGTGAGCAGATCTGATCAGAGTTTTGCGTCTTGGGCAGTGTAGACGGAAACACTACGGTATTCAACTTTTCCACTCTGGAGGGTGGTTTCAGATTTTTGTTTTTTTAAGCCACAAAAACAGCGCCACCGCCTAAACGAAAGGCACTTCTGATAAAATATTTTGATCATTTCTATCCACAAGCATTCTTCTTCTAAACAGGCCCTAAATCAGCTGACTGGACATGTCACAGCAACATCACGTGACCACTCTGAGGAAGATGGCGAGTGAGCAGTCCAAACTGTCAGGCTATGAAAACAAACTCTTGGTCTAAAAAAAGCGCCTAATAACACAACATTTATGAATCTATTGAATTCAACAGCTGGTTTGGCAAAAATCTTCTCTCTCCCCATGGTCAGTTCATAATCTATGGTCCATCTAATCAGCTTTCCTCAATAAAATAAGCTATAAAATGATTGAAACACAGAGGCCATAGCTTCTTTACAACTAGTTGCCAAGATATAACACTTTTTTACGACCAGTCAGTAAACATTGCAGTTCGCCAACAGTGTTAATTACAGCAAAGATCAACATCCTACAGTTTGTACAGCGCTGTGAAGTCTCTAAAACATATATAGTCTTAGTGGTGGATGTAAACAGCCTTATATCTGGTCTAGGGGGCTGTATGCTATGTGTGTGCTAGCAGCAGGTGTCCACATTGTCTCGACATGGGGATAAATTATGATGTTTGAACAGTTGTGGCACTTGTATGTGAGAATAGCACAGGGTTGAGTGATGGCGACGCGTTCACTGACCTCTGGGTTTGTGGCACTCATCATTCAGTCAGCAGGGCACAGCTACAGTGTTAACGGACAAACAACGGGCATGTGATGGAGACATTTAAATGCATCATGGGCAGTTTGTGGCTATTATGTAAACAAAGCTGAATGCTCTGCTAAAAGAAGAAGTAATTAATATAAACTGGCAAATACATTATCAGGGGTGGGTAGAGTAGCCAAAAATTGTACGAGTAACGTTACTTCAAGGTAATATTACTCAAGTAGAAGTACAAAAAAAAGTATTTGGGAAAACTAGTACTCACACAAATGTTCAACTCATTTAATATTGTCACATAAAACTTATGTCACTTGTAGACTTTTTCACAGTGGGAAGAGTCACCAAAACTTTTACTCAAGTGAGACTACTGTTACTTCAACGAAAATATTACTCAAGTAGAAGTAAAAATATGCTGCTGAAAAGTACTCAAGCGTAAAGTAGTAGTAGTAAAGTAGTACTGGCTATCTTTGTATTATTATGTGCCAAAATATAAAACATGAATCAGTCTTTGAAATAGTTCTGAGAAACCAACAACAGGCCAATTAGAATTTAACATCAGATATGCTGGATTTGTTAACATTTTCTCTTAGATTGGTGGTGAAGAGGAGTCTGAGAAGGCTGATCTGTCCTGTCTGTATCATGTCAGTCGATCACACCATTACTTCTGTACCAATTTAAACAAGCTTATTAAGACAACTGAGATGACTGAACACAAATGCCCCCAAAAAGAAAATCTTATTTTGCAGATTAAAAGCTGCAAGTAGCGAAATATGCAGCTGAAAACGGTAATTAAGCAGCAGAAAGAAAGTTTGGAGTGAGCGAGAAACTTATTGGATGGATGGACAAAGCCTGGACTTCAGTGACAACCAAAACCATTCTGTTGGGATTCAGAAAGGCTGGATTATTTCAAACTGGAACCGATGCTGAGTTTGACGAAAGCCACACAGAAGAGGAAGTGGTGCTCTGTTTACCTCCGGAGGTCACAGAGTTACTCAGAAGTGACACTAAGGATGAAGAATTCAATGGAGTGAAATGGAGTTTGGTAAACTTGTTCTGTTCTGTTGTTTATGTTATAGTTATCAGAAGATCTCTTCATATGTGACGTTAACAGTCTGTTGTTCTCTGTTCTATTGTTATTACTAGAACTTAACTTTCAACAGGAAATGTCGGCTCCTGGTCTCTTAGTTTATAAAATAAATTTCCTGTAAAAGTTATATGTACTTAGACCAGGAGATCCCAAATGTATCACTACGGTAGAAGACAAATACCTATTAAGAATTATTTTATTATCAGCAAAGAAAACATTGACAAGAAAATGGCTTCAAACTGAGGTACCAGCAACGGAAGAGTTGTATAATACTGTTTATGAAATATTTCGGATGGAAAGCCTAACAATGTCATTGAGACTTCAAAAGGAAAAAATTCATGTGTTTTGGCAGAAGTGGATCCAATATATAACTGTTTTGAGACCCGATTTTGTGTGACTTAGTTCTCTAACAGAAAGGAAGTAAGGAGAGGAGATAGGTTTTAAAAAGAATGTTTTCACTTGCCCTTTTGTTTTTTGGTTCTTTTGTGTATTTATTAACTCCTGTGTTGTTATTTAAGAAGGGAGAAAAAAAAGTAATGTCAGGTAACATAGATTGTGTTTGTACAAAAAGTGCTCTATTTTTCTCAACAATTTGTGCTTCCAATGTAATTGACTTGTACACATCTATTAATAAAAATAATAATAAAAAAATATATATAAAATTTCCCCCAAAAAGGATACTTATAGTCTGGTGTGACTTATATATGTTTTTTCTTCTTCATTACGCATTTTTTGTCTGGTGCGACTAATACTCTGGAATGACTTATAATTAGGTTTGCCAACCGTCCCTTGAAAAACTGAATCGTCCCATATTCGAAACAAAAGTGCGCGTCCCGTATTGAACTGAAAAGGGACGCACTTTGTCCCTTATTACCATGAGAATCAGAAATAGTGTGTAATCAATGGAATGGTGCTTTATAAGAAAATTTACAGTAAAGGTATTCTCAGCCTCTCCTGCTCTGTGACATATGAGCTGACAGCACACACACCCCGCTCATCATCTCAGTGGTCAAGGTTGCTTGGCTCTGAGCTCCACCTTGGCTGCGAGCTCTGGCCCGGTCGTGGGATTCGAGCTCCGGCCTGGCTGCGGGATCCGAACCTCCGCGAGCTCCGGCCTGGCCGCATGCTCCGGGTCTCCGCAAGCTCCGAGCTCCACCCCGGCTGTGGGCTCAGATACCATTGGAAAAACAATTGTGATTGGTCCATTTCCATATCAGTCCAAGTTTACAACAATGATCTAGAAATAATTTCTACTGTAGTGTTTATTACTCACTGAAAAAAAAGAAAAATTTATATTAGTAGTACAAAAATTATTTCAACATTTTTTCTTGGGCCTTCACTGAATACCTTGAAGGCCCTGAGGGTTCCCCTCTGTCACAAAGCAGCATGGACGACAGTGGCGCCAACAGTGCTTTACAGTGTTCTAATGAAATGGGCTGTCCCGTCGAAATAAGCTACCTGCTACCTAACGTAGGTATTCGGCCACAAATCTAGCATGCACGTGCTTACACGCTTAACTGGTCAAAACATACTATAAAAATACACTTTTAAAATGTGACTTGTTACTCCACTTCTTCCTAGGAAGTTCAAATCGACGGCATTTACAGTGGAACAGCACTTGGGGGGTGTGCGCATGCACAGTAGTGCTATGTAGCTCAAAACGACGGGTAGCTCAAATCGACAGGACACTGGCCCTGCCAATGAGATGTCCCTTATTTATTTTTCAGGGAGTTGGCAACCCTACTTATAATCCAAAAAATATGGTACCTAACTTTGAACCCAGAGAAAACCCACCCACCACACAGAACTATACAGTGTGTAACGTTTCTGATCCACCGAGCGCTGTTATCATTTCATCATTTTACTTGTTACCAATGCTGTTTGTTTATTTCCTCCTCACACCTAATATTGAATTTGGACTTTACACCTAATATTTTTACCTTTTACATAACCGCTCCCTCCCTCTCCCTTGATAGCTCGCTCGCTGTACACATTGTGGTCTGTCAACACAGGATGCTTGAAGTTAGCATTTCACGCCGACTTATATGAGAAGGGACAGTGACCAAATGTTGCTAAATTACCCTTGAGATTAACCAACTCAGATGTCTTTAAATGTGATACGTTGCACTGCATTAGCAAACTAAAAGAGCCCCTGTCTGGAGGCCAAACATCCTGCTGTCAGGTTATGGTAAATTGATGGATGCGTATTGACTTAGCGCGCCGTTCGCTACATTCCTGCAGCCTGTTTTTGCAAAGGGAGCTGTTGTATCTGGGACGGCGAACTCATGTAAATCTGTCCTGGGTTTGTCTGGCTATTGATTAATGACACCACAGCCTGACAGCGCTTCCAACAGAGAAACAGGCCTTTGATTTCACTTTGGGCCTCAGGTGAACTTTGGAGGAGCGATGTCGTGGTGTCAGATCGTAAAGTTATGATTGTTGTGAGAATAAATAGCAGGACTGTATGTTTCATGATTCATTCACACGTGTTGATGCTATCTATGAGATGAACAGTCTTCTCTATAGCATCCAGTGTTTAGAACAAAATATCTACAAGTGGTGGATGAAGTACTCAATTTTGTTACTTAAATCAAAGTACAGATACAAAGCTAAAATGTGTAAAGTATCACATGAAAAAATCAAATTAAGTAAAAGTATTGAAGTACCTGTGCAATTTAAGCATAAAAGTATTTTGCTGAGATTTTTAGAACTATTAAAAGGATGAAATGTAGTGATTTTGAAACATTTTTAAGCAAATTTTAAGTGCTTCAATTGATTTCTTAATTTTCTTTTTGCTCAACGTTGGGGTGTTTGCTCAAATTACTGTAAATGTGCTCCATCATTTCAGTTTCACACCGTAAAGAAAAGTACTTTTTACTTTTCAGTCCACATCTAAAAGGCAGTGGAGTAGAAAGTACAGATACTTGTTCTCAAATGTAGTGATGTAAAAGTAAAAAGTATCCACTGTAAAAAGTATTTAACTAAAGTACCGAAAAGTACCGAAAAGTTGCACTTGAGTATTGTACCTTTACTTTTGTTCTTCATGACCTTCCACCACTGATAACAACATACATTTATGCGCTGTTTTGTAGCATAAAAATTACATAATTAAAACAACAATGTGTAACTTTCTGAAGGTGGCATGTCACCTGCATGATTAGCAATAGAAAGTTAAAACAAAAGTTAAACTCCATACACCATCACTAGAATCATTTGAATACTGTATTTTTCACACTACAAGTCACACATTTTTTCATGGTTTGGGTGTTTCCTGCAACTTATACTCCGGTGCGACTTATATATTAAAATTTTCACACTGACAGGTGTGAGAGGCTCTAGTCTTGTGTGTCAGTATCTGCTGCTCCTGTTACTCCTGTACCACTGTCACTTGGCTCTACTGCGCATGTCTCCTGCAGAAAAAGCAGCTGTCTTGCTATAAATACTGAAATATGGAGCTGAAAACGGTAATCGAGCAGCAGAAAAAAAGTTTGGAGTGAGCGAGAAACTTGTGAGGGACTGGTGGAAAGCGGGGATTGAGAACACAGCTTTACGGTAACTGGGCAAGTGAGCCATGTAACTTTCCTGGAAGTCACTGGATGAATCAGCAAAGCCTGAACTTCAGTGACACCTGAAACCATCCTGTTGGGATTCAGAAAGGCCAGAATAATTCTAACTGGAACTGAAGCTGGGTCTGACCACAGCTACACAAAAGAGGAAGCGGCGCTCCATTTACATCATGGATCTATGGTTTATCTCCGAAGGTCACACAGAAGTGACACCGAGGATGAAGAATTCAATGGATGTAGTGACTTGGAGTGAGATCGTGAGTTTGCTAAACTTATGTTCCGATATTCCTATTCCTATTTTCTGATTCGACGTTATAATGTTGTTTCCTCATCACAAACAGACCTGGAGTTGTGTTTTGTTTTGCTTCATTCACACATGTTTAACACAGAGATCCTCCATATTTAGGCTGAGTTCTTTTCTCTGAAGAACTGAAATTGAAAACACTATGTTCCACCTTGTGATGTCATGTGGTAATACAGGAAGTGCTCGATTGTGTTTTTAAACTCCACACACCTTCACTAGAATCATTTGGCTCATTTCAGAATTGCCAGTCTCTACTGAACTAAATGTAAGGTAGCCGTTATCTTGAAAACTACCACTCTATGACATCACATGGTGGAACAGAGCATTTTGAGCTTTGGAGATGTAGAAAGACTTAAAGGTTACTCTGAGTATGTTTTTGATGAGGTAACAACATTTGACTTAAACTTCACAAAAGTCAATTTTGCATAATATAGGACCTTTAAACTAAATCAAATTAAACTCTTTTTGATTTGAGCAGATTTTTTTAAACAACATTTGCATTGATTTTTTCCCCTAACTGTTTTTATTTGTATACCGTATTTTCCTGCACTATTAGGCGCTCTGGATTATAAGTCATTAAATGGTCTATTTTCGAACTTTTTTCACAAATAAACCGCACCGAATTTTAAACAAAACACAACAGTTGGATGGGTCAGTGGGACTTTGTTTGTCATGTTCACGGTGACTCTGGGCTTTGTTCAGTTGTGGCGTGTAGGGAGGGTGCTGTCTGGGACCGCTGGATTGTTGTCATGTTCACAGTGACTCAGTTGTTCAGTTTTGTCTAGAAGTGGCACATTGCACTCACTTTTTCGGTTCTTTCTTCCGTTCCATTACTCGTCGGCGTGGAGTGATGAGTGTGGCTGCAGGTGTTTTTCGTTACGCGGTCACTGTCTGCTCCGTGCGTGTTTGCGTGCGCAACTTTGTAGTTTACTGAAGTCGTGCTGGGACACCTGAGTGGATTCATGTACAGGGCGCGCTGGATTTTGGGGCACGCAATCGTTTTTTGTTGGGGTTGGAGGCTTAAGAGTGCGTCTAATAGCCCAGAAAATACTGTATTTTTATTTGCTCAGACTATGAATATGTTTAAGATAAAAACCCTTTTCAGCAGTATTAAAAAATACTTTTACTTTTCAGTCTAGTTAAAGGTGCACTATGTAACTTTTTTAGTTGAGGGTCCATCACTGGCTTGTTTCTATGGATACGTCATTGTTCTGTCTGGAATGTTCCACAGTACAACATTAAACAGCTCTACCTTACATTTATTTAACTACAGGTGATTTTTATAGCACAAAAATACCTAGAAAAACAGATCTGACCTGTAACTTGGTCTGGTTTGGTCTCCATGAAGATAGACAGGTTTAATGCCATACTGGGAAACATTCCAGACAAACCAATAACTAATCTCCATGAAAAAAAGCATTTGACAGACTCTCCAGCAGAAAAGTTTTACACAATGCACTTTTAAGAACTGATGGAAAGAGTGTGACCTTTCCTTCGCTCAGGGCTGCTCGTACTCGGCCTGCGAGTCCATCTGGGTTCCATTGGCGCTCTGTTGGGTGATTGTGGTGAACATGTCAGAGTTTTTGCGCACGAACGTGACTTGGCGCGAAAAACAGCAACCAAACCGAAATCCCAAACAATTCCTGCTGCGTCAGAGCGCTCAGCTGTTGCTCCGCTGTGGTCACCATGGACTCTCCCAGGCCTGTTTAGTCACTATTTTGGGTTAGCGGTGGAAGGTAGTGACGTACAAAAGTAAAAGTACAATATTTAAGTGCAAATTTGTAGGTATTTCTTCACTACATTTGAGAGAATGAATCTGTACTTTCTACTTCGCTACATTTTAGATCTGGACGGCAAAAATAAAAGTACTTTTCTTTATAGTTTGAGACCTGCCGAAAAGACCGAGACTTATTTTTTGCACCTTTAATTTCAGTTAACGTCCAAACTTTATGCAAATGAAACACAAAGACACAAAACAACCTAAAACTTCATTATCATTATCAAAATCACTAAATTTCATCCTATAATTGTTCTAAATCTCTGCGAAATACTTTTACTTTTTACTCTTTTAAAAGTGCATTGTGTAACTTTTCTGGTGTAGGGTCTATCAAATCCTTTTTTTAAACAGGTACTTTAATACTTTTACTTTAGTAGATTTAAAAAAATTACTTTTACTTGAATAATCTTTTGTGCCGGTAGTTCAATATTTAAGTAAAAATTTTAGGTATCTGTACTTTACGTAAGTTAATTTTACAGTGGGTACATTTTTACTTTTACTACGTTTTAGATCTGGACTGAAAAAATAAAAGTACTTTTCTTTAGTTTGAGTCCTGCCGAAAAGACCAAGACTTAGTTTTAGCACATTTAATTTGAATTAATGTTGAAACTTTATGCAAACGAAACACACAAAGACACATAACAGCCTCAAAAAAGATGAACAAATCACTTAAAATCTGCTAAGCTCATGATCAAAATTATTACATTTCATCCTATAATTGTTCTAAAACTCTGTTAAATACTTTTACTGTTTACTCTTTTAAAAGTGCATTGTGTAACTTTTCTGGTGTAAGGTTCATCAAATCCTTTTTTAAACAGGTACTTTAATACTTTTACTTTAGTCGATTTTTTAAAATTACTTTATTTATTCAATTACTTGAATAATCTTTTGCACTTTATCTATACTTTTACTTAAGTAGCACAATATTTAAGTCCAAATTTTAGGTATCTGTACTTTACGTAAGTTAATTTTACAGTGGGTACAATTTTACTTTTACTAAGTTTTAGATCTGGACTGAAAAAAAATAAGTACTTTACTTTGAGAACTGCCGAAAAGACAAAGACTTAGTTTTAGCACATTTAAAGGGCCCATTTCATGCAAAATAACTCTTTTCACATTGTATCTTCTGCACATATACAAGCGCAATTTGGGTTTTGTAACATCCATTACACAATATCCTACTGATTTCTTGGAGACAGTCACAGACCAGGAACTGTGAAAGACCGACTATTGCTCACCCCCCCGCTCGTCCTGAGAAAGCACAGGCTCCGCCCTCTAAACGTGACGTAGGCGACGAGTGAGCCGCCCTTCCTCCGCCCATCTCAGGGAGGGAGGGGGAGACAGGCGTGCACCCTGATAGTGGTAGGAATAAACTTGTATTCATCATGGCGATACAGCACGTTCAGCCGCATGTGTTGGACCCAGAATTGGACGAGGATTTTGAGATGCACGAAGCACAAGCACCGCGTCGACATCAGCTGAACATTACTGATTAGTAAAGTATTAATAAACACTAGTAGATTAACTTGGGAGGGTGCGAGGGTGGCAGAAATACACTGCAATTTGTTTAAAAAAAAATCAATCTAAAAACCACTTTGGCTGCATATACAAGGCCCACACATCACTCTTAGAAGGTAGAAAGCTCTGAAAAGTTGATTTTGCACGAGATGGGCCCTTTAACTTGAGTTAACATCGAAACTTTAAGCAAACGAAACACACAAGGACACAAAACAGCCTCAAAAAAGATGAACAAATCAACTGAATCACTTAAAATTCACTAAGCTCATTTTCAAAATCATTACATTTCATCCTTTAATTGTTCTAAAACTCTGTGAAATACTTTTACTTTTAACTCTTTTAAAAGTGCATTGTGTCACTTTTCTGGTGTAAGGTCCATCAAATCCTTTTTTAAAACAGCAACTTTAATATTACTACTACTAATACTACTATTTAGTCGATTTTTTCATGTGACTCTTTTACTTTTACTTGAATAATCTTTTGGCCGGTATCTGTACTTTGACTTAACTGAGTACTTCTTCTACTGCAGTTTGATCCAACTCGACATGTATGATTATTATCCGCACAAAACAGTTTAGAGTAGGTTCTTGAATGATTGGGTCAAATACAATAAGATCTCATAAGCTGAAATGTTTTGAATATGAAATGACTTGTTTGAAAATGAAGTATACAAATGTCGATCAGTTTTAGCTAAAGGCCCAGTACTGCTTTTTTTCACGTACTAGTATATGAGTAAAATATGTCTTGCCCGAGTACACATATATTGTAGAAGCAAGTGTTTCCCGGTCTTCTTTGGCTCGAGTACCCCTTAATTTGGGTACTAGGCGGTGGTGGAACAAAACAGAACTTAACTATGTATCTGTACTTTAAAGTCAATTTTGCAGTGGGTACTTTTTACTTTTACTTCACTACATTTGAGAGCATGTATCTGTACTTTCTACTCTACTAGATTTTGCAAAGGTTCATTGTGTAACTTTTCTGCTGGAGGGTACGTCATACGCTTTTCTCCATTGGTTTGTTTGGAATGTTTCACAGTACGGCATTAAACCTTTCTTTCTGCATGGACATCGAATCAGGTCAAGTTACAGGTCAGATCTGTGGAGAGGCGACCTCACTCACAGTCAGAATGCTTGTTTTTTGAGCTATAAAACCACTTTTATAGAAATGTTTAATGTCATACTGTGGAACATTCCAGACAGAGCAATGACATATCAATAGAAACAAAAAGTTCCATAGTGCACCTTTAACTGGACTGAAAAGTAAAAGTTATTTTTTTTGTTTTGTTTGAGACCTGTTGAAAAGGGTTTTGATCTTAAACACATTCATAGTTTGAGTAAATACAAATGTACAAATAAAAACAGTTAGGAAAAAAATCTGTTGTTTCTGTTAAAAAACATCAGCACAAATCTGTATCAAAAACAGTTGAATTTGGTTTAGTTTAAAGCAGTGCTTGCCTTACCCATATTTTAAAACTCACAAACCTTTACCAAGCCAATAAACATTATTCGTGAATAACAAAATAAAGGTGGATTTGACGATTACTGAACATTAATGAGGATATTTTATTGTTGACTGACTGATTCTCTGAACAATTAGTATTACTCATTGAAAGCATAAAAGATCCATAAAACATTAAATTTTTTTTCTTTTCATTTTGAACCAGCATTGTAATAGTCTGTAAAATAATTATGTCTCATGTGTCAGAATTGTATATTGCAGACCTACATGCAGATCGTGGCGAGGCGATCCAAAAAAATCTCTTGCGACCCATTTAAGGATTGTGACTCAATTTTTGGGAAAGAATGGTTTAAATGCAAATTTGACTTTGAAGTTTTAGTCAAATGTTGTTACCTCATCAAAAACATACCCGGAGTTATGTTTGAGTAACCCTTTATTATTGGTCTGTCTCCATCCCCAAAGCTCAAAATGCTCTGTTCCACCTTGTGATGTCATGCAGTGGTAGTTTTCAAGTTAACATCTACCTTACATTTAGTTCCTTAAAGACTGGCAATTCCAGGGCTAAAATGATCCAAATGATTCTAGTGAAGGCATTTGGAGTTTAAAAACACAGTCGAGCACTTCCTGTATTACTACATGACATCACAAGGTGGAACAGAGTGTTTTCAGTTTGAGAGAAGAACTCAGACTAAATATACAGGATTTATGTGTTAAACATGAATGAAACAAAACACAACTCCAGGTCTGTTTGTGATGAGGAAACAACATTATAACATCGATCAAAAATAGCGTGATATGGGCCCTTTAATGAATCATTAAATTGCTACGAATACTCAACAAAAGTTAAACAAACTGTCCGATCCATATCTGCCACATGCGTTCTTCGGCTTAGTTTGCTATTAATGAAATCTGTAGGACCAGCATCTGCTCCTGTCCATTCTTCAGCTCTCCAAAGCCCAGTGACCTCGCACACGATCTGTCAGGAGTTTAATGGATGTGGTCAAAACATACCAACAGACTGCATTGCATTTTTCACATTCACAAAGAGTCGCAACCTAAAACCGAGGCTGACAGAGGAACTAGTGAGAACAAGCAAACTCCATTAAAAGCTCTCACCAGTTAAAAGTGCATTGTGTAACTTTTCTGATGGAGCGGCCCCTCAAAATGCTTCTCTCCGTGGAAATGTCACAGTTAGAATGTCTGTTTTTCTAGGTATTTTTGAGCAGTAAAAAACATCTGTAACTTTTTGTTTCTTTAATGTTTGTTAGTTTTATTTTTTGTTATGTCTTTATTCCACCAAAAAAAAAATCTAAACAAACAAAAAAAAATTCTCACTTTTTTCATTCTTATTGTGTTTTATTTTGTACGATCATAAACGATAAACTTTTGTGCCTTCATTAACAATATTATTAGTTTGTACGACCATAAACGAAAAAAAAGTTAACTTGAAAATTACCGCTTCATGACATCACAAGGTGAAACAGAGGATTTTGAGCTTTGGAGATGTAGACAGACTAATAATAAAGGATTACTCAAACATGTGTGACTGAAACAAAGCCCGAGGTATGTTTTTGAGAAGGTAACAACATTCTAACATGGCTAAAAGCTCACAGCAGTCAATTTTGCATAAAATAGGACCTTTAAATTATTTCAGCTAAACGTGTTTTTAAGTACAACTTCGTTTTCATCTTCTTGTCTTATTCTATCCTTACATTTTACCTGTATTCTTACAAATAAATATCTATCTATCTCGATATGGGAGTGCCACAAGGATCAGTTTTAGGTCCATTATAGTTTCCATAATGTATTGCAGTTTTCGCCCCATTTTCAGGTGGGCGTGATACTTTGATACTTTTACTTTAGTAGATTTTTTTCATGTGATTCTTTTACTTTTACTTGAGTAATCTTTTGCACCTGTATCTGTACTTTTACTTAAGTAGCAAAACTGAGTACTTCTTCTACTGCAGTTTGAACCAACTCAACATGTATGATTAATAGTCCAATGAGATTCATTTGGTCTTCCGATATTTTATGTTAGTAGGTTCTTTATTCAGACCTGTAATGTAATATAGGAAATACCCTGCATGTCCTGCATTAAAACATGCATCGGGGAAACAGGGAGGGCGTTCAGTCCATGAAATAAGGAACATAGAACAGAATGCGAGAAGGAAAGAGCGAAGGTGTGCACACGAGCAACAAAACACAAAGCAGAACAGGAACAACTCAAATCGGCCATTTCTGACCATTGTAAAAGCGAGAACCACATTATGGACTGGGATGGAGCAAACACCATTGGGACAGAGGAAAACAAACATCGCCGCTGGATTAAAGAAGCAATCGAAATATGGAAACATGCCCACAGGACTGTAAACCGGGACGAGGTTTTTTTTTTACTCTCACACACCTGGGATACTGTCCTGAGGAAGTCGGATTGCAGATGGCGCTGTCGTCCTGCCTCCACCGGTAGGAAGACAGAGACAAAACCTGTTTAAATCAGCTGACCAGACACGTCACAGCGACATCACGTGACCACTGTGAGGGAGACCGCTAGTGAGCAGTCGAAACTGTCAAACTAGGTCTGAAAAAAGAACCTAATAACATAATGTATGATTATTATCTGCACAAAACCGTTTAGAGTAGTTTCTTGAATGATTGGGACAAATACAATATGATCTCATAAGCTGAAATGTTTTTGTTAGATGGGCGTGATTGAGTGGCCGGTGGACGTGTAATCTGCCCATTTTACGAAGAACTGTACCGAACTGTGACGTCGTTGTGTCCTCCAATACCCATGTGGGACAATTTTGGGGCATTTAAAGTTCACACTGAAGATCACATACAAATCGGTTTTCACAAAAAAATCCAAATTGAGCATTAAGCCCTGCAGTCTTAACTTAGCTTGATAATGCAGGGTTACTCAGACATGTTTGAATGAAACAAAACACAACTCCAGGTCTATTTTTGATGAGATAACAACGTTATAACAAGACTTAAAGCTCACAAGAGTCCATTTTCCTTAATATAGTTCCTTTAAAGTTGTTTTCAGTTTGTCATTTCAGCGTGTTTGAGTATTCCAGAGTGTTGTACGCTGTGGACAGACACACAGATCTCTCCGTCACTTCTTTATGTGTGGAAATGAGGGCGCTGTGACAGGCCCCGATGAGCGATGCATTGGACCATCTGTGCTGTGTAACTCTGCGGTGACGGCTCTGCGCTGTGTCCCCCTGTCAAACTGTGAGCCGTCGTCATGGAGACACGGATAATGTTTAGGACTGAAGACATAAAGAGGCAGAGGCAGGACACGGAGGAGGACAGGGCTGTTTGTGTGTCTGCTATCCCACAAACCTTCAACTATTTGGGAACACAGCGAGGGAGATAATGGGGGAGGAATGGAAAATGCAAACATTGCCAACATGTGTTATTTTTTTAGGCTTTTTATACTTACCCTGGGCATTGTAGATTATTTATTTTAGGTATAAATTATAAGAATATGTGCATGGACGTCACTATTGTCATCAAAATGGTCAGCTATGCATAACCTTTATCATAGTCATCTTGTAATTTCACATATATTTCCCATTTTGCACTATTTTCACTTTTTGTTTTCTCTTGAATTTTTCAATAAATCAAGCGTATATATAGATTATACAATAACATAGATTAAAAAAACAAAACAAAACCACACAAGCAAAAAAGAACAGTGAACAACAAGAGGATTGTTCATAATATCTTTTTCAGCTCAGCGAATAGTATTACCTGTGAAACTTTGGTGATTTGTAATAATTGCAGAGGATGTGGGAGATCTTAGTCTTGTACGAATGCGCCATGTCTGTAATTTGTAAAGTAAAAATTTCACCGCAAATTACCTACGATATTTCGCCAAACACAGATGTTCAGTGATAATACAAGTCATGTGTGAATCTTCATCTCAGTGTTTGTTGTGGTAATTGCTCGCCTATTCTGTCTCTTTCTTGTATTTCGGCATTCTTTTTTCTTTCAATCTCTGTCAGTGTCAGTAAAATAGATTTATGGATTTCACTCATCCTGTGTGAATTCGCTGCAAGTAACATAGAAGTGGGGCCGTAATAGGCTCTATTCACGTTAGGTCACAAACCAGGAAGACGTTTGCAAACCGACACTGACTAGTTATCGACACTGGGCATTACAGGAAAAAAATTATAATATTTTACTCAGTACAGATGTCAGTAATGTGTGTTACAATGCATTTTTAACCTGGACTGAAGTGGTGTTTTTTTTGTTTTTCTTAATACAAATTCACTAAAATTATGCAAGATTAGCAGCTGTGAAATGCCATTGTTACCGTTCCGGATGATGGGACGGGCCCGAAGGTGTGCCCACGTAGACTGTCGGGTAACCGCGGGTGAAAGGATCAACCCAGAACTCCACGCTCCACGGGCTGAGCACAGCCAATGCCCGATTGCGCTTTGCGGACACCCTGCTATACGGGCTCGGGGTTCTCTCAGGGGCGGTCCTAGATTCCAAGTCCTAGTCCAAGATTAGTCCTGGTTTAGACCTGGTTTAGACCTGGTTTATTCAGTCCTCCTGGTTCAGTCCTTGGTTCAGTCCTGGTTTAGTCCTGGTTTATTCCTGGTTTAGTTGTGTAGTAAAGTAACAAATTACTTTGAAATGACAGTAACAAGTACACATTACAGTTTTGAAATAACTTTCCCAACAATGGTTGTATGTCAGTGTGGAAATGATGAAAACTGAGGTATGGTTCTAATTGTTGATTATCTGAACATAACGGAACACTACAATGACATGTAGATGAAGATGGAAAGTTGTAATCGCATCTTTCCAAACGTCTTCCTGGTTTGTGATGTAAGCACGGATAGAGCCTATTTGCAAATTACCAGACATCGCCAGGTTGTACTTATCCTGTGCGAATAGGGCTCATGACTGTCTCCATGGAGACAAGTAGGTAGAAGAGCAGACCTTCTACCACAAAAGTTACGCAGTGCACCTTTCAGCCTCACGACTGAGCACTGAAGTTCACCGTGATATCTTACTTACAAATTGCCCATGTTTCTCGCAGTTGCCTTTCATTCATCTTTATTTTTTTTTCACCCTCTGCGTATCATCACTGGTAATCTGCTGGAAAATGCCCGGTGTGGAGTAGACTGGTGTGCTTGTGCGTCTGCGGTGAGAGGAGGCCGGTCAGTCGCTCTAATTGAGGAGAAGTCTACACCCTGTCGTCATTAATCACTGAGGTGTCAGCTGCTCCCGGGACCTCACAGTGCCACTGACGCAGGCGCTCACGGGGAATATTAGGGCTCTCCATCAACTTCACACTCACACGGGTCCTCCCCCTTCTCCCTCCACCTCCCGGCGCTGAGTGTTTGGGCAGGAGTGAAGGAATCGGCTCTGCGTCGGACAGACGTGGCGTTGTATGTGGATTGACTTGTGGTTAAAGATGTGAGAAGAGATGAAGGGTGGTGAAGAGGAGCAGCGGTGGAAGAAGTACTGCATTTTGATACAGGAGCAAAAAATTAAGTAGAATATGTTTTCCCAGTGCAGATACAAGCTCTTAGCTGTGCTGTCTGAATCTGCATAAAGTGTTTTTATCCTCTGTGAACTGGGAAGTAAAGCTCTAAAGCCCAATTTATGGTCGTGCGTCAAATCATCTGCGTTGTGAAACCAAGAGTCGCCTTGAATCCCCTCCTCAGAGTGTCTGTGTCAACCGATGTGCACCTCCAAAATTTTGTAACTACGCATGATGTAGACAGAAAGGGAAAGCGGTGCAGACAACAAGGGCTGTGATTGGTCCTCCTAAATTTCTGGTACTCTGCTTTTCCGCTTCATTTTGTAAACACGAACGCCATTTTAAAATCCTAGCCTCCTAGCGTTCTGGTGGTGAATTACTTTGCGGTGCATAGACCTTGACGCAGATCCATAAATCTGCAGTGTGCGTTGAGGCGACGCAGAATTATAATTCAGCCTTTAGCATGCTAGCTGTTGTTCACAGACATAAAACCATCCAGCTTTTTCAGTTGCGATACCGATTCCAATAATATGGCTTTACGTATCTGCTGATACCAGATATCAACTGATACCAGTACAGAGACAGAAAACAGCATTATTTCCTTAAAATAAAAATAAAATAAGACAACAGTGATGGAGCTGTCACTACAGAACAACTTTGAATAAATAAGTACAAACATTCTGAGACTTTCTAGAAAAAGTATGACCAGTAAATAGTCTGTCCAACCAGGGTATCAGCTGAAATGAAGTCACCCCGCACCCGAGAGCTGCTCAATTATCAAAAAAATCATTATCACAATTATTCTGGTCAATACTGAAATCACGATTATTCAAATTATTTATTTCTCTCTCTCTCTCAAAAAAACCAACAACTTTGTTATTGATAATTTAAAATATACTTTAAACATGAAATAAGGCATAGAAAAAGATAAATGTATCCAAAATAAAGTATATATCAGCTGTTCTACAATCTCTATAATTTAAAAATAACCCAAAATAAACTTTGTTAAGCTTTATCGTTTCAACTCAATTATATGAGTTTAGACATCGTTTGACACACAAATTGAAATCATGATAAAAATTAAATTAACTGCACAGCCTTACTGCACACAATCTGTTCAGTCTCCTGCCTCTGGGAGGAGGTACAGGAGCCTCTGTTCCCACACCAACAGACTCACTAGCAGCTTCATCCACCAGGCTGTTAGGATGCTGAACTCTCTCCTCTCTCTAACCACCAGGAGGCTACAAATAGGCGTCTCCCCAAAGAAGAACACTGGGTCTTTTCCATTTATTACTATTTATTTATATGCTTGGGAGTGAGAAACACAATTTCAATTCTTCATATGTTTCGAATGAAGAATTGACAATAAACTTTTTTGAATTTTAATTTGAATTGAACAGATATTTGGAAGCCAATATCCAGTCCAGCTCATTTTTAATATTGGTGCTGATATTCCTTACCAATATCGTATCAATCCATCTCTAGTTGTTAGCATTTCTCTGAAGACAAAAATCTGCTCTGTGAGAAACACTAAGTGAGGAATACTTTTGGACTTCTGCAAAAGAGTTCAAATAATGTTCTGTTTTGCTTGAATAGACTGTTGCCATGCTGAACGTTGGCGAAGAATATCACTTATCCATTCAAATAAATCACTTCGGGACTACTCTGAAACATTAAAACCATGTGAATTATGACATATGACAAAACCTTCCATCTGAAATCATTACACACGAGCTCTAGTACACGCCCCCTCTGCCTTCTACTCTCCATTTTACATGTGTCAGCCTGTGGACAATAGCTCGGCGCGGCTCAACGCTGAAGGACCGGCCACATAAATGAAGTGTGTGGGTGTTGACTCAGCTGGGATGGAGCCCACTGGTGTCTGTGTGTGTATGTGTATGTGTGTGTGTGTGTGTGTATGCGAGGGGGTGAGAGGAGCAGGAGAAAGGGGAGGAGGGGGGGTATTTAAGATGGATGGGGCAGATTGATGACTGCTGGGATGGGGAGAATAGTGAGGCATTTGATGAACGAGTGTTAACTGGCAGCCGAGGCATTAATTCCACCTCCCCGAGAAGACGGAGAGCGCTCCCCTCTGCGTGACCTCCGCCGTGAATCATGGAGCGAGTCCTGGAGAGAGCTGGTCTGTCTGCTCCGGGATCTGGGTTAAGATACTACCAACAGAGATTGCTTGCAGTATCATGGCCTTGACGGAGACCTGGCTTTATACGAACATCCCGGACAAAAGTGCATTCTATTTTTGCTACTTATTTAGAATTTATTATTACCATTTATATGTTTTCTCTTTCATTATATTGTGATGTGTGAGCTTCTGTGTCCAAAGGAAGAACTGGAGAGAACTGTTTAAAGGGCCTATATGATGGAAAATTGACTCTTGTGAGCTTTAAGCCATGTTATAATGTTGTTACCTCATCAAAAACATACCTGGAGTTGTTTTGTTTCATTCACACATGTCTGAGTAATTTTATTTAATAGTCTGTCTACATCTCCAAAGCTCAAAATGTAATCTAGCTAAGTTAAAATTACTTAAATTAAGAACATTTTACTTTATTTGAGTAGATTCAACTTGACAAGTCAAATTATCTACCAATGGATTAAGTGTGTTTTTCTTCATTTAAGTAACAGTTAGATTTTGTTTCATATTTTAAGTGCAAAGAGTTGCTGTTTTTTTATTTTAAGTGTAGCAAGTTGTGTTTTAATAGATTTTAAGTACAAAAAGTCTTGTTCCACTGGGAGATAATTTATAGCCTGATTCATCAGCCGGTTTCATTTCGTAGAAACCGTCTGACCTCGCAGCATTAGGATTCGTTCACTTGACAGTAGGTGGGTACTTTTTTTATTTAACCAATCACTGCTATTTGTTCATGATGTATGTAATGTGCCAAATCCTGTAGGAAGAAGGGCAATAATGTCTTTCTTCTTGATAAAATTCACCAAACATTCTCTTTGTTCTGGCTTTAAATCCTCAATCTCAAGAATCGTTGCCAACACAGAATGTATGACTCTTCGTTGATTGGTTAGTGCCTGGACTTCACACTTCTGGGGTTTTTGCGAACTGTCTATTGTATTCTGATTCCTGACCTAGTCACTGGAAATGTGTTCAAATCACGATGAAACTTTCTTAATTGAAGTCATCTTAACTTGACTAGATTTAGTTTTTTTGCAGCGTAGTTTTCAAGTTAACAGCTCCTTTTACCTTTAGTTCAGTAGAGATTGGCAATTCCAGGCCTGAAATCATTCAGTTGATAAAAGATTTAATAACAGTTATTTCTTTGTGTGGTCTGTACTCAAACAGAGCAAAGAATCATGGTCTATGTTGTTTCCTTTGTTCATTTCGCTATTGGTATATCATAACTGTTAATTTAAGAATTAATAATAATAATAAAAAGACTTAATTTGATATATTGCGATGTCCCGCAACATTATAGTGAAACTTTTAATGATACAAAATCACTTTCAATTTCAGTTCTGGTTCCATCCCTGAGTAGCACTGCTGGTATTTGCAGGTCCTCTTCAGTTCTGTTTGATGTATGTAGAGAAGTTGTGTGTTTGACCTTTGGGTTAGTCCTCAGATCAACTTTAGTCATGGTGAAGTACAGATTTCAAATCCAGCAAAGATCTGGTTTTAGTAGAGTAGAGTCATAGACTACTCAACCCGGGTAAGTTTTCGAGGAAGTAACAATATTATAACATGGTTTAAAGGTGCACTGAGTAACTTTTCTGGAGGAGGGTCTGTCAAATGCCTTTCTCCATGCAGATGTTATTGCTTTGTCTAAAATGTTTCACAGTATGTTATTAAACTTTTCTATCTTCATGGAGACCAAACCAGACCAAGTTACAGGTCAGATCTGTGGAGAGGCGACCCCACACACAGTCAGAATGCCTGTTTTTCTAGGTAATTTTGAGCTATAAAACTGCCTATAACTGAATACAGAGCTCTTTAATGTCATACAGTGGAATATTCCAGGCAGAGCAGTGACATCCATAGAATCAAGCAGGTGACGGACCCAGTGCACCTTTAAAGCTCACAAGAATCTGTTTTGTGTAATACAGGAGCTTTAAACTGAACTCCCAATATAAGACAATGGGAGTGAAAGTGAATAAGCATTTTCCAGTTGTTTGGTCCTGATGTAAATAATCAGGGTACTTCTTCTCACATAATACTAACATAGAATATTATGACAGCCCTAATATATGTACAGTATATAATACAACATGGTACACATGGGTCTACTCATTTTCAGTTTGACATGGGCTTTTTTCGACAATATACTAAAGCTACAGCTACCAAGCTTGGTGTCATCATTGGTTAAGATTTTAGTTTGACCAGCAGATAAATGCAGTGGTTAAATCCAGTTTTTTAGTGATTTGGAGCAGATGTTCCATGCTTTTATCTCTACACGTCTTGACTTCTGTAATGCACTGTACACTGGTATCAGCCAAGCAAAACCGTCACGCTTACAGTGAGTCCAAAATTCTGCAGCTCGTCTTTAAACCAGCACACGTCGTACAGACACATCACACCTGTTTTATCCTCATTGCACTGGCTCCACATTCGTTTTAGAGTTGATTTTAAATTGTTAGTTTGTTTTTAAAGCACTTCATGGACTGGCCTCAACGTACATCTCAGACCTCATTGTTCCTACACTCCTTCGCGCTCTGAGGTCTGAGGTCCAGCTCCAACGTGTCTCCCAAAAAACAAGTCTCAAAAGTCGGGGTGACCGGACCTTTTCTGTGGTTGGCCCCTAGTTTGGAACGCTCTCCCCCTCACTTTAAGGTTACGTTTACACTAAAACGAATCATCCTGTGACCGTATCGGAAACAGTTTGCGTCCAGACACGTCGTTTCTGTGTCCACAATCAAAGCCTTCCCTATCCACACAGTAACGCAAACCCGCCTGAAACACTAGTCACATGGCGTCACGTCATTACAACGTCATGTGTGCAATAAAAACAAGGAAGTGGAGCACCATATCTAAAGAGGAAGATGGCAAACGTGAAAGTAGTACGTAGTTCTAGCTACGCTGTTTCCCGTTTGTCTATGGTTTGTTTAAATTGTTTTCCGCAATAGCGTCACAATGTCACGAACCCAGCCAATCAGGACGAGGCAAATCACAGTGGCGTGGTCCAATAAGGACGGCAACTAGAACTCCTACGTCAGTGTATCAGCGTTTTCAAGCATCCACACAGTGCCGGATCAGATCTGTACTCAGATGAATTCGTGGGAGCTGGCAGCACCGGATCGTTCCGTCTCTGGAGCCGTTTTCCATCGGATTAGTGTGGACGAAACCTGCATCTGCAACGAAAACAACTCGAATACGTCTGTGGATGGGCCCCAAGACCACCCCTTCAATCAGTTTGTTTAAAAAGACACTTTGAACCACTGACATTTAACACTGCGTGAGAATTGTGTGGTCCTCTGATTGTTTTTATACATTTTTTTTTATTTTTTTTGTATTTTTGTATTATGCTAATTTCAGTTTGTTTTTTGTTTTTTTTTGTTTTTAGTAGTTTTTATTGACTTGCTTATTTATTTATTTTATGCTTTATTTTATTTAATGTGTTAATTTATGTTGTGGCTACTCTGTGCAGCACTTTGGAGACTGTGTGTTGGTAAAATGTGCTATACAGATAAAATTGGATTGGATTGGACATAAACATTGTTCTATGATTGCCTTACCTGAAAAACGTGGAGATTATCAGACAAATGTGGAACTTTGTCATTGGCTGTTAGAATTGACACCTGTCAGCACACATCACCTGTAATTCTCCTTGACAACTTTAGGGGGCAACCCACTCCAGCGTATCTCCTCCTTCAGACTCTGACAAATGCCTTGCACTAAATACATAAGCACGCAACACCTAAAATACCCTTGACCCATTTTTAGTTTCTTTTAAAAATACCTTCAAACTAGCACATAGCGATAGAACACGGGGCTGTCCGCTCTCTCACGCTGCAGTTTTAAAGAAGAAAAATCCCCGTACAGTCCCAAAATGGTGCCCAGAGAGGTGACGGGGTCGGGCTAACCTTGCGGCCCGTGGTGGGGGCTGTAGATGTGCTCTGAGAGGGGTCATCCATTTTGTTAATGGTGCTGTCAAGTGACACCTGTGCTCGCCTTTCCCCTGTCTGCGGCGCTAATGAACCGCGAGAGGAGAAGAGAGGGAGAAGAGGGGAGGAGGAAGAGGAGGCCGAGGGTCAGTGGTCGCCGCGGAGACCAAACCACGGCCCCTGCACTTAAGAAACTCCTACACGCTGTCAGACCAGTATAGGAGGTATTAGACAGGAGAATGGTTTGAAGACAGACGTTTTGAAAGGTGACGCTAAGTTGAATTAGCTGGAGGGACGTTGTCAGTCATTTTTAGGGCTTAAATTACATGTTAGACAAGGTAAAATGGTTGGTGTCCTAACATGTACCGCAAATGTTTCTTCAGAATGGAAATTTGACTGTGTTTCAAGAGCCCATATTACGCAAAACTGATTCTCATGAACTTTAAGCCATGTTATAATTCTGTTACCTCATCAAAAACAGACCTGAAGTTGTGGTTTGTTTCATTCACACATGTTTGAAGATTCTTTTATTATTAGTCTGTCTTCATCTCTAAAGCTCAAAATGCTCTGTTCCACCTTGTGATGTCGTGAAGTGGTAGTTTTCAAGTTAACAGTTCCTTTTACCTTTAGGATCACAGACTAAATATCTGTGTATGTTTTTGATTAGGAAACAACACAGAACAGAAAACAGTGTTACCTGGGCCTTTTAAGTACAGTTTTAGTTTCATTTGGTAATGTTCAGAATCAGAGGTGGGGATCTGAGAGTCATGACTTGGACTCAAGTCAGACTTAAGGCACTATATTTAGGACTTAAGACTTGACTTGATCAAATGGACTAAGACTTGGGACTTGACTTGGACATAAAGGTCAGTGACTTGGGACTTGGACTTGAGGCGTATGACTTTAAATGACTTGATGCCTCTGCTAAAAAAAAAAATAAAAAATAAATAATATATATATATATATATATATATATATATATATATATATATATATATATATATATATAATATATATATATATATATACACTTTTCTCTTTACAGTTGATAAATGTGGTGCTTAATTTTACAGAAACAAACTGGAACACGTCCCTATCAATTCTGTTTGTTACTTTGGATGTTACTGAAGTACTATGAGATGGTATCCTCAAATGTACTACAGTAATATACAGTACAATACAGTGACATACAGTAATATACAGTAATATACAGTACAGTACAGTAATATACAGTACAATACAGTAACATACAGTAATATACAGTACAGTACAGTAATATACAGTACAATACAGTAAAATACAGTAATATACAGTAATATACAGTACAGTACAGTAATATACAGTACAACAGAAGGAACTACATTGAACATGATCCTTCCATTTCAGACACATGACAAAATAACTGTTATTTAGCACTGAAAATCTGAATTATTTCTATTCTGACCATAATGAAAAGAAAAAAATTAGATTTCTACAACTCTTATATAAATACTCATATATAAATATATCATGACGTTTTAAGTACACTTTAGTTTAAAATTCATATAAATTGCAAAAAACCAAGCTGTATTTGGTACTTTGGTTTAAAGACTTGACATGACTTGAAGTTCGAAGCAGACGACTTGGACTTGACTTGGACTTGTCTGTCTTTGACCTGGGACTTAATTAATTAATTCATTTTAATTAATTATTGTATTAATATAGCGCCTTTCAAGATAACCAAAGCGCTTTACAGAACATTATTCATTCACTCAACACTCAGACTTGACTCGGACTTGAGGTCAGAGACTTCAGACTTACTTGAGACTTGCAAAACAATGACTTGATCCCACCTCTGTTCAGAATCCATACGAAAAAAATGAACATTTGCTTTCAAAAGTCACACTTTTACCATAAATCTTAGTTACACAATGTAACTGTAGTTCTATGAGTGCGTACATCTGCATAGAACTGAACCCAGCTTATTATTGATGTAGAGTTGGTTTGTAGTTCTGATGTTGACTTGTAGACTCTGTTCTAGTCTTGTCCTAGTCCTAGTCTATTCCAGGTTTAGTTCCAAGTTTAGTCCCAAGAGCTTTGACCATAGAACACACCCTTTGTTGCCAACTGAACCATTTCTACATAAGTCAAATTTCAGCTTTTTTTGTTTTAAATGTTCATATTAGTCGCAAATTTTTGCTTTTATTGTTGGCTGTGTGTTTGATTTTCTGCAAGCTACTTTTATTCTGACCAACAAGCACTTTACAATGTCCTCTGCAGATCAATAACATATTCAAATTAGCTCCTGAAATATCTCTAAATGTCTCCTCCACTTTACCAACCATCTATCCATCTCCCATAACACCACAACATAACCTCCACGTTGCCTCGGCCTCCTCCTCTCTGCATAACCCTGTATACATGTTTGCGGTCACCATTACAGAGGCAGCTCTCCGGGGGATGTGTCAGCGCTTTGATGAATATTTCTCTATTAGCCTCCTCCTCCTCCCGTTGTCAGCACTGGCCTTTGTGTCGTGGTGCAATCCGTCAGCGCGCTACCAGATCCCGGCTATAGCCCCGCCCTCCCTGGGGTCATTACGGAGGTCCCAGCAGAAAGTGACCACTCTGCTGAGAAAGCTGTTTCGAAGCAAGTGCAGTCAACAATCAGCAATTAAAAAGGTGCAGCGGTAGGTAACAACAAAAGCAGAGAAAGAGAGAGGGGAGTGGGTGGAGGGAAAGATGGAGGACTGGTTCGAGGAGGTCAGGTATGGTCAGTGTAGCGAGGAGTTCAACGTCTGATATTACGCATAATTGACTCTTGTGAGCTTCAAGACATGTTAGAAAGTTGTTAAGTCATGAAAAACAGACCTGGAGTTGTGTTTTTTTTTTTTTTTTTTTATTCACACGGTTGAGTATTTTTGTTTTTTGTTATTATTATCCCTCTAGGGAAATTCTCCTCTGCATTTGACCCATCCTGTAGGCAGCAGTGGGCAGCACATGAGGCACCCGGTGACCTATCTCTATGATCTTGTTGCTAGGCCTAAACCAGGGGCACTGTTGGGCAAGTTACTTTAAAACTGTAATGTGTTATTTATGACTTGTTACTGTCATTTCAGAGTAATTTGTTACATTACAATATTACTGTATTTAAAATGTAAGGCATTACATTACTATTGTAAGTTCACCAAAATAGCTCAGAAGATGCTGAACTTTTGCACCGTATATGGACTGAACCAGGACTAAACCAGGACTAAACCAAGACTAAACCAGGACTAAACTAGAACTGAACCAGGACTAATCTTGGACTAGAACTTGGAATCTAGGACCACCCCTGAGAGAACCCTGAGCCCGTGGGAGCAGGGTGTCTGCAAAGCGCAATCGGGCGTCAGCTACATTTAGCCCCATTGAGCATGCATTTTTGCGCCGGTCCTTTTGCCCGCTGTTACCTGATGGTCTACGTGGGCGTGTCTCCGGCGTTTCACCGCTCCTAATATTGCAGTGATTTTAGTGAATTTGTATGAAGAAAAACCCACCACTTCAGTCCAGGTTAAAAAAGCATTGTAACACGCATTGTACCAAGTAAAATATAACATTTTTTTCCCTGTAATGCCTTACATTACTGCGTTACACCAAAAAGCAATGCATTACAGTAATTTGTTACTTTTATAACGTGTTACTCCCAACACTGCCCAGGGATGGGCTATCATTTTTTCCATGGGACCACATCAGAAACAGAAAATATTGTGGAGGACCAAAATGCTTCACTCAGTCCGCATAATATTCATTGTATTTCTTTATAAAAAGCAGTAAATATAATTGTTTTGACAAGCTACTCAAACTGGTAAGAGTTTATGTAATGACTAAACAATGAAAAAGTAAAGCTGCCTTACAAAAAAAAATATTAAAAAACACGTCTAAATTAAAAGCAATGCAGCTTTAGTCCATGCATGAGGTAAAATTATAAAATATGTTTAGCGTCAACCAAAGGGCCGTATGTGGGAGTTGTGCAATGTCCATGTCTGATTTAACCTATGGTGCATGTTTTGGGTTGATGGGAGAAACTGGAGTGCCCAGACACGGGGAGAACATGCAAACTCCACACAGAACAGCCCAGGCGACACGAGGATTGAACCCAGAACCTTCTTGCTGTGAGGCCTAAGTGCTAGTCACTCAGCCACCATGCCGACAAACCTTTATTATTAGTTGGTTTATGTCTCCAAAACTCAAAATGCTCTGTGATGTCATGAATGAAGCGGTAGTTTTCAAGTTAACAGCTATTTTTACCTTTAGCTCAGTAAATTGGCAATACCAGGGTTGAAATGACTCAGTATTATAATTCATTCTAGTGAAGGTGTATGTGTCATGGTTCATGTTCTGTAGTTGTTAGTTTTGGTTATTTTGGTGTATCTTTTCCTGTCGTGTAGTGTGCCCTTGGTGTTTTATTTTGACATTAGTCCTTGTCTGCTTGTAGTTGGAGTTTTACTTCCTGTCCCGCCCCAATGTGTTTCACCTGTGTCTGTGTGCATTTATACCCTGTGTTCTCCTCTGCCCTTTGTTGGTCCATTGTATTTGTCATTGTCAATATCTAATCGTGTCATGTCAGTTTAGTTCTGAATTTTAGATATTTTGGATTTATGGATTTTCAGATCTTTCTTTGTTATTAAAGAACTTTTACAGCAGTCCTGCATTTTGAGTATGGAGTTTACAACATAATGGAGCACTTCCTGTATTACCACATGACAAACAGTGTATTATGGGTAGGAGCGGTGCAAAAATATTGAAATATCGATATATTGTATCATTTAATGTGATGATACAGTATCAATATCGTGGGCTGGTGTATCGATACACCAGAGCATTTTTTGGTATATTTCACAAAATTTGTTTTTTTGCTTGTTTAGTGGAAGGAAACTTGTTTATGTTACACATTTGATATTTTCACTGTTTTTGATGATTAAAATGTGTGTTTTATATTAACTGTACACAAGAAGAAGATTTTTTTTTTATATCACAGCCATCATTTAGCCTTTATTTTGTATTGAACCGTATCGAATCGATTTGAAATATATCGTATCGAACCGAAAGTGCACTATATTGCGATATATATCGTATCGTAGCCTATGTATCGAGGTATGTATCGTATTGGCAACTTCTTATTGATACCCAGCCCTAATTCTGGGCCCTTTAAAGAGTGGGATTACATTACACTTCTACGGGGTTTTCATTACTTACACATGCATGTTTTGATCACTTTCATAGTTTTGAAAATGCTATATTTACCGAAAACAACATATTAAATACATATTCAAATATGTAATAAATTTCAGTTTCGAAGTACTCTCTCCTCTTGCTCTCCATGTTAAGTCACTCCTCCTTCAGAGCGCTATCACTACACCATCAGCGTGCTAATCAAACTACTGCACATCGCACCGTCTTTGTGAAACTGTAGTGTATTGTTTTGTGTCATGTCAGTGATAGCAGCCTCGCGTGCTTTCATTTGAATCACTGTTATTGTATTTATTGGACCGCAGCTAAGAATGCTTTTGTGGAACGGCCTGCCAAAAATTCTGCCAAAAAAAAAAAATTGTTAATGGTTAATACTTCTGTAATTACTGGATCTACAAAAATAAACTTAGAACACGACATCATTTGACATCCTTATCAGCAAACATCTATTCATCTAATTATCTAATCTTTCAATTTCAAGTCTTAGTGTAGCTTTTCATTTTTCAAGGCATTTGAAATTCATAATCACGACACTTACGTTTTCTATTTTTGTCTTTTATGGCTGAAATATCACACAGTAGGGCTTTAAGTGTCAAAACAAGCGTCAGGCACTTTGCGTTGCATTTAAGCGCTTTGTGTTGCATTTTTGTATGAAAAGCGCTCTATTAATAAAGTTTGATTTGATTTGATTTGAAAACCCTCCATGAATTTTTAACCACACACAGGGTTCCCACTCACAAAATTTAAAAACTTTTCCATGACTTTTTCATGTCCTAAAGTGAAGTTTCCATGACTTTACAGCACCTACATGTGTAGAACTGATCAGACTTTTAGGGCTAAATATGAAATGTGAACTCTTTCCACTCACCTTAAGGTTTGGGATTATAGTTTTTTAACATTCAAAATCCCGTCAATGCATTTATTGTCGTCTATTTTTAAACAAAAGACGCAGACGTTCGGAAATAATCATAATAGCCTCATGAGAACTTAACAGAACGCTGGAGTTGTGTGAAAGAGATACTAAAATTCCATGACTTTTCAGAAACTTTCATTGACTTTACAAAATTCCATGACTTTTACAGGCCTGGAGAATAACATTTTCAGTTTCCATGACTTTTCTATTGGATTTCCATGACCTACACACAGCTTCAAAAATACTATTTTGATTACGCACTGTAAATTGTACTCGAACTAGGTACTTAGACTTACACTTAGACAGACTTTATTGATCCACAAGGGAAACTATTTGGACACTTTTTACACTAATAACTGTCTATAAATAACATTCAGATTTTGGTATCGTATTGAAATACTGGAACAAAGTCTTCACACGTGTTCAAATCATTAGTACTATTATGATTATGCGTTTGAATGACAGGCCTACAGTGTCAACATTACAAATACAATTCTATGTGGTGTCATTTATAAGTCGTCAGTCATTAATTAAGACCGTTTCATTTATTCATTATATTTTCCAGTAGACTAGCCTGCTCCTAGTCCTCCGAGGCTAACTGCTAACAGGCTAACGTGACCCGGGCTAACCTCCGGAGGGACAGCCCTGTCAGCTGCTATGAGCCATGAAAAATCACAGTGCCCCATATAACCCAGTCATAATGATGGATGGGCCTGCTAACTGCACCGCTGCACACATACATCACTGTGCACGCCCGATATTAACATTTTAGACGTTTTATGGAGAAATCGATAAAGTTGCAAAAAAATAATAAATTGTATTGTGAATTCTGTAAATAAGGATAAAACATAATAGTAAGGTTTGAATCATATAGTGAGTGAAATATCCATTATAGGGTAGGGTAATTATAAGGGACATCTTCTTGCATGTTTAATTAAAATAACTTGTGTAAGTAAAACTGTAAAAAAAAAAGATAAAAACTTTGAATTTCAAGGCACTAACCAAAATAACTGAAGTAATTATTCACTATTATAGTATAAATTACTTCATAGCAACTGAATGTCAATAGTAGTATTTATAGACTTCTTGTACTCCAATCGAAATAAACTTGGTAAAAATCAATGAGCAGAAAAACAGTGAATTTCTTTGCCCTAAGTAAAATAAGTTACATAATTATTCAGTATTAGAGTATAAATAACTTCAGAGTGACCGAACAGTAGTAGTAGTAGTAGTCGTAGTAGTAGTAGTAGTTATTAACTTCTTGTACTTCAATCCAAATAAACTTGGTAGAAATAAATAAGGATCACAACAAAATTTTTTTATTATTTTTTTGCACTAAATAAAATAAGCTATGTAATTATTCAATATTATAGTATGAATAACTTCATTGTGCCTTAACCTTATAGTTATATATTTCTTGTACTTCAATCCAAATAAACTTGGTAGAAATCAATGAGGATCAAAATAGTGAATTTCAATGCACTAACCAAAATATCTTAAGTAATTATTCAATATTATAGTATAAATTACTTCAAAGCAACTGTACCTTAGTAGTGGTAATTATAGACTTCTTATACTTCAATCCAAATAAATTTGGTAGTAATGAGTAAGGATCACAACAGCAAGTTTCTTTACACTAACTAAAATAAGTTTTGTAATCATTTGATATCATAGTGTAAATTATTTTATAGTAACTCAACCTTGAAGTTATACATTTCTTGTACTTCAATTCAAAAAAACTTGGTAGAATCAATGAGGATCACAACAGTGAATTTCTTTACACAACCTAAAATAATTTACGTAATTATTCAATATTATAGTATAAATTACTTCATAGCAACTGTACCTTAGTAGTAGTAGTAGTAGTAGTAGTAGTAGATATAGACTTCTTGTACTTCAATCCAAAAAAACTTGGTAGAAATCAATGACAACAGCAAATTTCTTTGCACTAACCAAAGTAAGTAATTATTCAGTATTATAGTATAAATTACTTCATAGTAACTCAACCTTAGTAGTAGTAGTAGTAATAGTTATAGACTTTGTGTACTTCAATCCAAAAACCTGGTAGAAATCAATGAGCATAAAAACAGTGAATTTCTTTGCACTAATCAAGTAATTATTTGATAAAATAGTATAAATTACTGAACCTTGTACTTCAATCCAAATGAACATGGTAGAAATCAATGAGGATCAAAACAGAAAATTGCATTGTAAATTGTAACGTTTATTTAATAAAATAATATTTGTTCTTATCAGATAGCACAGCCATCATTAATTTTATTTATATCATACTTTTTGTATCTTTGTACCATTTCTTTTTGTTGACCCCCGACCCCCAAAAAATGAGCTTGGAAAAATATTACATCTTTGCATATATACAAATAAAAACAATGGCGTTGTAGTTTACATGCATCTCAGAGTTAGCCTTAGCATAGAGAAAAAATTATGTAAATCGAAAAAAGCGTGAAACTCGTCAAATGAAACCAGTCCATATTTGGCATGGAGCAAGGTTTTTATTCTTGTATGGTAGGCAGAGTTGTCATTTAAAATTGTTATGTTTTAACAATTTTAGTCTGAAAATAAACACAAAAAATCCCCCAGAGTTGAAAACCAAGCGCTTGCGTAAAAAATAAATACAGATTTTTCATTTCTGGGAGACAAAAAACAAAATGAAGACTTGCTGTGATAAAGCCACATTGTGTCACTTTCAAGCTCTTTAGTCTTTCAAGTCTTTCTTATTGTGCTGCTCACCATCCATCACTGCCTCCTTTGTCCCAGTCCTGATCCCAACAGGTGCTACTCCGAGCGGGCAGACCTCCGGCACGCTGACCCCTGTTCCCAAGAGCCTCCGGGATAGTCCGAAAACAGTCACTGCGGACGTGAGAATAGCATCAGCATCACTGGTATCCCAACGCGGACGCCGAACCGAGTCTCTGCGAATACAACGCGTACGGGGAGTAGTATGGTGAGGAGGAGGGGATGGAGGGCATTGGCAGTCCTGGGGCGGGTAGATGGGACTTGCTGTAGGGGTGGTAGCGCGCCAAGCCAAGTCCAGGAGACCCACGTAAGGAGAAGGAGCTGGGGAGGGTGCCCGGGCTGCTCGGCGGGGGCAAGTGGAGGTGACAAGAAGCGGAAGATGACACCGAAGACGGATACGCTGACAACATTTTACTGTCCACCATTCCGGGAAGCGCCGTGTGGGTGCGCAAGTGAGCTAGCAACTCCTCAGACGTGGCAAAACGCTTGTCACACGGCCCGCCCACGGACACCCAGTTACAGGCGTGGGGCAGGGGGTCGTTGGGCAGCATGAAGCCGTAGGTGTAGAGCGGGTGGGAGAGGGACCCCGGGGTGCTGCTGGAGGACAGGGCGCCGGAGTGGAGGGAGTGCAAATGGTGCGAGGGGTAGACCAGAGGGAAGCTGGATTTCATGGAGGAAGGGTCGTGAACACAAGAGTTACAGTTACTGCCGCCTAAATGATGGCCGTTGGGGTAGGTGAGGCAGTAAGGGTCCCGGCACAGACCCTGCATTAGGGAGGGAGGGGATGCGCCTGTTAGTGGACTGGAGCTGGGGTGTTTTCCAGGAAGTCCTAAGCCCAAACTAGACTTGGTAGGGTCCAAACTTGGGACAAATTGAGAAGGATAGCCAGCGTAGGCCCCTATAACAGAGCCGTGGTAGCCCATAGACGCCGGGGGCAAGGGGAAGACCGAGTGTCCGGGTTTGAAGGGGGAGACAGGGGCGATGTGTCCTGAGCCAAGCCCAGGCTGAGAGGAGGCCTGTGGGTCAGACTTGCTCTCGGGGCGGGGGCTGCTAGCGGAGCTAGCGTTGCTGGAGTTAGCACTGGCTCGGACATGGCTAGAGTTGGCCAGCTGCGCTCCGTCTAGTCCTGACTTGGAGGTGTCTGAGTCCTTCTTGCCCCCACTGCTGTTGGAAGAGTCCGAAGCGGGCTGCTCTGAGCTGGGAGGCGTCCGGTCAGAGTGCTGGCTCTGGGGGTGTGTGGGGGAGCGGGCAGCGGGGGACTGGCTCTGTCTGAGGCTCTGGACGTGCAGAGGGGGAGAGTGAGAGCCAGGGGAGCGGGCGTGAGGAGGGAAGGAAGGACATGAAGCAGAGCTGCTGTTGTTGCTGCCGTTTGGGAGCCTGAAGGACTTCTCAGAAGAGCTCTTTGTCACTATGACATCCTTCCGAGACTCGCCCGAGGATTTGGAGTAAGGCTTAAAGCTGGACTTGTCCTCCGGAGAGTGGTGCTGCTCTCCGCTCTTGGAGCGGCTGGAAGACTCCTTGTCTCCCAGGCTGCCCGAGGACAGAGAGGACAGTTTGGACGAGGACGGAGGGTCGGGTTTGCCAATCTGAGAGCAGGTCTGAGCCAGCAGAGCCAGAGGACTCTTCTTGGCATCCAACTGAGAGCAAAACAAAACAGAGCACAAGTGTGAGTGTGGTGTTTACTAATTAAAAAAAAAAAAAAAAAAACTATAAAAACGAACAAATAATATCTCTATCAAATATCGTAACAACTAATTTTGAAAGGAAATTATGAAAAAAAGTGTACATGGGAAATAGACCTTAATTTAAATTAATCAAAACACAATCGTAAAAATGGGAATTATTTATAATTTACACTAAATTCGCTTCCAGTGGTTTTTACATTTGTATTTATTACAATTCAAATTGCCCCTTGTCTCAAACTTGCCAAAGAATCGCAGTGCGTAAAATGGCGCATATGCTCTCGTAAATTTTAGTACTGCCAGGGCGCGCACTTGCCTTTTCTCATTAATCATCATGAAATTCCAAACACCGTAGAATTTCACTCATAAAAATGGTGATTTGACGCGTTTGTACTCACTTCTATACTGACGGGCGCGGACGTGAGAGGTTGGAGGTACTCCGGGTGCAGCAAGTGGCCGCTGTGCGCCGTCAACATCTTTACGATCCGAATGGGTAACCTTTTGGCCTGACGGGACGGGTCCGAGGGTGAGAGCGGAGGCGCGGAGGCAGACAGGCACGGTCCGGTCCGCTCTGGTTCAGCGCTGCGCTCCGGGGACAGGCTGCGGAAAAGCGCGTCAGCTGCTTCAGATCCGCAGGGGAGATCTCTCATCTGGATTCAAAGCCACGGGGTTTGAATCGCATCTACGAGCAGCGATGCATGGCGACAAACTCAGAACACAAAATAATCCAAATGGAACGCGTGTCCTCCGTGTCGTACCCAAAGTGTCTCTAAAGCTGGAAAAATGACATCCTTTTCCACATAATCCGTTATCCGCGAACGTTAAGTGAATCACGAAAGAAGCCACTGGTTGGAAGAATATCCCGCAGAGGAGGTGAGTGTGGAGCAGTCCTCTCGCGTCCGCGGCTCTGTCCCTCTGCAACTGCTGCGTACTGCCTCGGCGCGCACACATACGCACCGATAGAGGGAGGGACTTCAAAGACATGCCGCGCACCAATCACAGAGCAGCGGGGCGGGGCCAACGCGACGGGGGCGTGACCTCTTTCTCAGACCACACCCTCTTTTCAGACGGGATAATGAATGTAAGCGAATGTGTGTCAGTGACCCCCTTAGAGCCTTTTATCAAAGAGAGAGAGCGCCATAACTCATGTAGTGGCATGTGCAATCTATACCAGAGCATGTAATAAAACCAAATGGAAATATGACTCAAAGCACACCAGCGTAACATACATCACAGCGGAAATATCTTTGATCCTTTGACTTATGCTTTACCTGTCATCACAGTTGTAGGCCTACACAGACTTTCGGGTTCAGAGCCATGTTAATGCTTCCCATAGGTTTAACTTATTTATGATTATACTTTTATTTTAGTCTTATTACATCCTTGTTTAGTCTTGGTTAAATCGTAGCCCAGGTTTGATGCCGTGTTTTGGCTTCTTTAGTCCAGAGTAGTCCACAATGTTTATTTATTAGGTGCAGAGGCGGTGCTAGAATTAGGCAAAAGTAGGCGGTCGCTTAGGGCCCCTCAACCTGGAGGGGCCCCCAAACAATTGCCCTCAGTGCCACAAATGGCCGAAGCCTCAGAGCAATTTAATTTTCTCTCAATTTGACATTAAATTAAACAACAATCATAAGAAGAAGAAAAAAATAGTAATAATCATATGTAATGGATGTAAACAAAAATGTATTTGTACTATCAACAAAAATACAACTACTTGTTATCTAACAGGCTACCTAACTAATAAGACAAGTTTCCATAATTCACATAAATAGAGATGTGCATGTCTCAAGGACAATGGGGAAAACCAAACATTAAAGATATTCAAAACAAAAAAAAAGGGCTCCAAACTCAAGGCCCCCAAATTACTAACTCCGCCACTGGTCCCGTGTTTTGGCTTCTTTAATCCAGAGTAGTCCATGTTGCTTATTTATTAGGTGTCAGTATCAGCAGGGCCGTTGACAGAAATTTGGGGGCCCGGGGCAAGAAGCCTCACACGGGCCCCTTTAATGTAAACTAATAAGAAAAGTGTCCAATTCTGGGCCTACACTTGAACCATGGTCGGTACCACCAATTTCAGTAACACCAGAACTACCTACAATTACTACTAAAATTGTGAATACTTTTTTTCTCTTAAAATGCCTTGACAAGACTTAAAGGGCCCATCTCATGCAAAATAACTCTTTTCACATTGTATCTTCTGCACATATACAAGCACAATTTGGGTTTTGGAACATCCATTACACAATAGTTATGAAATCTTACTGATTTCTTGGAGGCATCACAGACCAGGAACTATGATAGTGGTAGGAATAAACTTTTATTCATCATGGCGATACAGCACATTCAGCATTATGTGTTGGACCTGGAATCGGACAAGGACTTTGAGGTGCAAGAAGCGCAAGCACCTGCGTTGGCATCAGCTGAACAAGTATTAATAAACGTTAGTAGATGAACTTATTATATCGTGCACACTGCAGTGTAGAACAATGAGCTTACACTATACTGTCGCTTTTGTTTAGTTGTTCATGTGGGAATTGTCAGTTGATGCGGGGTGGAGGCAGTGGAGCGGGGTAGGGGGGGTCATAGGTGTAGCTGCCGCATCATCGTTGTAGCAGCTTTAGTTCGTTGTCACATGGGAGGGTGGCAGAAATACGCTGTAATTTGTTAAAAAAACACCAAATCAATCTAAAAAACACTTCGGCGACATATACAAGGCCCACACATCACTCTTAGAATGTAGAAAGCTCTGAAAAGTTGATTTTGCATGAGATGGGCCCTTGAATTCAAAGAGCTAAGATTTAAAAGTGTTATTTCTTCATGTAGTTTGCACCAAAACAGAGCAAAGGATCATGGTCTATGTAGTTCAATTTGGTTTTTTTTTTGCTATTGCTGCAACATAACAATGAATTTAAGCAAAGAAACTTGTGATTCAATATATTGTGACAGCCTACGGTATTATTGAGAGACTTTTGACGATACAATATTAGGATATTTTGGTTATTGTTACACCTGTATGAAATATGCAGGATTTGTGTGTTAAACATGTGTGAATGAAACAAAATACATTACATACAACATAGATCAGAAGAAAGCGTAATACGAGCGCTTTAATTATAACCTCAGTGACCCCGTCTGTTTCTTTATTTAGTTCTATACATCTGCAGTAATGTAATTCATCTTAAGTCTGGTTTATGCCTCTCATTGCCAGGCCATTCATTTTGTTTGTTGAAGTGAAATCTCCACATAAGTACCTTTTATTATCAGTGTGACTTTGACTGACAGGTGCTTTTACTTCCTGGTTGTGTCTGCCAGCTGTTTACTCAATACAAAAATGCGCTCGTCTTAGTGTATCATTCATCAGCTCAAGCCCCAGTCTACAAGCAGCCTTTGTCTACGTCTATGTCTCGTATTACAATGCACCAAAGACAGGAAGTCAGAGCCAATACAATATAACGTTTGACAAATGCGCCCAAATCCAAGGGATGTAATGTTATAATTTGATACAGTTTATGTGTTGTAGAGTTGTTGCGCCTGCTTTTTAAGTATTTTTGAGTTATAAAACCATCTGTAACTGAATAAATGTAATGTAGAACTGTTTAATGTCATACTGTGGAACATTCTAAGCAGAGACAAACAGGTGGACCTTCAGTGCACATTTAACACCGCTAATGAGCTTTACAATGAAACTCAAATACAATCTTACTGTCTTAAAAATGTGAAAAACGAAACTAGTTCATTTTAAATTCAGGAGTGTAGTGGGCGTGGTACGTGGGTTTTTGCCCAATGTGAGATATAAAAAAATAACAAATATAAAAAAGCTACAACTTAAATGTCAAACCGTAGCGACTGGCAATGGTGAAAACAACCTGCATAGACTCATGATATCTGCATTACTGTCCTATAGTGACCTGAGACATGAGGGACCAGGACTGAGCCAGGACTGAACCAGGTCTGAGTGTCTGGACGGGTCCGGAGGTGCGCCTGTTTAGACCGTCAGGTGACCACAGGTGAAAGGGCCGACGCAGAGCTCCACGCCCCACGGAGCTAAGCGCAGCCATCGCCTGATCGCGCTTTACAGACACTCGCTTGAGGTTCTCTCTCTCACTCTCAAGTCCAAGATTAGTCCTGGTTTAGTCCTGATTTAAACCTGGTTTAATCCTGTTCTAGATCTGGTTTAGTCCTGTTTTGGTCCTAGTTTAGTCCTGGTTTAGTCCTGTTTTAGTCTTGTTTTAGTCTTGGTTTAGTCCTGTTTTACTCCTGGTTTAGGCCTGGTTTCATCCTGGTTCAGTCCTGGTTTAGTCCTGGTTCAGTCTTGTTTTAGTCATGTTTTATTCCTGGTTTAGTCTTGTTTTAGTCTTGGTTTAGTCCTGTTTTAGTCCTGGTTCAGTCCTGGTTTAGTCCTGATTTAGTCCTAGTTCAGTTTAGGTGATTCTGAACGGCATTAATGTTAATAACATGATTCATTTTGAGGGGGCGGGGTCACATTGATGACATCACAAATTGTGTACACTCTCTTAAAAAATCCCCACTGCACCACTGTTTAAACTGGTCCAAAAGTATCCCTGTTGTACCTTAAAGAGGATCCTAACCACATACTAAGACGCCAGTGAGGATTTTTTTCCCGTTACCGTAAAACTAACAACAACTAGCATGCTAACATTAACATTTTAACATGAACAAACTTTTTTTTTTTTTAAACAGCAGACATACTTTGATCTTAAGAGCTGCTTATAGGGGCAGGACTAAGTTTGTTCAAGTAGACGAGAAAAGGAGTAGAGTCCGTTAAAGTTTCAAGTCTGTGTTTTGGTTTAGATGTATATGAGACTATCCTGTTTTAGTCCTGATTTGTTTCTGGTTTAGTTTTGTAAAATTGGGCTGGTCATGATCTAGTTCAAGTTTAGTTCCAGGTTTAGTCCCAGATTTAATGTCGTGTGTGTGTAATTAGAATCTTTAGGTTTAGTCCTGGTTTAGTTCCAGATTTAGTACCAATTTGGATGTTGTATGTCCAGCCTCGAAGTTCATATTTCGGCTCGGGTTCTGTACATCTTTGTGCATTTCTCAGTACATTCATTTAGCCCCAGTTTGGTCCTGGTTTAGTCCCCAACTGTCCCTGGAGATTTTGGTATGTTAATAGTTTTATTGCATTAAATTTAACCAAACGACCCCAGTGTCTGAGTATAATCTGATTTTATTCTGCACAAAACGATTCACATGATTCAGTTTCTGTGGTATTTTATGTTACATACTGTACCTTTAAAGCTACAGTATGTAACTTTCTGGATGAGGATTGTTTTTAAAGGCATTATTTAGCAACAGAATCACCTGCAATAAAAAAAAAGCAAGATAGTAAGTTTAATGCCATACAACAAAGAAATAACATCTCCATAGAGACAAAGTTACACGATGCACCTTTACAGCCACAGTACGTTACTTTTTAGCCAGAAAAACATATCAAATGAAACAGAAAACACACACCAAAGTTCTTGTAGAGGTGCAAATGCAAGGAACAGCAAAATAAAAGTGAAAAAATGTGTGGCACACTCAGATTTTTCTTGCTTTGGACCACTGTGGTTAAAAAAAATATCAAAACAAAGGCTTTTATTGACATTGGCCATCTGAGTGTGCAATGCATTTTTTCACTTTTATTTAGCCAGAAAAAGTATACCAAAACATTAGGGTTCTTTTTGTTGCACCGAAAAATGTATAAAACCATTCATCCTTATTGTGAGTGGGCTCGCCTCTCCACAGACAGTGACTGCTTCCTGCTTGTATTCATGGAAATGTTGTTTCTTTAGCTATGATATTCCACAAAAATGTTTACTGTATCTTTTGAAATATAAGTCATACTTTTTTCATGGTTTGGGTGTTTCCTGTGACTTATACTCCAGTGCAACTTATATATTAAAATTTTCACACTGACGAGACGAGACGAGAGGCTCTAGACTTTTGTGTCAGTATCTGCTGCTCCTATTACTCCTGTACCACTGTCACTTCGCTCTACTGCACATGTCTGCTGCAGAAAAAGCCGCTGTCCTGCTGCAAAGAGTAAAATATTCAGCTGAAAACAGTAATCGAGCAGCAGAAAGAAAGTTTGGAGTGAGCGAGAAACTTCTGAGGGACTGACGGAAAGTCGGGATGGAGAACACAGCTTCACGGGAACTGGGAGGATGCACCATGTAACTTTCCTGGAAGTCACTGGATGAATGGACAAAACCTGGACTTCAGTGACAACCAAAACCATCGGGATTCAGAAAGGCCGTAATAATTCTGGAACTGAAGCTGAGTCTGACGACAGCTACACAGAAGAGAAAGCGGTGCTCCATTTACCTGATGGATCTATTTGTTATCTCCGGAGGTCGTGCAGAAGTGTCACAGAGAATGAAGAATTCAAAGGGTTTAGTGAATTGGAGTGAGATGGAGAGTTTGGTAAACTTGTTCTGTTGTTTATACTATAGTTATCTGAAGAACTGTTCAGATGTGACGTTAACAGTCTGTTGTTCTCTATTCTATTCTTATTGCTATAACTTGACTTTCAAGATGAAATGTTGGTTCCTGGTCTCTGATTTGATAAAATACATTTCACCTAAAAAGTGTGACTTATAGTCCGGTGCGACTTATATACGTTTTTTTCTTCTTCATTACACAGTTTTTGGCTGGTGCGACTTATGCTCCGGAGCAACTTATAGTCTGAAAAATACAGTAGTCTCCATGGAGAACAGTCCAGTGAGGTTCATTTGGTCTTCCCATACCATGGAGAATGTTTCGACGATATTACTTATATCATAAATAATGTGAAATTGATTTGCACTGACATAATTATAGTACTTTAGAAACTTACAAAATGCCGGTTTATGATTCTGTCGACATATACTTGACAGTAGTAAAACACATACAACCCACAATGACAAATTCATGCGTTTTGGCTTCTACACAGCCCCACTTGTTTCATTGTTACACATAATTAGGTTAAGTTTAAAACAAAACACTGTACACTGGTATATGGGGATTTCCAGTGTCCGGCCCTCTCCTCCTCCTCTTCCTCCTCCTCTTCTTCCTCCTTCCCGTTTGGCCAGCAGTAGTCAATCCATAATGCAATACATTTCAACACTGCAGTTTAAAGTGGAGTCATGGATCACTGATTATTGGCTCTAGTCGACGGGCTTTTATTTTTCTTCATGAAATTGTTTGACATTTCACAACTCAGCATGGCCTGATCTCATAGTACCATTATGTGGGTGGGTAGGAGTTACATGTACGTACCTTTCACGTTTTTGTGTATTTTGGTGTTGTAATTTATCAGAACATATACGTGTACTTGGATACTTTTGCCAAAGGAAGTAGGAATATTTGTACTTGTAGCAGCAGTAGTTCTAGTAGTAGCTGATGGAATTTTGTAGTAGGAAAAGTAGTATTCGTGTCGGGATAATAGAAGAAGTAATATTGCAGTATAGTAATAGCTGCACTGACAGTAGTAGTTGAGTAAGTACTAGGAAAATGTGCAGTTGTAGTGTGTGAAAAGTTGTAGTAGTGTGAAAAGTAGCTGTATCTGGGGTAGTAGTATAATTACTTCTAAAATGATTGCAGTAGTAATTGTGATATTAGTTGAAAAAGTACTAGGAAAAAAGTACAGTTGTAATTGCAGTAGTAGTAGTAGTAGTAGTAGTAGTAGTAGTAGTATCTGGAGTAGTAGTATCTGGAGTAGTAGCACAATTACTAATAAGATCATTGCAGTAGTAATAGTAGTAGTTGTGATATTAGATGAGTAAGTACTAGGAAAATTTGCAGTTGTAGTTGCAGTAGAGTGAAAAGTAGTAGTATCTGGGGTAGTAGTACAATTACTACTAAAATTATTGCAGTAGTAATTGTGATATTAGTTGAAAAAGTACTAGGAAAAAAGTACAGTTGTAACTGCAGTAGTACAAAAAGTAGTAGTATCTGGAGTAGAAGTACAATTACTAATAAGATCACTGCAGTAGTAATAGTAGTAGTTCGTGATATTAGATGAGTAGTACAATTACTACTAAAGTTATTGTAGTAGTAATTGTAATATTAGTTGAAAAAGAACTAGGAAACTGTAAAAAGTACATTTGTGACTGCAGTAGTGCAAAAAGTAGTAGTATCTAGTAGTACAATTACAAGAAAGATCATAACAGTAGTAATAGTAGTTGTGGTATTAGCTGAGTAAGTACTGGGAAAATTTGCAGTTGTAGTTGCAGTAGTGTGAAAAGTAAAAAAAAAAAAATTGCAGTAGTAACTGTGATATTAGTTGAAAAAGTACTAGGAAAAAAAATACAGTTGTGATTGCAGTAGTATGAAAAGTAGTAGTATCTGGTTTAGAAGTGTAATTACCAATAAGATCATTGTAGTAAAAGTAGTAGTTGCGATATTGAGTAAGTACTAGGAAAATGTACAGTTGTGTTTGCAGTAGTATGAAATATAGTAATATCTGGGGTAGTAGTACAATTACTAATAAACTAATTGCAGTAGTTATAGTAGTTATAGTAGTTGTGGTATTAGATGAGGAAGTGCTTGAGTAATTTGCGGTTGTGGCTGCAGTACTAAGAAAAGTAGCAGTATCTGGTTTAGTCGGAAAATTACTAATAAGATAATTGTACTAAAAGTAGTAGTTGTGATATTAGTTGTGTAAGTACTAGGAAAATTCACAGTTATGGTTGCAGTAATATGAAAAGTAGTAGTATAAAGTTGTATAAGCAATAGTATTCTTATATTACTTGAGTAAGTACTAGGAAATTTGCAGTAAGTGTTGGAATATAGTAGTAGTTAAAAAAGTGGTAGAAGTTGTAAAAGTAGCAGTTGTAAATAATTACAACTGTTACTTTTATTAGAAAACGTTGCTGTAATAGTAGCAGTTGAGTAAGTACTAGGAAAATAGCAGTAGTGGGTGCAGTACTAAAACAGCAGTACTAGACGTAGTAGGTAGAAAAGTGATAGTAGTTATCTGTAGTAAAAGTATGACATTTGCATATTGTTTTATAATGTTTCATTATGTGACAATGAGGCTTAGAACTGAATAGGGAAATGTCTACCATGTTATGTACTTTCTACTTTTACTACAAATTAGCTTTTGGTGCCACATTATAATAAATAAACTAAATTATGCAAATTTTGATTTATGTTATACAGTCGTCCCTCGCTATATCGCGGTTCACCTTTTGCGGTCTCGCTGTTTTGCAATTTATTATAATTTTTTTTTTTTACAATGTATGAACTTGTATTGCGTATTACCGGGCGGGTAGTAATTTCACACGGGTGGGTAAGGACTAAACCAGGTCTAAACCAGGACTAATCTTGGATTTAGAGAGAAAAGCCCGAGCAAGCTGTCCACAAAGCGCAATCGGCTAACTGCCGCGTTTACCTCCGTAAGGTGTGGAGCTCTGTGCGGGTCCTCTCTCCTGCGGTCACCTCTGAGCCCGTCCCGACAGTGAGTCCTGTTTCAGTTCTGGTTTAGTCCTGGTTTAGTCCTAGTTCAGTCCTGGTTTTGTCCTCCTCTTCAGTCCTGGAATCAGTCCTATAGTGCTGGGTTAGTTCTGGTTTAGTCTTGATTCAGTCCAGGCGTGTGCAGCACAAAAGTTTGATATAATCTCAGCTTAATGGGCGGGTGCAGTGCTGTACTGCGGGTCTCCAAAAATGGACCCATGCAGGACTCTGCGCTGTAGGGCTCCATTACAGAATTAATGAATCTTCGGTTTGTTACAGAAAAAGGAGGACAACAGCAATTTAAGAAGGATGTAAAAAGGGTTGTAACTGTCCTGTCTGAGAAAAGTGTATAAAGTGTGTGGTTAGGGGTTTTACAGCCTTAAAACAGATATAATCATTGTAAAATAAAGTTGACTACTTCGCAGATTTCACCTATCGCGGGTTATTTTTTAGAACATAACCCCCGCGATAAACGAGGGACACTGTAATGTTATTTCCTCATTAAAAACAGATCTGAAGTTGTGTTTTGTTTCATTCACACACCCTGCATATTTAGGCTGAGTTCTTCTCTCAAACAGAAGACATTGTTCTACCTTGTGATGTCATGTGGTAATACAGGAAGTGCTCCACTCTGTTTTTAAACTCCATACACTAGGTTAGGTTAGGTTGCTTTATTAAATTAGTTTTGCAGATTTGCGAGGCAGGTCCCACATCTCACATTTCATTCATCCACATTATGTACATTAAACATGTATAAAAACACAAATATTGCAGTGTATTACAGTATTACAGTGCTCCAGCGCAGAATGACTTTGTTCTAAATAATTAATAAAATTCATCCATCACGCTTTCCTAACATCAGAATAAATATAAAATTTACAAAAAACACACGATTTTTTACAAGATAGATAAAATTGATAGATAAATAGATTACAATTTGTTCATAAGTACAATAGCAGCTGGAACGAAGCTCCTTTTAAAACGATTCGTTCTAGATCTTGGGACTAAAAGTCAGGGGGAAGCAGCTGAAACTCTGAGTTTAGTTTGCGCTTTCACTAGAATCACAAGAATTGCCAATCTCTACAGAGCTAAAGGTAAAAGGTAACTGTTAACTTGAAAACTGAACTATGACTACATTCAGACTGCAGGGCTTAATGCTCAATTTGGATTTTTTTGTGAAACCAGATTTTTTTTTTGTGAGGCTGTTCACATTTCCAATTAAATGCGACTTGTATGTGATCTCCAGTATGAACTTTAAATGCACCAAAGTGTCCCACATGAGTATTAGAGGACACAACGACGTCACACACAGCGAGTGTGCTCAGTGTTTATGGAAGTCACCTAAACGCTAGGCTTGTCTCCCAAAATACGGTCCAGTTCTTGGTAAAATGGACAGGTTACACGTCCACGGCCACTTCGTTTGTTTGAGTCTTTAACCTCCTTGTGTTTGGCTCACAGGCTCTTTATTTTTCGTTGGAGCCAGGACTACCTGTAGCCGCGCTTGGACATTTCTGTGGCAATCATTTCAAAAACCACCCGGTTCTGAAAAGACGCCTCCAATTTAGCCTGAATACAGCAACAGCTCCAAATATTAATAAACTCACTAAGCTCGCTTTCCCTCCATTGACTAGACTCTGAGTCTGACATGTAGGTGGGATGAATGTGACCTGACCGTTCAGACTGAAATTGCATGTTAAAAGATCAGATATGTATCGGTTTTAAGAGCACATATCCAAGTGTCCTGGGTCACACTGGAAAAAATCGGATCTGTGTCGTTCAGACTGTCATTAAAAGCTTAGGTACAGGTCGCATGGGGGCGAAAATCGGATTTGGGTCACTTTAGGCTGCAGTCTGAACGTAGCCTAAAACTGTTTCATGACATCACAAGGTGGAACAGAGCATTTTGAGCTTGGGAGATGCAGACAGCCTAAAAATCCAGTATTACTCATGTGTGAATAATGTGTGAATGAAACAAAACACAACTCCAGGTCTGTTTTTTGAGGATGTAACAACATTTTAACATGGCTTAAAGCTCACAAGAGTCAATTCTGCATAATATAGTGTGACCATATTTCCGTTTGTGAAAACCCGGACACCTTACCGGGGGTGGGAGGTGGGGCCTCGACATTGCGCCACAGTCGTCCCTTGCTATATTCACCTTTCGCGGTCTCGTCGTTTCGCAGATTTTTTTTTAGTGCAAGAAAACGAAGAATTTCTTGTACAAGTCATTGTTAAATGTGCATGTGACCAACTGTTTGTGTTTCCTTGCTCCTTCTGAGTCACAGAGATGCTCAATTTAATGGCCCCAATGAACGGTCATGAAAACCTGGACATTTCCATCACTTAAAAAAAAAATCCCCGGACGCCCAGGACAGGATGCAAAAAATGGACATGTCCGGGGAAAAATGGACGTTTGGTCATCCTAGCATAATATAATGTGAGCCTGAATAATGCATGAAGGTTAGGTTTATTATTATAGCTACTAAGCCTGAAACATCCTTAATAAACTATTTGTTCATTGTGAATTGCATTTTCATTTATGCTTTATTAAAACTATAAAAAGTGTAGTTATTGTAGAGTGAACAACTTTTTACTTGTACGTTTTTTAACATGATTAACTTAAGAACACTACCTCCTCCACTGATTGCCGCCTTAACTCTCTTGTTTGACATCTCTTCAAATCCTATCGCCTGTACGCGCTCAGCTCTCGCCGCTCAAAATGGCCGCCTGTCATCTGGAGAGAATGGAATTAGCCCGGCCTCACTCAGCACTCCCTCTGTTTCACCTGTCACCATTAGACCCAAGCATCACTCATCGCCCACAGACTGCCACTCAATGACCCCGCATCCCACAATGCACGGCGGCCGCACAAAAGCTAAGCGAGCGCAGTACTGTACGGGCGGCGCTGGAGGTATTGGTTTTAGCGCGTCTGTCCGCACCTCGGCTCCAGACGTGTAAACAGCTGACGAGTAACAACTGGCTCCTCCGGGTACGAGCGGATCTCCAGTCGTGTTTTAAGAGCTGGAGGAGCTGGTTAAAGGGCCAGTGTGCGCTTTTATAGGTTGGTAAAGTGAGTTAAATGGACTGGGAAAACTCACAGGAGGTTGTTAGCTTTGTTAGCGATGGAAAATGGTGGATTCATGCTGGTGGTGCAGACAGGGGTCCATGCACTAAAAAGCAAGGACATGTTAAATGTATTGTGTTACATTTCTTTATGTACAGGCTTTTGTTCAACATCAAACTGGGTAGTTAGTACGACATGACATTTGTTTAAAGTCTGTTTGACTGAAACGGGACCACATGGAGTAAGTAAATTATGTTTAAATCAGACTAAACCTAGATTTATCTTGGACTTCAGTATCATTTCTAGATTGAAAACATACTGTATTGTGGATTGAAACCAAACATGTGAAAAAAAAAAAAAAAAAAAACTGAGCAATTGATTTAACTTAAAACTTTGTAGCCAAAAAATAGACTAAATTACAAACATGTTTTTTTCAGTATGTCTTGATTGCACTGAAAAAAAAAAACAAAAAAAAAAAAAAACTAGGTGTGCCTCCTTCTGCTCATCTAAGTAATGAAGGCTGTAACAAATGCTAGTCCTTTTGGTATATTCTATGGTATAAAACATACCTATCTCAAGGAGAAATGTTCCAAAGTGTGGTTTTAACTTCACATTTCCATGGCATCGTGAAATCAGATTTTTTTGTGAGATTGTTCACATTTCCAATTAAATGCGACTTGTATGTGATCTCCAATGTGAACTTTAAACACCCCAAAAGTGTCCCGCATGAGTATTGGAAAACACAACGACGTCCCACGCAGCGACCGTGCTCAGTGTTTACAGAAGTCGCCTAAACGCTGAGCTTGTCTTCGTAAAATGGACAGGTTACACGTCCACGGCCGCTTCGTTTGTTTGAGTCTTTATCCTCCTTGTATTTGGCTCACAGGCTCTTCGTTTTTCGTTGACATTGAAGTCAGGACCGTCTGTAGCCGTGCTCGGACTTTTCTTTGGCAATCATTTAAAAAACTGCCCGGTTCCAATAAGACTCCTCCAATTTGGCCTGAATACAGTGATCCCCCCAAATATTAATAAACTCGCTAACCTTGCTTTCCTCCATTGACTAGACTCCGAGTCTGACATGCAGGTGGGATGAATGTGACCTGGACGTTCAGACTGAAGTTGCATGTCAAAAGATCAGATATGTATCGGTTTTAAGAGCACATATCCAAGTAGCCTGGGTCACATTTGAAAAAATCGGATCTGTGTCATTTTAATTTCACATTTCCATGAAATCTTTGGCTACGTTCAGATTGCAGCATGAAGTGACCCAAATACACAGATCAGATTTTTTTTTCGCCCCTATATACAACCTGTGTGTCTGATCTTTTAATGAATATTCACTACACAGCGAATAGCAGATTTTTTTTCAAATGTGACCCAGGCCACTTGGATATGTGCTCCTAAAAAACAAACAAATAAGTTGTACGTATTCTGGCTCCGGTACGACAGCAACTTTGAAATCTCCAGGTGCTCAGTGCTAATATCCATGTTTAGGCAACTTTGGGGTGTTTAAAGTTCATAGTGGAGATCACATACAAGTCACATTTAATTGGAAAAGTGAATGACCTCGCCACTCAAGATACGATGGAGTACTATTTTGAAAGTAGTTTCATTTCATGGAATATCCTCACAAATGACATTGGTTTCTGATGTATTCCCAAGTTTAAACTGAACTAGAACTCTAAATGCTGATACAATTAACCCTTCCAGACCAACGGTATTGTCTATGATACCTGGGAATATGTTTTATATAACCATGCATAACTTTCCAACCATATAAGATAGAAACTTACTTTTTTGTCCTCCAAACACATGCGCTCCATCCATTTTGATTTTTGATTGGCCCAAACTTTACCAAAGAGTGCAGTGAGTCAAGATGGTTGACTGATCTGAGCGTCTGTGTTTGTAACAATTGAAAAAGCTGCTCTTCTCAAATACATCACAGATACATGCGCATCCCTTGCTATTTTTATTTGAAAGATTTATTTCACTCAAAATGTACAAACACAAATGTAATAAACCCCATGGAAATGAAGGAAGTGATGTGGCTTTGTGCCCTGGACCTAACACCAGCTTTTTCCATGACTGAAAGTCATTGCACATTTTTTGTTTTTGTTTTGTTTTGAGGCACTAAGGATATTTTGAGTTTAATTAAAGACTTTGATATTTTGCACTTTTGTAGCTAAGGCCCTAAATTAAGCATTTTTATGTCTAAGAAGTTGTTTATACATGTTTGCTGTGTGTTTTGTATGAAAGAGTGTGAATTTTATTTTCGTTTTCATTTGTATTTCTGGTCCTGTAGCTTTTATTACAGCCATATGACACGACTTCAGCATGCAGATTGTGAAATAACTGGTTGTACTGACAAGAGGATGTTTAACACTTCATTGGAGGGTGAAAGGGGGAGTTTTAATAACAAAATGAAGAAAAAAATCCAGGCGAGGATACATGCACTGAAATTGGTCTGGAAGGGTTATTGATATTTGGTCCAGTATTTCAAATGAAGGCTTTTGGTGTGTTGTTTAAAGGAATGCCAACAATGTTCCTAAGTTGCCTGGTTTAATCTCATCCATCCCAAAGTCATGGTCTTGTCCCAGGCTGAGTGGGAGCGAGAGCTGTGCGTGGGTGGGTCTGCATGCATGGACATCTACAGGGGGTATGTCTTTAGAAGCAGACCAAAGCAGGACCAAAGCGGGAGGCGGGCCCCAGGAGCAGGCACACAAAGGCAGCCACAGAATGGATGAAGGGAGCCGGGGAGGGCCTCTTTCATGTGGGCCCTTGAAGTGGCCCCTGAACAGCTGTTTCGGCGTGTCGGTGACTGATGGCTGCTTCCTGTCCTGGATGTTTTATGGAGACAAACTTTCCTGTTAAAGGCTCAGCATGGACAGGGCTGGAGGTCCTGGGGCCATCTCAGGGTGATGGAGGCACACGCAGGTCGGGTCGATATGGTAATGTGTGACTAAAAACAAGGAAGCAACAGGAAGCAAAACAGAATCAACTCATTTGTCTTAGGGTTTGTTGTAACATTTTACTACACAGGCCAATCACAATAGCAGTTCGGCAACAACAATCTTAGGTTACTTTATGTTTTTTTTCCATAGATTAATAAAATAATAATAAAAATAAGTGTTTAATTGTTTTCAGCCCCCCAAAAAACACGTTATAGTCTTGTTACCTCCTCAAAAACATACCTAGAGTTGTGTTTTGTTTCAGGCTAACAGTCTTTTACCTTTTATTCAGAAGAGATTGGCAATTTCATAGTTGATATCAGAGGCGGTGCTTCCATTAGGCAAAAGTAGGTGGCTGTCTAGGGCCCCCAAACCTGGAGGGGCTCCCAAACAATTGCCCTCAGTGCCACTAATGGCCGCGGTCTCAGAGTAATTTGATTTTCTCTCAATATGACATTAAATGAGAGTAGTTTACTTTTAAACAATAATCAGAAGAAAAAAAAAAATCATATGTAATGGATGTAAACAAAAATGTAACTGTACCAGCAAAAAATATAACTACTTCCCATTCTGGTTCCCTAGCTGGCTTCCTACCTAATAAGACATGTAATAATTCACATAAATAGGGATGTGCATGTCTCAAGAACAATAAAACAGAAAATAAACATATTCAAAAACAAAACAAGTAAAACAAAAAAACGGTGCATTATAGTGAGGGTAAACTCTGGCACTGGTTGAAATTATCCAAGTGAAGGTGTGTGGAGTTTAAAAACACAGTGGAGCACTTCCTGTATTAACACATGACATCACAAGTGTTTTCTGTTTGAGAGAAGAACTCAAAACTAAATGCAAGATTTTTGTGTCCAACATGTGTGAATGAAACAAAACACAACTCCAGGTCTGTTTTCGATGAAGAAACAGCAATATAACATAGATCAGAAAATAGAGTAATAATATGGGCTCTTTAAACCCCCAAATTTCACACATTTTTACTTTTTTTAAATTTTTTTTAACATGTTTTTATATCTAAAGTTTCAGAAACCAGTTTTATATCAAATCAACTGTCTTGCTGTCATTACTTAAAGGTGCACTGCACAACTTTTCTGATGGAGGGTCTGATATAATAACCTGTTTGTCTCCATTGTGATAGACAGGTTTAATCTACACTAGGGGTGAGCAAATATTTTGTCCATGGGGCCACATGAGAAACAGAAAATATTGTGGAAGGCCAGACCAAAACGCTTAACTCAGTTCTGCATAATATTCATTGTATTTTTTTATAAAAAGCCAAAAATAGCATTGTTTTGATGAGCTGGTAAGAGTTTATCTTATGACTAAGCACTGAAAAAGTGAGGTGGCCTTACAAAAAATGTTATAAAAAAAAAAAAAAAAAAAAAAAAAAAAGAACACCTCTAAGGGCCTGTTTACATGTGAACGCTTACGGGTAAAAACAACAAAATATTTTATTGGAAGTGCCTTTCGTTTTGATGGTGATGGCATTTTTGGGGCTTAAAAAACACTGAAACCACCTTCCAGCATGTAAAAGTTGAATCCACTCCGCTGTAGCGTTTCCGTCTACACTGACAAGAATTTCGCCCAAGATGCAAAACTCTGGTCAGATCTGCTCACGTCACGTACTCGTTTACGTCACATACATCACCACCTAACCACCTGGCATGCATACCTTATTAGAATATGACATGCATATGTTATTTTAATAGATTCATGATGCATACCCAATCACATTCCACACACTTTTGCACTACTGTATGCACGCAGATTTCCTCCCGAAAACACTTGTCTAAACGCGGAATAAAAAGTGTCACTTTTGTGTCTTCTGTTCAGACCGTCATCATATAAACGTAGTGTAAAATAAAAACAATGGACCATTCTAGACAAAGCAATAACATATCCATGGTACAAGCAGATGGCAGACCCTTTACTAAAAATGTTACACAGTGCACCTTTAACAGAGAGCTAATTGGCCCACAGCAGGGTTTCAAAGTATTTAAATATTTTTTTTTTGATGTTTTTGTTGAAAAACTGTGAAATGTACCACTGGAACCTAAAATTGAGCGGCCATTGTTAAGATCCATTAACACACACACTACTGTTACCGCTTTTTTCTGCCATCAACATTGGCTCATTGCTATGGACTTGGGAACAATAGAATACAAGCTTGTGACATTTTTAACACGACTGTTGTAAAAATGGTTTAATGGAGGCAGATTTGCTACAGCCTATTTTTGTGTGCGTCCACTTACATGCCAACACATTAACAACACTACAAAACACTGCATTAAGCTAAGTGTTTTTTACAGGCGTCTAGAGGTGATTCACGCGTGTGTGTCTTTCACCGCGCTTTTTGTAGTTACCGTGACGACAGTGTGACGTCTGCCATAAACTGACCACAGCTGACCCACTGCTTTTACATGGTCTGAGTTTAGAAAGGCCAAAGGTGCCGTCGTGACGTGGTCCTCTGCTGGAAATCTCGTGTGAAGTCGCTATAAATAAAACTGTCTGTTTACTGTGTTTACTTAAAAGTGCATTGTGTAACTTTCCTGGTCAAATGCTTTTCTCCATTCAACTGTTATTGCTTTGTCTGGAATGTGTCACAGTATGGTGTTGAAACTTTCTATCTTCATGGAGACCAAACCAGACCAAGCTGCTGCAGATAAGATCTGTGGAGAAGCGACTCTGCTCATAGTCACAATTTTCAAGGTATTTTTGAGCTATAAAACCACCTGTAAATGAATAAATATAAGGTAGAGCTGTTTAATGTCATACTGTGGAACATTCCAGGCAGATCAATGACATATCCATAGAAACAAGCAGGTGATGGACCCTCCACTTTTAATGGAAAAAGTGTAAAACAAGAAGGTGAACTAACTTGTTTCGCAGACAGACAACTGCGAGTTTATTACTTTGGCAACAGTTGTGATCAAAGGCCATGTGATGTAAAAAGTACTCTCATAAACCACTCATTATGCAGTGATTGATTGGTTTTGACATGTTTATGAGGATTACAAAGAAATGTATTAACAATTATAGACCAATTATACAAGCCTTATTTACATGCCTATTAAAACGGGAGGTTAGAGCGGTTTATGAATATGGTAAGATTAATACCATGACAAGCACTGAAATATCCGATAACAATGAGTTCTCTTTTAAAATGGATTGAAACTCCTTCACTATAAAGATTTTTACCTGGGCATAAAGATGATTCATTATCTTTGCAGATGACCTAAAATATAAACTCAAAAATGTGTTACAATTTAATTCAAATTCCTATAATACACAAACTTCATTCTCGTGAGTTTTAAGCCATGGTAGAATGTTGTTACTGCCTCAAAAACAGACCTGGAGTTGGCAAAAGGAGTAATTTAATTTGTCAGCTGGACAAAAAGTTTATTTTATTTATTTATTTATTTGAGACAGGGACAGTGCACAATGTTTGCATTTACCTTAACAGGAGAGATACATTGTACATCAGGTTGTAGCATCAGTAGACCCTGGTCAGGTTCATTGATTGATTGTATTTAACTGACCTTGACTATCAACTGTTCTGGGAGACCTGTAGCATGTTTTGGGTTGATGGTTTGGTCAAATACGTTTCACAGCTCATTCAGTTTCAGCTCATTCTGCTTCTTCAGTTCTGGCCAGATGCTGGTGGACGCTACCGTATATCTGCCTGCAGGGAGGAGCTAACTACAATGAAACTACTCTGAAACTAACACACCTACTTCAGGGGTGTCGAACTCAAATTCACAGAGGGCCAAAATTTAAAACTGGGATTAAGTCAATAATAGTTTTGCTTAAACATTGAAACCAGAACAAACATAATATAAAATAATAACCAAATTTTAAATAAATAATGTCTCTATAGTTTATCTGTAGCCAGCGGACTAACTCTAATTCATATTTGATATGATCTCGTGGGCCAAATTTGTCCCCCAGGCCCGAGTTTGACATGTCTGCCCTACTTGTTTAGAGCATCTGTTAGTTAGTTAGGCTTATTGAACTTGCAGTGAGTGTGGGGTCATATTTGCACAATCATTCAGGGCCATAATAGGTGCTTTCACACCTCTGGACCTGACCTGCCTACCCCTATTGTTTTCTTTGTTTGTTTTGTTTTAGGTCTGAGGATGGAGTTATAAATGGGAGACAGATGATGTTTGAGACCTCCTTTTCTGTTTAAGGAAGAATTCTTTCTTCAATAGGCCTACCTAACTAGCAGAAACTGTAAACAAATAGATGTGTTAGTTTCAGTGCAGTTAGCTCCTCCCAGCAGCATCTGACGAGAAATAAAGAAGCAGCTTGGATGAGCTGTGAAATGTATTGGACCATATTAAACTTTTCTCCAGTTGACAAACTGAATTTCTCCTTTTGCCATTGATTCTACCCGGACAACTGAGGGATATTACACACATTCGTGGAGTTGTGTTTTGATTCATTCACACATGTTTGAGTGATTCTTATTATTCTGTCTGTCTACATCTCCAAAGCTTGAAATGCTCAGTTCCACCTTCTGATGTCACAGTAGTTTTCTGGTTAACAGCTGAAATCATCCAAATTCTAGTGAAAATGCATGGAGTTCGGAGCACTTCCTGTATTACCACATGACATTACAATGTGGAACAGTGTTTTCTGTTTGAGGGAAGGACTCACTCTAATATTCAGCTTTGTGTGTTAAACATGTGTGAATGAAACAAAACACAACTCTGTTCTGTTTGTGATGAGGAAACTACATTATAACATAGATCGGAAAACACCGTAATATTCCCTTTAAATTACATCCCACGTATTCAAACAAGTACCACATTTGAAGTAGTTTTGCCTTACCTATGTACATCTTGTTTCCATTGAACAGTGAGAGCGAGCTGGGCCGAACCCCGGGATGCCACGCTGTGATTTATGACCCCACTGAGTTTTGTAATGGCTGCCATCACTCTGCTCCAAAACAAATATATAACACTGACATTCACACGCTGAAATCTAACAAACCTGGCAACCTGGAAACCCTCCTACGCTCATTTGTCTTTGGGAGAGTCTTTGAATGTGCACTGGGGGACGGCTGCCTTGCAAAGCGTTTCAGATGAGTGCTTAATGAGGGCTGTTGACATTGATATTAGCTCATAAGACATAGTTATATTTTGTTTCAACTTATTACGATCGCTGAGGCCTTTAGCGGCGTCGGGCCAAAAAGGCTGACAGGATCTGGCTCGGTGTGTGGAGTGCACTGTACAAAAAAAAAGCAAAGGAGTGAGAAATGATAAAAGTGCCAGAGGACGGACCAGCGGTGTAAATAAGTCCAATTTAATTATCTGTGACTGACTTATGGGGTGTGTGGAATGGGAATATAGAGGCCCGAGGCGGGGGTCTGTTGTACGTTTTGTGTTAGCTTAGCTCCAGCTGTAATAAAAGCGAAGGGAAAGAGGTGGATAGGACAGTTTGATGGGGTGTAGCCGACGTGGCATTTAAAAGCAAACACTTACAAAGAGTCCAGCCGGGATACAATGTGGAGACACGGGACTCCTCTGAGACTTCTGACAAAATACTTACTAAAGCAAAATTTAATATAAAATAAAACGTCGGTGTAAAATTTGATGCAAAATAGATGAGAAAAGTACCAGAAGGACTATGTGATCTGCAGTGTGTTGAGAATTTGGAGCCAGTTCCGTAAAAGGAATAGGAATTTATTAACGAACAAAATGGCAAAATAAAAACGAACATTGCGAACATTTTAAGACCAAAATGACGAGGCTCATTGCAGCAGTTACACAGACAGGGCGACAATTTCTCAATGTAAAGTCAAATGGAAACAGGGTCGCCAACTGTCCCTTGAAAAACTGCATCGTCCCGTATTCAGAAACAAAAGTATGCATCCCGTATTGAGCTGAAAATGGACACACTTTGTATAATATTACTGTGAGAATCAAAAATAGTGTGTAGTCAATGGAATGAATGAATACATGGCGCTTTATAAGAAAATTTAAACGTAATCTCAGCCTCTCCTGCCCTGTAACCAATGCAGCACACTCACATCCCGCTCATGATCTCGTTGGTCGAGGTTGCGTTGCGATGAATATATGGACCATGGTGGCGCCGACAGTGCTTTATGGTGTTCTGTCGAAATGGGCTGCCCCGTCGAAATGAGGCACCTGCAGCCTAGCATAGGTATTCTGCAGTAAAATGTCCATGCTTACAGGCTTAACTGGTCCAAACATACAATAAAACCAATACACTTTTAAAATGTGACGTGTTACTGCACTCAAATCGACGACATTTAAACTGGAACAGCGCCTGGGGGTGTGCGCATGCTCAGTAGCGCTATGTAGCTCAAATCGACAAGACACCGGCCCTTGCAATGAGATGTCCCTTACTTATTTTTCAGGAAGTTGGCAACCCTAACTGGAAAAAAAAGTTGATGGGTTCGGATGTGCCCCTATGTTCACTTCCTATTTTGAATACAGCAGGTAGTGGGTTAGCTATGTCCACAGACGATGGTTGTGTTGCATTGTGCTCTTGAACAATTTTTTGTACACTTACTGGTGATGCTTGCCACTTGAGGAATTCAATCCAACATGGCCAACTTCAGTCTGGACGGAAATTAGATGTCATAGTTGACATGTTTTTTTTTCTGCAAACTACTTTGCACAAGTCACTATCTGATGTTTTCACAATGACAGTTTTTACAGTTATGACACATGACACATCTGAGCAAGACGGAAGTTCCCATCGAAACATGTCAAGGTAATACAACAGTACTTTCTTAGAGATTAGCTGTCCCCAACCTTTTGTTTTCTCAAGGATAATGAACATACTATTTATTTCAGGGAGTGCTGGAGGGGGCGGGGCCACTCATAACAGCGCAAAATGCATAAAACTCATAGTATCTTAGTTTGAAAAAATGGTCTTAATACTCATGTTTGCTGAATTATAGTTTAATTTGCACTATATTTTCAGAGTAAAAGCCATACATTTGCCATATTATGCAATTTTCTGATCTATGTTATAATATTGTTCTTATTCAAACACATACTTGGAGTTGTGTTTTGTTTCATTAACACGCAAACCCTGCATATTTAGGCTGAATTCTCCTACACGAGGCTTAACTCAAACGTGTGAATGAAACAACACACAACTCTGGGTATGTTTTTGATGAGGTAAGAACATTAAAACATGGCATAACACTCACAAAAGTCAATTTAGTGTAATTTAAGTTCTAAATTTTCCTCTAGGACGTGGTGCAAGACGGATTATCATCTTACGATCCAAATCACCAAATTATAACATTAACAATTCCATGTCCAACGCTTTTGTCATTAATAAGAAACCAGCATCAGCAGACTTAGCAACCACTTGGTGTATGAAAATGGGAGACCCAAACAAAGAACAACACCTACATGGAGACAAGAACTTCACAGAACCTTCACGCGAAAAGTTAAACCTTTAACATCGAAATATTACGCTCTATTAAAACCTGACAATCCAACTCGAAACCACAAACGAACCGCCTTTTCATTCCTGTTACAAACATGTCTATAGAACGTGACACCTTTGCCGTACCTCTCGCTGGTTTATCTTAGCGCCTGCCTCTCCCGGGCTTTGACGAACAGCCCTAATCCCCTTGTAGTCAGCCTTGCATGTGCTCGCAAGTACGTATGCGCTCTATAATAACAAACACGGCCAATCTCGAGACTTGAGAGCGGCGTCCAAATCGCAGACATCCATCTAGCTGTCTGCACTGTATTTGAGCGTGTCAGCGCCGGAGCAGTTCTTGACAGCACTATCGCACAAGTTTAAAGGAGATTGTGTCTGCGTTGTCAAAGCCTTACGTCTCCTCACTGCCTACCTGTCTTCCACCTGTCTGCCTTGTAATCACGCCAGGATAATAGGCTTGCCTCCGAGATTGGCACTTTTGTTTCCTGAACGCTTTGTGCTGTGAACTACACCTGAAAATCTAGAAATGTATGATTATTACATTTCGTGTTTTACTTGTGGTGAGTTTGAGGGAAATGACGATGCAGGTCGTTTTTTTGGGTGTGGAGTGGCAGAGTGGTTAGCGTGATTTTGCATGTCAGCCGTAAATGTGCACTGTGTAACCTTTCTGTTAGAGGGTCCGTCAAATGCTTTTCTTCATGGAGATGTTATTGCTTTGTCTAGATGTTTCGCAGTATGGTATTAAACCTTCTTATCTTCAAGGGGACCAAGCCAGACTAAGTTACAGGTCAGATCTGTGGAGGGGTGACCCCGCTCACAGTCAGAACGCCTGTTTTTCTAGGTATTTTTGAGCTGTAAAACCACCTGTAATTCAGTAAATGTAAGGTTGAGCTGTTAAATGTCATACTGTGGAACATTCTAGGGAGAGCAATGACATCTCCATAGAAATAAGGTGATGGTCCCTCAACCAGAAACACAATGCACCTTTTAAGATTCAAAATTGTTTCTTCATCAAAAATGTCTTCAAGAGAGGGCGTAATGTTTACGTAGTGGGTGTTATAGGGTGGGTGCTCTACATTATGCACTTTTTAATGTACTATACAGTTGTGGTGATGTGGTTGATGTAATTTCAATGTAAATTTATATGACAATAACAATAAAAGAATTAAAATTGAAACAAAACTGGAGTAAAGCTTTTATTCATTCATGCATGTTTAGTAATCTTGCACATTTAAAGTTCCTGCAAAACTGACTCTTGTGAGCACTGAGCCATGTTCGAATGCTGTTACTTCTTCAAAAACATACGTGGCGTTGTTTTGTTTCACTCACACGTTTGAGTAATCCTTTTACTTTTGTCTGTCGACATCTCTAAAGCTCAAAATGCTCTGTTCCAACTTGTGATGCTATGAAATAGTAACCTGATTCATCAGCCATTTTCACTTCATGGAAACCGTCTGACCTTGCAGCATTAGGATTCGTTCACTTGACTGTAGGTGGGTACTTTTTTAAAATTTAACCAATCACTGCTATTTGGTCATGATGTATGTAAGGCGCCTCTAACGGGGCTAACTGGTATTCCCAAATCCCGTAGGAAGAAGGGCAATTAAGTCTTTCCCCTTGATAAAATTCAATTTCGATCTTAATCTCAGGAATCATCACCAACACAGAATGTATAGCTCTTCGCTGATTGGCCGGTGCATGGTCTACAGTTCCTGGGGTTCTTGCAATCCGTCTAGTGTATTCCGATTCCTGACCTAGTCGTTGAGAGAAATGAAATAAAGCAGAGGCACTAGGTGGCATCAGCCTGGCTAATGAAATAGTAGTTTTCATGTTAAAAGATAACTTTTACTTTTAGCTCAGTAGAGAAATTTCCAGGTCTGAATTTATACAAACAATTCTAGTGAACATAAATGGCACTTCCTGTTTTACCACATAACATCACAACAGAATGTTTTGTGTTTGAGAGAATAAATCAACCAAAATATCCAGGATTTGTGTTAAACATGTGAATGAAACAAACACAACTCCAGATAAGAAAAAACATTAAAACATCAGAAAACAGTGTGATCCTTTAATGTTGCAAATTACAGTTCTATTAATTGTGGCGTGCAGAGTGGCAGAGCGGATAGCCTGATTTTGCATGTCCGCCTTAAAGGTTCTTAATTAATTTCTTCTTCAAAAACATACCTGGAGTAAAGCTTTGGTTCATTCACATGTTTCGTAACCTTGTACATTTGAGCTGAAAACGCCCCATTCAACTTTGAGCAATAATAAGGTGTAGACTAAAATTTCGTACTCACCAAAATCTTACCTGGAGAGACATTTTGTTCTGTCAGTTGCAAACATTACATAACACATTGTGATATCATCGGTGTTCCAGGAAGTTCATGTTTTTACTGTCATTTTAGTGCTCAAATTCCCCCCATTAAAATGCAGCTAACTTTGAAGCTCGCCGCCGTTTAGCCTGATTTAAATTCCATCACTCGTCAGTACAACAGCTGTCTTTTCACCCCACTGCTGGCAACTGTATTATTTTAAAAGCGCTATAGGCCTACTAAATTTAGTTGGTCCAAACTTACTCTTCAGTTCGAGCGTATTCCTAGCATTCTAAATACTCAACATGATGAGTTTATGAGCTTGTTTCGCAACTTTCAGAGGCCACAGCTGCTTTTTGTTGCCGTGATTATGCCAAGAGCAACTAGTATGCTAACAGTGCACTTCTTGATTCACGCACGATAAACTGCTAGGTACTGATGCAACACAATTTTACTTGCGGGTGAAGTAATTGCCTTTGGAAAATTAGAGTATTTCAAAAAGTAAACAAAACAGATATTAATAGGTTACATGCTGCTATTCCGACATGCTGCTATTTAGAAACTGACGTCTAATTGTCGGAGTAGCGGTATAAACATTATTTTTCAAGCGTTTTGTCAGAGTAGTGGCACTATGTTCAGACATTCTGCTTTTCCGACATGAGTAATATTATGATAGCCTATTACACTTTACGACGCTTGGGCCGGTCAAAACACTTGTTCAGAGAATACTTGGCCACATAGGATATCAGACAGTGGGAAAAAGTCCTAAAATAATATTATAATTATTAAAATTATATTATTTACAATACAATATTATAATACATTATAATGTATTCTATAATATTTGTCGCAATAGCAGTTCTACAAAGTGTCAGAAAACCAGCACGTCTAAACAGAGGCACGACGGAATGAAGGGAAGTCAGAATAGGCGGCAGACTCCATATTATTAACATGATGAGTTTAGATGTGCGCTTCACAACTTCTAGAGGCCAGAACCAATTTTTGCATATCGTTAGATGAAAAAATTGGGGATTTGGAATTGGTAAAAAAGAATATAGGCCTGCCTTTGAGAAATGTGTGTATTTCAAAATGTAAACAAAAGAGATATTACTAACATGACAAGTTTAGATGTGCGTTTCACAACTTTCAGAGCCCACAACAGCATTGTCGCTGTGATAATGCTAAGAGCAACTAGCATGCTAACAGTGCACTTCTTGATTCACGGACGATAAAACTGCTTGGTACTGAGACAACACAATTTTACTTACAGATGAAAAAATTGGGGATTGGGACAGCTAAGAAAGACAAGTACTGCCTTTGGGAAATGTGTGAATTCCAAAACGTAAACAAAACATTACTAACACGATGAGTTTAGATGTGCGTTTCACAACTTTCAGAGGCCAGAGCAGATTTTGCTGTCGCGATGCTAGGAGCAACTAGCATGTAAACAGCGCACCCCTTGATTCACAGACAATAAACTGCTTTGTATTGAGGCAAAACAGTTTTACTTACAGATTTAAAAAATGGGGATTTGGAACTGGTAAGAAAGATTAGAGGACGATTAGTGTATTTCGAAATGTTAACAAAACAGATATTACTAACATGATCAGTTTAGATGTGCGTTTCACAACTTTCAGAGGCCAGAACTTCTTGATTCGCGGATGACAAACTGCTTGGTACAGAAGCAGTACAATTTTATCGTAATAAAAAAATTGGGGACTGAGACTAGGGCGGCCTTTGGGAAATCAGTGTATTTTGAAACATAAACAAAACCGATATTACTAACTACTACCACAGCTCTCACGCCAACCCAAACCCTCTCCCCGACCGACACAAAGGGATCCATTGTCTGCGAGCTCGGAGAAGTTATCAGGAGCACGAGGGAAGAGAATCAAACCTCTCCGCCAGACATCGCCCGCCTCCCAATCAGATCGTCCTACATTGTTGTGTGAAATTTCAGATGACATCAAAGTTGTTTTTCCCCACCAGTGATCTATCTGACAACGCGGAGGGGAGAGGAAGGAGGAGGGGGGGGGCGGCCATTTTGATAGAAGCACAATAAAGGTATTCATAAGCCTCCTTCGTGACAGGTCTGGCAGCTCGGGACAGCGGGTTGTGCAAAGAGATCAGCCGCGGCGCATTCCTCACGCTTGTTAAGAGTCAAAGCTACTTCCTGCACTCAAAGCTTTATCGGCCAATCAGACGCTGGGAAAATACTCTTTAGCCTGTCAGTTTCGTCTTGTAAGCGCGCTATTATGTCATAAAACTCAACAGATTTAACGCAGACAAGTTGGGCTAAAAGCATCTCTGACAATGTTTAAAATGTCTCTTGAAGGTTTGGAGATTAAGTCAAATTATAGGACAAAGTATCAAAGGAAAGGAAGCAGTAATCAGAAGGATGGCAGCAGTAATAGCATTTAGATCAGTTTGTGCAAGATGTAGTCATAGAAGTAGTAATTTGCGAATAGAAGTAGTAGTAGTAGAAGTAATGCAATACTAGTCAGGTTACGCACAGAACAAGGGTTTTTTTAGTAATAGGCTAGTGAGCAGATCTAGTACTTCAGGTAATATTAGGCGTAACTGTTGTATGGTAGGGATGTAACGATATCCAAATCTCACGCTACGATATTATCACGATATGCATCTCACGGTACGATATTTATTGCGATATTTTAAAGAGGCTAATATACTTATAGATGGGACACTTTTTTACTTTTGAAATACCTCGACAAGATTTTGGTGTGAATTATTACCATCATAATCTCAAGAATTCAAGTAAATAACATATCTCTTCATGTTGTTTGCACTGAAATGAATCATGGGATATGTAGTTCCCTATGTTCATAAGCTGTTGCTACTGTAAAACCATGCATTTAAGCAAAGGAACTTGTGATTCGATATATTGTGACAGTCCACGATATTATTGTGAGACTTTTGACGATACAATATCACAATATTTCGGTTATTGTATGGTATAGCATGCAGTTTTGCAATGTTGTTCTGTCCATAATACTATCAACTACTACATGAGCAGTATTAGTTCTACCATTTCTACTTGCTAGTAATTATTTTTCTGAGTACTTCTTGCACTATTTAATCTACTGATATTACTACTACCATTCACATAAAAAAAATAAAAAAAATAAATAAAATAATAATAATAATAATAATAATAATAATAATAATAATATATAATCATAATCATCATCATCATCATCATCATCATCATCATCATCAAACTAAATTACTGTTGTCTGGAAATGTCCAACCCAACCCAAGCCCTGACAATCCTACTAGTTTTACTACCTTTTCTAATTTTAAAAAAGAGCAATTTTCAGAATTGGGGATTTGCAAGTTGTGACTTGGACTTAAGTTAGACTTAAGTCACTATTTTCAGGACCTGAGACTTGACTTGATAAAACGGACAAAGACTTGGGACTTGACTTGGACTTGAGGTTTGTGACCTGAGAAGACCTGATGCTTCTCCTAAAAATAAATGTTTTTAGAAAATACTTTCCTCTTTACAGTTGATAAATGCGATGCTTCATTTTACAGGAACAAACTGGAACATGTCACTCCCACTTCTCTATTTGTTACTTTGCATGGAAACTGAAGTACTGTGATGTGGTGTCCTCAAATGTACTACAGTACAATTACAGTACAGTACAGTACAGTATATAAAGTACAATACAGTAAAACAGAAGGAACTACATAGAACTACATTTCAGTGCAGACTACATGACAAAATAACTGTTATTAAACACTCTTAAATCTGAATTCTTTCTGTTCAAACCGTAATGATTCACGCTAAGATCTTGTAAAGACATAAAGGAAAACTAGACCAGTGACTTGAGACTCGACTTGAACCTGTCTGTATTTAACCTGGGACTTGACTCGGACTTGAGATCAAAGACTTGAGACTTACTTGAGACTTGCATAATGATGACTTGGCCCCACGTCTGGCAATTATGCTTCTGTCTGCTACATAGTTATGATCTCTTGCACCCATGGATCATTATGTTATCATTTGGACGTTTAACATCTCAACATTGATCTAAAACAACTAAGAAACAAGAAACAAGAAGTCTGCTGAATTTCGTGATAGAAAACCAACGGGTGCCCAATGGGAGCTGACGTCGCCGTAAACATCATCACAACAAAGAGTGGTAAAGTTGTCAGCACCTACTATGGATAGCTGCAGGTCATTTTTATCAAGATGACTACCTGATGCTGCCGAATCCTCCGTGTATCACAGATTAATGAAAATAAAATTGGAGAAAGAAGAAGTTAGTACAGAGCAGTGGTGGTATGAAAACCAGGGTTGATTGGTAATATGGGGTCTTGAAAATAAGTGAGTAAAGATCAAAGGTTTAAGGGGATTAAAGGGAAAACAATTATAACATGGCTTTAAAAAGTCAATTTTGCAGAATAGGTTCGCTTTAAAGAGAGATCTGACCTTGGCTTCTTGCATATAAATGTACATTCATTGCACCATATCACCAAAACACATTACTGGTTTAAGATTTTTTGGACATTGACAACAGAAATAAAGTATTTTCTGATTCTGATTCCAACCCAGCGTCCCTCGCAGTAGATCAATAGCACTTTTTAATAAACACAGTTTCCAAAATGCTTCACATAGAAAAATAAGAAATCTATAAAAAAATCTACACAAGGCGTGTCCTCAGACTCTGAAGCACACGCCCCCTCCCTCCACCTGTCAATCACGGCGGAACCTGCAGCGAGACGGAGCGGTGTCAGCTGGCGGTGCTTTGATGTGACGGCGGATGGCATCGCTCAATTAAAAGGCCGTCCGCGTGTGAGCAGATCAGCGCTGACACATCAGACAAATGGCTCCCCCAGTGTCCCGCCCTCGACATTAATCTTGTGTGTGTGCCTGCCAACGCCGGGTCACTGCCAGAGCAAGAACCTGCAGCACAGAGGAATACTGCAGCGTAAGCACAAACAGCTCAGGGAATAGGTAGCACTAAGGGTTGAGGCGGAGGAGGGCAAGAAGTGGTTTAAAAGATGTTGCTTGTTGTTGGGGAAATGGAAAGTTAAAGGGTCTATATTACACTGTTTTCTGATCTAGGTTATAATGTTTCCTCATCAAAAACAGAATCATTTGGATAATTTCAACACCGGAATTGCCAGTCTCTCCTGAACAAAATGTAAAAGGTAGTATCTATTTAAAATTTAAAGTTTCTATGTCACTCAAAATTGACTCATGTGAGCTTTAAGCCATGTTATAATGTTGTTACCTCAACAAAAGCATACCTAGAGTTGTATTTTGTTTTATTCACACATGCGTGAGTAACTCCAAAGCTCAAAATGCTCTTTTCCACCTTTAGTTCAGTCTCTTCAGTTCTTGGATCATTTAGATGATTCTAGTCAAGGCACTTTCTGTATTACCACATCACAATGTGGAACATTTCAGAATGTTGGTTTTCTGTTTTGAGAGAAAAACTCAGTCTAAATATGTAGGATGTTAATGAGACAAAATTCAACACCAGGTATGTTTTTGACGAGGAAACAACATTATAACATAGATCAGAAAATAGCGGGGTCTGCCGCCTATTCCGACATCCCTTCACTACGACACACCTCTATTTAGACATGCCAGTTTTCCGACACTTTTTGGCATCGCTTTTGCAGCATTCGTTTTAGAAAAATAATGTTTATGCCACTACTCAGACAATTAGACGCCAGTGTCTAAATAGCAGTATGTGGGCAGTGTATCAAGGTATGCATCATATTGTGGCCTATGTATCGAGGTACGTCTCGTATCATGGCCTATGTATCAAGGTACGTGTTTATTGTGACCTATGTATTGAGGTACATATTGGATCATGACCTATGTATCGAGGTATGTATCGTATCGTGGCCTACGTATCGAGGTATGTATCATATCGTGACCTATGTATCGAGGCATGCCTTGTGTCGTGGCCTATGTATCAAGGTATGCAACATATTGTGACCTATGTATTGAGGTACATATTGCATCATGGCCTATGTATCCAGGTATGTATCGTATTGTGGCCTATGTATCAAGGTATGTATCATATCGTGAACTATGTATCGAGGTACGTAGAGTATTGTGACCTATGTATCAAGGTATGCTTCATATCGTGGCCTGTGTATCGAGGTATGTATCATATCGTGACCTATGTATTGAGGCATGCCTTGTGTCGTGGCCTATGTATCGAGGTATGCATGGCCTATGTGTATCGTATCTGGCCTATGTATCGAGGTATGCAACATATTGTGACCTATGTATTGAGGTACATATTGCATCATGGCCTATGTATCGAGGTATGCATCGTATCGTGACCTATGTATCAAGGTATGTATCATATCGTGAACTATGTATCGAGGTACGTAGAGTATTGTGACCTATGTGTCAAGGTATGCTTCATATCGTGGCCTGTGTATCGAGGTATGTATCATATCGTGACCTATGTATCGAGGTATGCATTGTATCGCGACCTATGTATCGAGGTATGCATCGTATTGTGGCCTATTATCGAGGTATGTATGTATCGTGGCCTATGTATCGAGGTATGCAACATATTGTGACCTATGTTTGAGGTACATATTGCATCATGGCCTATGTATCGAGGTATGCATCGTATCGTGACCTATGTATCAAGGTATGCATCTTATCATGACCCATGTATCAAGGTATGCATCGTATTGTGACCTATGTATCGAGGTATGCCTCTTATCGTGACCTATGTATCGAGGTACGTATCGTATTGTGACCTATGTATCGAGGTATGCATTGTATCGCGACCTATGTATCGAGGTATGCATCGTATTGTGGCCTATTTATCGAGGTATGTATCGTATCGTGGCCTATGTATCGAGGTATCAGCAACTTCTTAATGATACCCAGCCCTACTACACTACACCTGTAATGATTAAATGATAGACGTATATGTTTAATGTCATACCATGGAACATTCCAGGAAAAGCAATAGCATCTCCATGGAGACAAGTAGGTAACAAACCCTTTACCAGTTGTGCAGCGCACTTTTAAAGCCACATCATGAAACGTACAGCGGTAGCACAGGTTAAACTGCATTGTCAAAGAATGCGTGGGGAATCTTCAGTATAATTTGAGCAACACTGTGCCCTCTACTTGACTCGCCGGAGTTGGGTAGATTCATATCAGTTAAAAGTCTCTTCTTGTCAATCTTCACGTCCTCACTTGTGTACGCTCTGTAGGCTATAGTTCAGGTTCATAGGCCTCGCTGAATATCTGGGCCAATTACCTGTCACATAGCTCACTGCAGTGGAGTGTGACTGACAGGCTGTTGGCGGACGCAAGCAAAAACAAAGATCATGAAGAAGATTAATGGCTGTTGTCAGTGGCGGTGTGAAATGTCACCCGTGTTTTCCAGAAATGTTTCATAAATGTCTTTGAACTTTATTGCTCTTAGCACATAGCACTTAGTGGCTAATGACAGCTTACCAGCATCGCTTAAATGCAACTTTTAGCTCCTCTGCGGAAACACTACACTTGATTGCTTGTGCAGAACAGAATGTAAGTGTATGGTTAAGAACGTATTTTATTGCCAGTGTTGGGTAATCTTTTCTTCTCATATGACACAGACTTCAATGTCGCTGGGGTAACCATTATGGTAACTGTAATGTGTAGTTTTCTGCATTTAGCAATCTGGCTCAAACTGAACGTGACTGGAAAAAAGGCGGAATGTTATGACAATATTTGAATTTTTAAATGTATTTGTTGTTCATGCTGTTATTTTGTTGGCATCAATTTAACAGAGAACAACAACAACAAAATCTGACAATTAACATAAATACTGTACATATTCCAACTGTTATTTGCCTCGTCTTTACCGCATGAGCAAAAGGAACATGAAGACGATAAATCTTATAAACACTGCTCCATTCACAGATAAAAAAAAAAAAGAACAATTCTTTAATAACCAATCCCCACCACAAAAACCAAACCAAGTCACCAATGAGCCATATGTATGTTACAATATCTCTCTTGTGCTTTCATTAACCATCATTATTTTATTCTTGTTCATTTTCTTAAATTTAGAAACACTCATGCAACTTTTAAAATCATGATTTAACAAGTTCCATATCTTGACTTCATACACAGAGATGCATTTCTGTTTTAATGTTGTCCTTGAGAATACAGTTCGGAAAAAATATTGTCTTCTATGGTCACGGTCCTCTGAAAAACAAACGTGAAACGATTTTGTAGAGCTTCGGGTAAATGTTTTTGTTTGGATAAAATCTTAAGATCAACTAAGTCTTTAAACGGTTAGTTGATTAGACTTAAAAACAGATGAGTGGTGTGCTTTCTGAAACCCTTTTTGTTTTGATTCGTATTGCTCTTTTTTGCAGCAGGAACAAAGGTTTTATGGTACTCGGATAAGCATTGCCCCAAACTTCTAAATCTTTGAAATCTTTGACTTTATCTACATGAGACTCTCTCTATACTAACACCATCAGTAGTTATTGTCACGTTGAATCTGACTGGTCAAAGCATCATAACGGTGGAACAAGCAGGTGAGAGAAAAACGCAGACATTTTCCCTGTACACAAATGCATAAAGTGCTTGTATCGTCTGTCCATTTTTTACAAACAGTAAAGTAGTAATAGTCCATGCTTTCGTTAAAATAGGCTGAAGTATGTCTGTCGGTATCGCTGTGTTTGTTTTGGTTTGCTTGGGTTTCACATTTGGTTTCTGCCATAGACTGTATATATAAATGGACATAACTAACCTGCTCGCCACCGCATTCCTAATAGAAAGTGAACATGGGAACGCTTCCTGGCTCCATCGATTCCAGCTCCAATTCACTTTGTGTTAATAAAACATCGCCCCTCTGTCCCCAACTGCTGCTGTCAGGATCATCTTTTTGGTTTTAAAATGTTTGTATGAACCTGCTATGATCCTGGTGTTTTTATTTTGCTATTTTGTCTGTAACTAAATTCCTATTCCTAATGTGGTACTCAGCTCCAAATAACTGCTAACCTCATGAACTTTATTTGACTGGAGCTGAACGCTATGGGTGATGTCACACTCCCTTAGTCCACTTCTTTGTAGTCTATAGTTTTGGCACAAACCTCATTTCCGCATTGTGATCAGTCCACCTCCTGATTGGCGAATTGAACCTAAAGGCTGATTGACTCAATGCACACTGTCGCAGATGCCTTCTTAACTGTCATTTTTGATTTATGGATCTGCGTCGAGGTCTATGTGCCATGAAGTCATTCACCGCCACAATGCTATGGGGGCAAGGATGTAAAAATGGCCTTTGTGTATACAAAATGAAGCGGAAAGCAGAGTACTGGAAATGTTTGTAGAGCGGTGGTAGAGAGGGCCTTGTTGTCTGCGTCGCTTTCCCTTGTTGTTTGCGTCAATTAAGTGTATAGTTACAAAAATTTGAAGGTGAATGCCGGTCAAAGCAAATGCTCTGTGGAGGGTGTAAGGATTTAGATGATTTAAAGCACGACCATAAATTGGGCTTAACAGTGGGAGTATGTCAACATGGATTCATTCTCAAGATATCGCAAGATTCCATGTTCCTGTAGAAGGTTACCATTATGGAGCAACGGGGAACTCTTCTCCTCTCTTGGAAAAACCTTGAGCTTTTACGTATTAACATAAAGCTCGGCAGTTAAATCCCTCACTCCCACCAGTGTAGACATACGATGGGTCATTGGGCAAGACACTAAACCCACGCCCCACCAGGATTTGATTATTTACCATATCCTAAAGGACCCACATGACATTCTTCGCTGATCTCTGTACTAATGTTGTTTCCTCATCACGGACATACTTGAAGCTGCGTTTTGTTTCATTCACACAAACCTTGAATGTGAATGAAACAAAACACAACTCTAGGTATGTTTTCGGGAAGGTTAGAACATGGCTTAAAGCTCACAAGAGTCCATTTTGCGTAATATAGGACCTAAAATATTGAGCTACGAACTCAGTCCAAATAACTGGATAGCCTATACGTGTTTTAGGTTGATGTAGAAAGCCAGAGTACTCATCGGAAACATCACCGAGAACATGAAAACACCAACGTTTGTTCTGTGAATTAGTCCTAGAATAGCATACCACCAAAACCGGAGATTGAAAGTCTATACAATGTTTGTGTAGTTGACCCGAATGGACTTCTGAGGTTGTACCGTTGACCAGCTGCTTTCCGAGCTAAAATTACATGTTTCGGTCGCAGAGATCAGGCAGCAGGTATTTCGAAAAATCCACACTGATTGAATTACGTTCCACTTCCCTTCCATTAGCATCAAAAACTAGCAACACGTAGCTTTGGCGGGGTTGTACTTGATGTTTTATTGCAATACTTAGTACTTTCATAAAACTCCCTTAAGTACAAAAGGGGAAAAAAAACTAACTTTGAGCAGCAGTAATGGAAAATGCATTCCAGACCTAGACCGAAAATATTTTATTCGCCGGGTCCTTGTGGTGACAAAGCACCCCGCGTGTCCCTGGCAGTAATTCAGCGGCTCAGATGAATACATGAAAGTGAAGTATGCTCGTATATCACGGCGCCCCTCCTCTGCCGAGCTGTGGGCCTTGCAGAACTACATACGGCCGTTTGTTATGGTGCTGTGCTTTCTCATTCCAGCCCCAGCTAGCATGAGGGCTACGGGCCAAGCTGACACTTATGAAATATTTCCCTTGCTGACCTTAGCTACTGCCTCAGCGCGGGAGATTAATCCTGCGCCGAGAGACACCGGGGCACCGCCACAACAAAACACAGCAGCCACGGCCCTCTCCGCAGCGCTCTCCTGGTCTAATCATTACCGCCGAGCAAGATTTATTCCGCCTTTATTTGATACGGCACCAGTTGCAGGGGAGATACATACAGTTGGAAGGCAGTGACTTATGCGGCAGATATATGGTTTACCACAAAGTCATAAAGAATAAAGAAGCAAAGGGATGTAAACTTTTTAGTGTTTTGTCCAAAGAAAACAACAACGCCCTACTTTGAAACAGGTATTTGCTTAAACAATGCGCTGTCTTCGTGTGTCCTATTTACAGATAAACAAATGCAATTTTTTTCCCGGCAAGATCATAATGAGGACACACACAGACATTAAGTCACACATTTGCATGTCCAGTTGCACAAGCCTGCGGTCAAATGCTGACTTTATTGTGTTTAAAAGCAGCAAAGGCATGTACTCTCCCGATGGTAAAGTCCAGAGGCCCAGTAAAAGAAGAGATATGAGGTCTGGAGCGGCCCACACAAAATGTAAACAGTTATACACTAAAATCAATGGTGGCAAAGTGCTTTTCATTTATCTAAATTGCCCACAGTGAATAAGAGTCCCACTTTACCCCCTGAGGACAGGCTGGGAATGGCTCCAGTCCTGGATATGCACAAGGAAATGAAACTATAAATTTGGACATGTAAAATAAATGTGTTCATACTTTAAACTTGGATCCCCCGGCCTCACATGTCTCTGGTCACATTGTTATAAAAAGATAAAACCAGGTCTATTTTAAATCCTTCTCCCTTTCCCTTCATAGCGCTCCAGACTCTGTCTGTAATGTGCTGCAGCAGATGACTTGGCCAAGTTGGGTCCTTTATAAAAGGTTATTTAGTATCCAGGAGAGAGAGCAAGCTGCTCTTGCACTTTCTGCCAGAAGGTTGCACTACCGGTGTGTCGTAAATTACTTAAGACAGCGTACAGGACGGGGCGAGGGGGGCAGCGTACAGGACGGAGCAGGGCCGAAGGGGGGGTGAGCGAGGGGGGGCAGGGACCGTGTATAGGCTGGGGCGAGGGGGGGGCAGGGGGACAGAAGGATGGCCAGAGAACGGTGAGGGTAAGTGCAGTTTTCCTTTTGGTGCACAGTGATGAATGACTTTCTGAACAAGGCAGAAAATACATCATATCACCTTTAATGGGCCCACATTTCTGCAGCCATAACTCAGTGTTTAAAAATAGGGAGGGGAGCTTGAAATACGGCGTCATATATTCCCCGCAGTGACACTTTTACGAGGCCTCCCTGCAGTATAAAGCACTGATTGCTGTTTCAAAGCCCGGTGAGAGAGACGGGTGAGTAGATCCAGCTGCCGAGAACCAAGACGCATGGCCTCCACACGGGACACTTTGTACGGGCTGGGGGAGGAGCGAAGGGCTGAGGAGTGACTTACATTTGAACAAGAATGTTTGCTGTTCATCCTGTCACTGAAGGTGCCATTATGAAGGGAACAAATTAGAGGAGAGAACATCCAGTGCGCTTCAGACTCTATTAGTTATACATGTCAACACACATTTGTAACTCCACTAAATGAACGCAACTGACAGGGATTTAAAGTCTAACTGCTTCTCAAAAAAGTTACCTTTGAAATAGAGTACTTTTATTAGTCATGTTTGCACACAGGGTATTAAGAGTTGAATTATACTAAGAGTCTATTAAGGATTCTGTCAATATTATGAGTGGCACTAGTGGTTACTTAGGAATTTCAACTTCATGGTAGGTTTATAGAATATTTTACTCACTTACCCACAGTAGGGATGTAACAACTGAAATATTGTGATTTGTATCGTCATGTGGGCCATCACAATATATCGAATCACAAGTTTCTTTGCTTAAATTCATTGTTTTGGTGCAGCGATAGCTAAAAACCAGAGGGAACTACATAGACCATGATCCTTTGCTGTTTCAGTGCAGACAACACGAAGAAATAACTGTTACTAAGCACTTTTTAAAATCTGAATCTTTGCATATAACACTACCAAACCCAAAAAAGAGTAGTATGTTCACGATTTTGTTAGTCTCCACAAAATACTGCAATAAATACACCGCTCTGCACAATTTAATTTTATTTTCTTAGCAAACATAGCAGTGGGATTAGTTCACAAAGACGCTGACAGTTAATGGGGTATAGTGAATAGTTTCAGGCAATTCTTCGCCCAGATGCACTTTAGATAATAAGTCTTATATTTAATGCTTGTACCTGAACCATTTATTTATTTTTTGGATTTAATATTTTTGGTAATTGAGCAAAATTTGATTTCCCCCAATACAACTATACGGTGTGAGCATATCTTTTTTTTGGTTTTGTTTTTTTGTTCTCACATTTATTTTTGGGGTTAAGTTATTGAGATAAAGCGGTATTTTATTTTTTTTTTATACATATATATATATATATATGTATATATATATACATATATATAATATAATATATATAAATATATATATATTATATATATATATATACCCCCTACCCCCAGCGCACCAACTCCACCCTTACAATTTAAACCACTTCCCCAAGCACCCAAGCACCCATTTACCCACTGTCCCACCCAGATCCTACATAGACACATAAATAGACTTTTGTTGCTACAGTAACATTACAAAGACTATTCAACTACAGCACTTTTGACTTCACCAATATGCACAGATACCTGCATATCCTCACACGGATGCATATTTGAGAGCTTTAATTCCGAATAGAAATAATTAAATTCTGAATAAAAATGAATTTCGCTTTAAAAAGACCATATAAACACTTAATTCCTTATGAAAATTATTATTCGGAATTAAACTTAATTCCGAAGTAAGTGGGTGGTTTATTCCAATTTTAAAGTCGAGCTGATTGATTCTTCGATCATGTAAACATTTATTCTTCTTCAAAATAATTCTGGTCGTTCAGTGCATGTTCGTTGGGTCGCCGGCTTCGGACTTTCATCCATGTCTCTTTGGATTTGCGAGCAGGATGTGGGAGTGGGCTGAGGTAGAGCAGCCGTTGACTCAGTTTGTTTTCTTCCTCCCTTCTCCGACACTCTTCCCTTCTCCTCCTCAGCTGACAGACTTTACGTGATGAAAGAATTCTTCAGCTGCTGAACAATTATCATCGGAATGACTGCTAAAAAAGTCTGGATCACGTTTGTGTCTGTGGCTCAACGACAAACCATGATGACAAAAGTCGGTAGCAGCTGAAGTATGTGTTTTCTTTGGGTCGACATAAATACGTTCGTGTCCCTGTCCCATCAGAACCCCAGACGTTGAGTGGAATTAAGTAAACATGTTTCCTATGTAAACCTTAACTCAGAATTATTATTTCCATGTAAACTCAAAGGAGAATATTTTAACTCCAAACTATTTAATTCAGAACAACAACTTTGGAATGAAAAAACATCATGTAAACATGGCCGTTGATGCTATGAACTCTCGCTCTTGTTAAAGCATTTTATTGTCAGAATGGAAGAGGAAGTACGCAGTTAGCATGCTAGTTGTTGTTTGCATTACCGTGACTGCCTCTGAAAGTTATGAGAAGCCCTTATAAACTCATCACTGCAAATATTAAGGATGCTCGGTATGGATAAAGTAAGTACCATATTTTCCGGGCTATTGGGCGCGCTCTTAAGCCTCTAACCCCATCAAAAAACGACCGCATGCCCCGCAAGCCAGAGCGCCCTATACACGAATTAACTCAGGTGTCCCAGCAGGACTTCAGTAAACGACAAAGCCGCACCACCCACAGTCCACACAAACACAGACAGCAGACAGCGACCGCACAGCGAAAAACACACGCAGCCACACTCATCACTCCACGCCGACGAGGAACAGAAAGAAGGAACGAACCGAAAAAGCGAGTCCAATGTGCCACTTCTAGACACAACTGAACAACTGAGTCACTGCGAACACGCCGACAATCCAGCGGTCCCAGACAGCACCCTCCCTACACGCCACAACTGAACAAAGCCCAGAGTCACCGTGAACACCACAAACAAAGTCCCACTGACCCATCCAACTGTTGTGTTTCGTTTAAAGTCCGGTGCGGTTTATTTGTGAAAAAAGTTAGAAAATAGACCATTTAATCACAGTGCGTCTTATAATTCAGAGCGCCTAATAGCCCGGAAAATACGGTAAGAAATAACTTTACGCCAATCTTAAACTGTTTAAAATGAACTAGTTCTGTTTTTCAAATTTTTAAGTTTAAATCAGATACGGCGCCTTTAAGTAGCTCACCGAAAACCGAATCCTTCTTCTCACATTACATAAGTGCGTATGTTAAACAGGATAGTCCGTTTGAAAATGACTATTTATTGCAGTCAAAGTAGCGGCCTGACATTTGTAGTGATTAGCTTACCTTAGCTCTGGGTGCTGAGTAGCAGGAACCATGATGAGAGGGGAGACTGCTGACTGGACTTATGGCTTTGGCAAATTGCGAGTCTTTTTCAGAGAGCCGTTCCCAGCTGTAAATTTACGGTGTTTGTGTGAGCTGTGGTTAAAACCAAATCCAAGGTCATCCATTTCTCCGAGCCTGCAGGGAGGAATTCTTCTCCTGAAAGAACGGCCTGTCCCTTTAAGTGCAGGCTAAATGACAGGAGGGGGAAAATGAAAGTGTCCACGGGTGTCGATATATCACAGTGTCCCGGAGTCAGATTTACGGTTATGGTTTGTTAAAGTAATGTACTGTAATTTTACATGATGGAGGACAAATGGAGTAGAGTGGGAGGCTGAGGAGCAGTGGAAAAGTCAAACAGCACTCAGACAAGACTTTTATCACTATTAGCTGCAGCGGTAAGACTTATTGAACCATCGTGCATCACTTTTTCTTGACAGTAGTTGCCGGTTTGGATACTAAAACTTCAAACAGTGTCATATGTTTAAAGGTTACGCAGAATTGATTCTCGTGAGCTTTAAGACATGTCCTAATGCTGGTACTTCATCAAAAACATGCCTGTTTCATTCACACATGTTTGAGTACTCCTTTATTATTAGTCTGTCTACGTCTCCAAAGCTCAAAATGCTGTGTTCCACTTTGTGATGTCATCAAGCAGTAGTTTTCAAGGTAATAGCTACTTTTTTCCTTCTGATTAGTAAGTAAGTACTGTATTTTTCGGACTATAAGTTGCATTTTTTTTCATGGATTGGGTGTTTCCTGCGACTTATACTCTGGTGCGAATTATATATTAAAGTTTTCAGACTGACAGCAGCGAGAGGCTCTAGGCTTGTGTGTAAGTATCTGCTGCTACTATTACTCCTGTACCACTGTCACTTCGCTCTACTGTGCATGTGTCTTGTATAAAAAGCCACTGTCTCGCTGCAAATAGTGAAATATGCAGCCGAAAATGTAATCGAGCAGCAAAAAGAAAGTTTGCAGTGAGCGAGAAACTTGTAAGTGACTGGCGGAAAGTGGGGATGGAGAACACAGCCTCACGGGAACCAGGCTGGTGCACCATGCAACTTTCCTGGGAGACACTGGATGAATCGACAAAGCCTTAACTTCACTGACAACCGAAACCATCCTGTCGGGATTCAGAAAGGCTGGAATAATTCTAACTGGAACTGATGCTGAGTCTGACAACAGCTATGCAGAAGAGGAAGTGGTGCTCCGTTTACATCAGGGATCTATGGTTTATCTCCGGAGGTTGCGCAGAAGCGACACCGAGGATGAAGAATTTAATGGATTTAGTGATTTGGAGTGAGATCGTGAGTTTGGTAAACTTATGTTCTGTTGTTTATGCTATAATTATCTGAATAACTGTTCATATGTTACGTTAACATATTAACGCCTGTTCAGCCTGTTGTTCTCTACTCTGTTGTTATTACTAGAACTTGCCTTTCAAGATGAAATGTCAGTTCCTGGTCTCTGATTTTATAAAATACATTTCCCCAAAAAGTGCAACTTATAGTCCGGTGCGACTTATAGTACGGAAAATACGGTAAGTAAGTAAGTAAGCAAGTCAGGCTTTCTTTATATAGCACCTTTCACAGTTTCACAAAATGCTTGATAGTCAACTAAAAGCTTGTTTAAAAAGCAATGTCTTGAGTCTTAATTATCTGTAAATGGGTGTAAAATAGAAGTGTGCACCTATCCCTGGCCTTATTCTGGCATTTTAGTGCATATTAGTTAGAAATCTGTCTTTTGGGTCATAGCCATGTCTGTAACGGTCTCTTTAGGATCAATTACAGCCAGTATATTTGAATTTTCGGGTTAGGGTTAGGGTTTTGGGTCTCTTCCGTGACAAGTGCAGACACTGGCGTCTACGGGCAGTACATGAGGAGCCCCTCTCAGCCCCGCCCCTACCTGGCATCACTGGTCACTGCGATGTCAAGCCGTTTCTGGAGAAAAGAGAAACGGTGTGATCCGAGGCACAAATGTCCACTCTGTTTGAAAGTCCAGAGCATATTGGTGTTGTTGTTGTAGCTATCAGTCAGCTGTCAATCACCATCATAGAGCATGAACCACACCCGCTCCCCCCAACCCACCAGGCACCGCCCACTCTGAAGGATTTTTCAGATTTTGCTTACGGGCGGATTCAAGCTTCGGGAGGGTGTTTAATGGCTCTGTTAAACACAGTGGAGCACTTCCTGTTTTATTACATCACAAGGTGGAACAGAGTGTTTTCAGTCTGAGAGAAGAGTTCAACCTAAATATGCAAGATTTTTGTGTTAAACATGTGTGAATGAAACAAAACAGAAGATGATTTTATGAGGAAACAATATTAAAACTTAGATCAGAAAACAGTGTAATATGGGTCCTTTAAATATTACTCACAGTTACATTATATTTGTTGGACTGTAATCTAAGATGGATAGTACTCAGTTACATTTATTCAGTCACACTGACCTGAATAACTTGTTAAAGTAATTGTATTCTTCAGAGTACTACTTTTCTAACAGGATATTTTACTCTAGACAACAGAGTTTTTTTTTTTTTGGTGACTCTTCCCACTGTGAGTAAGACTGCAAGTGATAAAAAGGTTTTGTCCTTCAAATTACAGTAACTTTAAATTTATAAACCAGATGTCACGTCCCAGCAGTTACTCTTGAAGTTACTCTTATTTGAGTTAGACCACTTCTTTGTAATTCTACTTAAAGTTATTTAGTACTTTCACTTGAGTTTTGACTACTCTATCACCTTTGTATTTAGTAATGTTGTAAAATATCTTTTTTCACCTTCCCCCATCTCCGCCCACAGAACTGTACTTACTTGCAAAATTGTGAAAAAATTTGTTTAAAAATTCAACATACAGATTTGTGAAATGTTGACTGGGCAAGAAGAAGACAGAATAGGTCTGTTTTGAAGTCACTGGAGCGAATGTTTTACTGAAAGCTGTAATAATGGACTACTTTAGATTCCAGGAGACACATTTGAGGAGATTTACACAAATAAGGTACTGTTTTTTTTAATGAGTTTTGCATGCTAGGAATGAAAGAACAACGTGTGTCGATAAATAATTAGTTACACTATTCCATTTTAATTTAATTCTAATAATGTTGTATGATCTCACAAAACCATAAAACCATCAAACGGTGAGAGACCAACACTTTATGACCCCTCTGAGCTCTTTTGCTTGAGCTAAATAATGGAAAACGCAGATGTCTTGTTGTGATCCAAAAACAAGTCCTTAAGTTGTTTTGTGGTTGTGTTGATGTTGTAGAGTCCCATCCACCAGCCACAGGTCGAAAGTTCAGCAGGACACATGCGCTCTGCTGTGGAGGGCCGGGGCGGTCATGTCCCCAGTGGCCCAGCGTGAACTTTGACCTTACAAGTGGGAAGTAAACAACGTGCTAAATAAGAGACTAACTTTGTTCATGCACCAACAAGATAAACCAGAACTTAAGATAAGCAAGAACTTCAGAAGAGGAATTTACTTGTCAAGGCGGATCTTAATACCCATTAGAATGCAGAGAACAATGCATATAGATAAAAAGATACAGCAAGTTATAGGGGATATTATAGCGAAAGGAACATTTCCATGGAAATAAGCAGGTCAAATAAGAATCAGTTTTGTGGAGGTATAAGCCGCTTACTTTTATTTTAGTAATTTTTTGGTAAAAGTAAAAAAGTTACATACTGTAAGTGAGCGGGCTTGCTCTCCACAGGTCTGACTGGTAATGACACCTGATGCTTAGCTCTATGACATTGATAAAAGGGCCCGATCGATATGGATTTTTTTTGTGGCCAATGTGATACCGATAAAAGGGAGTTGGAGGTGTCAATAGCCGATATAAAAGGCAATATATTTAGTGACAAAAATACACTGTAAATCTAAAGTTGATTATAAAAATTTGGTCTGGCTCTACTGAATTTTAAATTGGGTTGTTTAGGCGACATTTATTGTTATTTCGCCTCTTTACAGTCACATTTAAAGACAGCAGATTGGCCTAATGGGATTTTTACATGACATTCTATCCAGTAAACAAAGTAAAAACTACTGCTATTAGCCTTAAGCGGAAAAAGCATGTGAAGTATGTGTAAATGTCGATCATTCACACCTCTGTTCACAGCTCATCTGCATATCAAGTAACATGTGTTTAGTCACTTTACAGTTGGCCAGTGTAAGAAAACAGGCTGTTCATGTGTTTATGTCTGGGAGTTAAAGCAGCTAATCACTAACCAATGAGAAAGAACCAAAAGTAGCTTCAAATCCAACACATTTGCAACATTCACTGCTCACACAGGCTCCTCTCAGATGACATCTTCACTAATAAGTGTCCTTTGAATCCTGACTCAAAACAATCATCCATAAAAATAATATAATCCAGCACGTTGCAGCAGCTGTGTGTGTCCTCTGTACAGAACAGTCCTCTCATTCTCATGTAAACAAGCAGTAGTTTTGTTGTTGGCCTAAACTCTGCTGAAGTTCACTTTTATTTATAGTCAATATCGTGGATCAGACACAAGAACATTTAAAGCAGCGCCTCAGTGTTGTGCACGTGGATCTATGGCTGTGCACGGGTGTAACAAGCGCATGTGAGTGACCTGACTCAGGGGATGCATTCAGGGGCAGTACGGCGTCACACACAGACAAATTACTCCACAGATAAATATTGATGTAACGCAACATATAGGAAATGTATCTGTCTGTAAATTGAATTAAATGGACACAATATAGAACTGGGGTCTCCAATCTGTAGCTCTGGAGCTCTCCAAGTAGTTCACCAAAGGATTACTAAATTATACGTATGGTGCTGAATAAGTAAAATTAATTGTGAATGTATAATTTAATACCTAACTTTGTACACTAATAAATGGATAATGGTTTAAGTTTTATAAACATCTAACTGTAACTGTATCTGAGGCTTGCTGTATTTACTCAATTTCTTGTGACTGCTAAAACTAGTAGCTCTTTGGCATTTTTGTTTTGTAAAAGTAGCTCACCGGAAAAAAAAGGTTGGAAACCCCTGATACAGAGAGCCTAAGCTTTATAATAATGTATAACAGTCACACAAGGACTATCGGCCCATATCGGCAAGATTTAGCCAAATAGCCGATATGTCTCCAACTGCCCATATTGGCTGATAATATCGGCCAATCGATATATCGGTTGGGCCCTAGTTGATACCTTTATATCCTATACCGTGAAACATTCTAGGCAAAGCAGTATAATCACCATGGAGACAAGAAAGTGGTTGGATCATACAACAGAAAAGTTACACAGACCCCGTTTACGCTAAAACAGATCAGCGTATCAGCGTATCGGAAACGATCTGCGTCCACACACATCGTTTCTGTATCTGTAATCAAAGCGTTCCCTGTCCACACAGAAATGCAAAACTGCCTGAATCTCTAGTCACGTGAAAGGCTGGTGTCACGTTTTCATGATGTCCCGACGTCACGTGAGCGGTAAAAACAAGGAAATCTGAAGTTGCAGCAGCTGATTTTGAACCAAGGGAGATGGCAAGTGTAAAAACAGTCTTCTCATGGACCGACGGCGAGGTTCAGTTTTACTTAGCGTAATACCTGATTTTAAGACGAGCATGGCGGCTCAGAGTGTGGACTGACTTGTATCTGTGTCCGTAGACCTTCCCTAACCACACAGTTTTGAGCATTTGTTTATGTTTTACAGAAACGAAACTTAAAACCACATGGCTAATTTGCATAAACTAAGCGCTCAAAAAACAGCTCCCTATTGTGCGCTGATACAGTTTAGCTTCTGTTGGACTAATGGACACGACTCAGTGGAATATATGTGTGTTCTTTCTGTGACAGAGAGGTGTTCTGCTGATGGTAAGCCGGTTATGTGCTTCTATTGCGTTTTAGATGGTTAATGTTAAACTTTTCAGAGATTATACGGTCTATGTTACGATGATACGCATAGACCGTTTATATGAATGGATGTATATTCTAGCCTCTTAGCATTTTGGCACCGAATTAGTCTAAGAACTACATCAGCGTATCAGCGTTTTCAGGTGTCCACACGGTGCCGGATCAGATCTGTACTCAAATGAATTCATGAAATCATTTGAGTACAGTACCAAATCGTTCCGTCTCTTGAGCCGTTTTCAATCGGATTAGTGTGGACAAACACTTCATCCACAACGAAAATGATCTGAATACGGACTAGTGTGGATGGGGCCATAGCGTATATAGTGAAAGAATTTGCGTCTTTTCTGGTGGGGGGTCCGCTACCCTGAAGATGTTATTGCATTGTCTGAAGAGTTTGCATGGTGATAATAAACTTATCTAACGTTCTTTTTTTTAAAAAAACATACACTTCTTTGTGAGCAACGTCACTTCTCTACTGATATTGCTTGTGAATTGGCCTGGTGACATCTTAGACTTAGACCAAATTTATTGATCCACAAGGGAAATTACTTGGAAACAGTAGCTCGCACATCACAAAATATAATAACAAAGAGTAAAAAAATATAAATGGTAATAATTAATTCTAAATAAGTAGCAAAAGAGATATAAATGTATGGAATAGTAGCATACTGGAATATTCAAGGCAACGTAATAAAATGTCCATGGTGATAAGCATGTGGTGGACCCTCCTCCGGAAAAGTTACACAGTGCACCTTTAAGTACGCATACCTTCGAGAACATTTTGTGACTTTCAGTGCCTCTGTGCATTGCTACGGTCCCGCCTTGTGTATTTTCTTGGCTGTATCCAACCCACTGCGTCTATAAAAACCTACGCTGGACACCGGCCACAGACACATCATTTATTTAAAGTGAGGCCAAAGAGAATTATTGTTGTGTAAAATCCCAGAGCCTTTTAAAAGATCAAAGTTCCTGCGTATAAATCACATTCGCCTGCAAATCCAACACAACAGGCCCTCCCTCCCTCTTTCTCCCTCGTCTTTCTTTAGAGCGCATGAATGCTCACATGTGGCACGCTACAATAAGGATAGTGTACTCGGGGGCACAATAGCTCATAGATCAAACAGCAGCATAAACAAATGTACCTCTATCTTTGTATGCAGGAAACAGACTGTGAAGTAGGGAGTCTAGCACCTGTCTGCAACAAGGGTTTGATACGAGATGTAGGGGCTGTGCTACATTTACATGCACGACCATAAACTGTAGAAGAAGTGGAGTATGGGAGTTGCCTGACCACCAGCCAATCCCTTCTACATTAGACGTAAACAAACTTTATTGATCCGCAAAGGAAAATATTTGGACACAGTAGCTCACAAATCACGGTATATTAACAGTATAATAACAAAGAGCGGCAATATAAACGGTAATACTAACTTCAAAATAAGTAGTTCAAAGCCAGAAGGGACTCGTAGAGGGCGAAAATCTTCCAACAACTTGAGATGTTCAAACCAGCTGCTAATTTAATCATGGGTTTCTGAAATGTGGAAGACATCTCCTCTCCAATAGAACTTTTTCACAACGGCCGGAAGTGCGTCAAACTTGGATAAACGTCACTTACTCTGATGCTTTTCTATTGCAAAATATCTGTGGAAATGTCTTGCGTATTTTCCACCAGCTTCATAAATCTGCCCCATCACCAAATCTTCATCCACCAAAGTCGACAAAGGACATATTGTGTCCATGAAGAATTTATCTGCAACTATCAAGGTAAGAAAGACAAAAACGTAAAAATGAACAACAACGACGCATTAGTGAACAACTCCTGAGCAAAACTAACATTATAGTCATGAATAAAACATAAGTAATAAGTAGGGATGTAACAATAACCAAAATACTGTGATATTGTATCATCAAAGTTCTCACAATAATATCATGGACCATCACAAAATATCGAATTACAAGTCTCTTTGCTTAAATGAAGAGTTATGGTGCAGCAATAGCTTAAAAAAAAGACAGAGGGAACTTCATAGACCATGATACTTTGCTCCATTTTAGTGTAGACTACATGAAGAAATAACAGTTCTAAGCACTTTTAAGTCTTAGTTCTTTGGATTAAGTCTTGTCAAGGCATTTTAAAAGGAAAAAAGTAACATTAACAGTTGTTAGCCTCTGCAAAACATTGCAATAAATATCGTACCGTGAGATGTATATCGTGAAAATATCGTACCGAGAGATTTGGATATTGTTACATCCCTATTCATGAGCCTATCCACCATATCGTGAGTTTTTCCACGATATTGCAATAAATATCGTACTATGAGGTTCATACCGTGATGATATCATATCGTGGGACTTGGATATAGTTACACCCCTAGTAATAAGTAATTTGCAAAGTAACTTGTGAACTCAGACTGATTATAGAATTAAAAATAAAAAAAAGAAAATAGAATAAAACAATTATTTGATGATGTAGATATTAGCATAGATAGATAGATATGTGCAGTTTAAATACTACAGAGGTTCACAGGTCATGGTTAGCATTTAAACTACACAAATCTCTCTGTCTATGCTACTATCTATATCATGAAATAGATTTTTCATTTTGATTCTAGAATCAGTTTGAGTTAACAAGTGACTTACGTTTTATTCATGACCATAACGTTTTGCTCAACGTTTTGCTCAATAGTAGTTCACTAATGCGTCATCGTTGTTCGCCTTTACGTTTTTGTCTTTCTTACCTTGATAGTTGTGGAGAAATTCTTCATGGACAGAATATGTCCTTTATGGACCTTGTTGGATGAAGTGTTGGTGATGAGGCAGATGAACCAGGACTGAACCAGGTCTAAACCAGGACTAAACAGTCTCAGTCCCGGTCTGGTCACAGTCTCAGTCCTGGTCTCAGTCCTGATCACCCGACAGTCTACGGGTGCACTTCTGGGCTCGTCCCAACAGTCCTGGTTCAGTCCTGGTTTAGACTTGGTTTTGTCCTGTTTTAGTCCTAGTTCAGTCCTGGCCCAGTCCATATGCAATGCAAAAGTCCGGCATCGCAGTTTAAGTCATGGAAATGGGAAATGGCTCTTATCTGTTTTTTACATTATTCATTTAAACACAAAATCGAAAACTGAAAAAAAACAAAAAAAACTAATCATTATCTGTTTTTTCATCATAATTGTTTTTTTCATTTTCTTATTTTTGGTTTAATACTGAAAAACGAATGAACGAATGATTCACTTTTTATTTTGAGTGCAGCGGCTAGTTTGGTTAGCTCTGTGCATTTATATAGTCAGTCTATGTGCATGAGAGGAAAACTGAATCTCTGACCTAGAATTTGAACTGACATGTATAGAAGCAAGAGTTTCATTGGGGGAGTTGTGATTTGAATCTCTCACATAGCATAAACACAACTCGAGGACACTGTATGTAACCTGACCACTGCTGCGTATGCTGTAGCTCTCCTCATTAATGCTATGAGAGCTATTCAGCTATGACTGAAATGTTAGACATGTGTTTAGAGGTGTACTCGCTTTGCCTGACCAGTGACCAGCCAGTCCCTTCTGAGTTCTGTTTGAACGCAGAAGGGTCTAGAACCAAATTCTAAAAGGTGACAAACAACCATCCTAATTTAAGATGGTCCAACAGCAACTCATTTGTAGAATGGGTCTCTAAACTGCAGTAGAAATTGTCGCATCAAAGCTAAATAAGAGTCTCCACTAAAAAAAGTAATATCTAGGTTAGTTAAAATTACTTAAACTGAGACCATTTGACTTTATTCGAGTAGATTCTACCAATGGAACAAGTGTGTTTTTCTTAATTGAAGCAACATTGGATTTCGTTTCTTCTCTTAAGGGCTAAGAGTTGTTGCTTTTCTTATTTTAAGTGTAGCAAGATGTATTTTCATATTTTAAATAAGTCGTTCCATTAGCAGATAATTTTTGCCTCCGCTCAATTTAATTTCTAGTCAGCGACTAGGTCAGGAATCAGAATACACTAGACGATTTGCAAGAACCCCGGAAGTGCGAGTCCAAGCACCAGCCAATCAGCAAAGAGTCATATATTCTGTGTTGGCAACGATTCCTGAGATTGAGGATTTAAAGCCGGAACAAAGAGAATGTTTGGTGAATTTTATCAAGGGGAAAGACGTTATTGCCCTTCTTCCTACGGAATTTGGGCAAAGCTTAATATACCGGTAAGCCCCATTAGCAGCGCATTACATATATCACAACCAAATAGCAGTGATTGGTTAAATAAAAAAGTACCCACCAATCCTAATGCTGTGAGGTCAGACTGTTTCCACAAAGTGAAACCGGCTCATGAATCAGGCCAGATAATTTTACTTGTCAAGTGAAATCGACTCTAATCATGATAAAAAACTTTCTTAATTCAAGTCACCTTAACTTCCTAGATTTTATTTCTTGAGGTGTAGTGCTTTGCTTGTTGATTCAGTAGAATTTTATTTATTTTTTTACTCATAAACTGCCATGTTTGTGCGCAACAGACCATGAGCTTCACTGATTGGTTGATCCACCTTTCAGTCACGCCTATCTGAAATCAAGAAAACAGGATACAGTTCCAGAGCCACTCGTCTTTATTAAGTATTCTGAAAGAGTGTGGTTTTGGCTGGCCAAAAAAGTACTCACTCACCATCAATCAGCAAGTTACGGTCCATTCATCATGTACTAGCTTTAGTTTCATTGTTTTTGAAACTATAGCTAAAGCAGAGTGCAAATAAATAATCTCCAAACATAGCCCAATAAAATGCTAAAAGAATTTGTTGGCACTCATCTATATTTAGACTATAGAGGGACAAAGGAGCTCATTCTCCAACAGACTCCTACTGCTCTGCTCAAACAGTGAGAAATACAGGACTACATTTATACTATAATACTCCCTACAACTGTACAACAACTTACCTTATGTAACAGATAATACTCCCTACAACAACTCATCCTTATGTAACAGATAATACTCACTATAACTGTACAACAACTCACCCTTATGTCACAGATAATACTCCCTACAACTGTACAACAACTCATCCTTATGTAACAGGTAATACTCCCTACAACTGTACAACAACTTACCTTATGTAACAGATAATACTCCCTACAACAACTCATCCTTATGTAACAGATAATACTCCCTACAACTGTACAACAACTCACCCTTATGTCACAGATAATACTCCCTACAACTGTACAACAACTCATCCTTATGTAACAGGTAATACTCCCTACAACTGTACAACAACTTACCCTTATGTAACAGATAATACTCCCTACAACTGTACAACAACTTACCCTTATGTAACAGATAATACTCTACAACTGTACAACAACTACTTATGTAACAGATAATACTCCCTACAACTGTACAACAACTCACCCTTATGTAACAGATAATACTCCCTACAACTGTACAACAACTCACCCTTATGTCACAGATAATACTCCCTACAACTGTACAACAACTCACCCTTATGTCACAGATAATACTCCCTACAACTGTACAACAACTCACCCTTATGTAACAGATAATACTCCCTACAACTGTACAACAACTCACCCTTATGTAACAGATAATACTCCCTACAACTGTACAACAACTCACCCTTATGTAACAGATAATACTCCCTACAACTGTACAACAACTCACCCTTATGTAACAGATAATACTCCCTACAACTGTACAACAACTCACCCTTATGTAACAGATAATACTCCCTACAACTGTACAACAACTCACCCTTCTGTAACAGATAATACTCCCTACAACTGTACAACAACTCACCCTTATGTAACAGATAACCCTGTGTCCTGTCAATCATCATATTGTGGCACTGTTTTCCTCTGACCTCTTGTATAAAGTTGAGATTTTATATTTTATTACTGATTTTTCAGTTTTATTTTGACTTGTACGTTTACATTTATATAATGATGTCTTATTTGACACCTGTCTCTTGCTATTTTTGCTGCTTATTTAGAATTTATTATTACCATTAATATTTTTTACTCTTTGTTATTATATTATACTCTGACGTGTGAGCTGCTGTGCCCAATTTTTATTTTTAATTTTTTTGTGGAAGTCTAAGTCTATGTGCAAGTGTGGTGCTGTCAGGTTTGATTAGAAATCACAGCTACAAAGTTCAAACGCTAATACTACAATTACCAGATGAACCTGATAGTCTTTTGGCTATTTGGCTTTTTGACCTGCATGTGGGCTGGATGAAGAGTGGTTTGACCAGTTCTCTGGAGAGAAGAGTCAAAAGTTTGATCATGAGCATGTAAGCGTGACTAAACACAAGTAACGCAAACTGCTGCCAAACATGCTCTGACGTTAACCTACTTTTCAGCAGGCCGTTAGCATAACTTGGCACAGCTCAGTTGTAGCGAGCACCTGTTTATTTGTTATGGCTGGTCTTCCACTCACAAAAGAAAGGGTAGGTGGGGTCATGGAAATGTGAAGCCAAATAAAACATGTTAACAATGAAATGCTTTGCAGTGTGCCATTTAATCACCTTAAAACTAACATCAGAAAATGATCAGTGATACGATTTGCCCAATTTTTTTCCATGTATCTGAGCAAAAGTTGTCTCGCCCCAGTACAGATATCTAGCATAAGCAGATCTTAAGGTCAAAATAAGTCTGCTGTATACTGTCAGCATCTATTTATAAAGGTTTTATCATCAGAGAATCAGGAAGTGCATGGATAGCTTGCTAGTTGTTGCTAGCGTTACTGTGATGGCAAAACCACTTCCACTGAAAGTTGTGAAACATGCCTCGTAAACTCATCGAGGTTGAGAATTAGAATGCTTCATGAGGTAAATAAAGAATAAAACTGCAAACTGTTTCTGTTTTTCATGTTTTTATGATAAAAAAAACTACAACAACCACAATGTCTTTAACTACTGGATCCTCTGTACACTCATCCTTTTGCTGTTTGCACTCATTTGAGCAAGGATCGATATTAAAAAAGTCACATTCACAGGACCGAAAAGAATCTTTCTTGAGTATTTATAGAATGATCCTGAGCTGTATCAGAACAATTATAAGACCACATATACACAGTAAAAACTGGAGGGTTAAAATTTCAGAGTTGTTTTTAACACACAAAGTGTTATTTTAACTATTTGAAACTTAAATGGAGGTTCGAGTTTGAGTTATTTGCCAGAGTTGACATGGTTGAAGTTAATTCAGTGTCCCCTGGTGTTAATTTGGCACCTCCCAAGTTTTGTACCTAATTTCATCTTAACTAAATAATAATACATACATTATTATTATTATTAAATTATTATTAATACATAAAAATAATAATAATAATAAAATAAAGTGTAAAAATAAAACACCTCTCTGTTGTTTAGCTAAATCAGGATAACTCTACATAGTGTTATCCGTTCTCTCTCTCAAAACTTTAATATAACTCTTGATTTCAGGGTTAAACAGGAACTTTGGTGCAGTGTTACTTAATTTAGGGCCTGTTTACAGGAGAATGCTTGCGGGTAAAAATGACAAAATATTTTATCCGTAGTGCCTTTCGTTTAGACGATGATGCAGTTTTTGGAGCTTGAAAACGCAAACGTCTGAAACCACCCTCCAGAGTGGAAAAATGTAATACACTAAGCTGTAGCATTTCCGTCTACACTGCCCAAGACGCAAAACTCTGGTCAGCTCTGCTCATGTCATGTACGCATTTACATCATATACATACAGTACACAGAAACAAACGTCCCTGACGTCACTTTTGCATCATCTGTTCAGACCATCATTATATGAACATAGCTTTACTTTTCCAGAAATGTTAAATGAACTAAATTAAGAACAGATTTGACTCATATAAACCCTGAGAACATGTTAAAATTGATTCAGTGAGAGTCAAATTTAACACTCCACTTTTTGCTGTGCAGACTAGTACACGGCCATGGACCACTATGGAGCCTGGACGATGGAAGGATTACACAGATATAAGGCCTGGTAATATATAAAAAAAAAAAGTACTATTATTTAAGGTTGACATGTTATCCTCTAAACAAAGAGTGTTTTCTTTTAAACTATCATCATGGTCTCAGGATCGAGTCTATTTCTTAGAACCAAGATCAAGTTTGAAATGTTCGTACCGTAATAATGGAAAGAGGACTCAAAGTAACAGAAACGCCAAATGCTTTAGATGTCTGAAACTAAATGAAAACGTTACGCTGAAGCAGATGTAAAGACAGATTTACACTTAACCCTAAGGCAAGAAACCCATCTCTTCACTCATCTCTTTTAGCGCAGGTGTAGAACAGATCAGCGCGACGGTATTGAAAGCTTCACAAAAGATCGAGTTTTAACATTGTCGTAGCGCATTCAAAACAATGCCTCTCTTTCCACTCTCTTTGTACCTTCTTTCTTCCTGTAGCTCAGATCAGAACCCAGCCTGGAGCGACGCCATTATGTAGGCAAGGCTCTCCGAAGTCACCCTCCTTTTTGTATTTTCTCACCAGTTGCATTTGTCATCACTGGCGCTCCCTTTGATGCCTCCTGCCAAACCGCAATGTCGTGCCTCTCTGCTCCTCAACTGACAACAATAAATTATAGCTGCTTATGATTGGTATTATGTACAAAACATGTTCCCCAATTCTAATAGGTATAATTGAGTCACAAAGGTAAATTATAGGTAAGACTTCAAAGCCCTTCACGTCAGTCATTTTCACAGTGGCGTCCATTGTGTTGTGATCGCTAGCGGCTTTGGCATCTTTCAGCAAGGCACTAAATACTTATTGTGACATCGAGAGATCAAATGGGAACAACAGGTGCGGGCTTACAAATAGTTTTATTATTACATTTTACTCCCGTCTTGAGAGATGGTTGACAGAGTTGACAGATTAAAAGGTTGTGAAAAAGATCAAGTTGAAAGAAGTGAAAATAATACCTCCGAATTGTTAGGTAAAATAAGATGTGGTTAATGTATGTGAGTGGTTGTCAATCAGGGCTGCTAAATATTAGTTATATGACACAAAAAATAAAATAAAATCTATAAAGAGGTGTAAGAGGTAAGTTGTTTTGTTTCATTTACATACCACGCAGTTATATACACGGTAAAATCTAATAACTTGAAAAAAAATCTAGGAAACTGATGTTGCTGAAAACATTAAATTCCTCTTTCATCTAACTAGGCACAGAAAGTTAAGTGAACTTTAGTTTTCATTCATAGAACTCAAGCTGTGCCAACTAATCAGCCACTTCTTTAAATCTGAAATATGTAGTAACCTTTACTTTAAGACTAAGTTCCCCTTACTTGAAAAACTTAGGAAACCAATTGCCTTGAATTTAGCAAGTAACCTTTACTTTAAGAGTAATTTCATCTTACTTGATAAAACCATGGAAACCAATTGCCTTGAACTGAGCAAATGTTACTTCTATACACAAGTTAGAGTAAGGTTTTACTCTACAGTAATGCAGGTGCACAAGGATTTTAATATGTATTAGTCTTTGAAAAAAACAAGCAAAAACTTTAGTTTAATTTAAGTTCAAACACATCGTAACATGTATAACAATAAAATAATATAGCTCGGTCATTCCATGTCAACTCAACCAAGGCCCTTGCACAGAAAAAAATGTCCCAAGTGTGTCACCGTTTGCACACAGATTTCCTCCCTAAAAACGCTTGTCTAAATGAGGAAAAAAAAAAAGGAAAGACGTACCTATATATATAAGTTAGAGTAAGGTTCTATTCTACAGTAATGCGGGTACAAAAGGAATTTAATATTTATTAGTTTATATATTTATTAGTTCAACTTAAGTTCAAACACATTGTAACATGTGTAACAATAAAATAATAAAGCTCGGTCATTCCATGTCAACAAGGCCCTCGCACTTAGGGCTCAAAAAATGCTGGAAGTTAACAAAACAGGTGACCGGGTGTAATCCAGCACATGATGAAATAAAAGTTTGCACAACTGGTTCAAAAAGAGTAAAAAGATAGAAAAGGTTTGACTTTGGATAAAAGTCGCACATAATAAAAACTTGATTTTAAAACTCCATTGATCTGCTTGTCAAATTTAAAATCACTGGGTAAGGTGACGCCAAGGTTGGTGACTGTGGGGCGAACATCATTTTTGAGGGGTCCCACATCAATGAGGGTTCTGCCGGACCCAAACAGTATCACCTTTGTTTTGGGCCAACCAAGCCTTGACATCAGATAGACAGTCAAGTAGGGGTGTGATCCTTTTTTTTCAATAGGCAAGTAAATCTGGCAATCGTCTGCATAAAAATGCTGGTTAGAGGCCATGTCTTTTAAAAATTTCTCCAAGTGGGAGCAGGTAGAGTGCAAAAAGCATAGGTCCCAGAATTGAACCCTGGGGGACTCCACTAAGAAGAGGAGCAGACAATGAGGTGGAGTCCCCAAGAGTGTGAGACAACATTGGGTGGCCCACACAATGTTGTCTCACACTCTTGGGGACTTTTCATTTCATTTATTGTGGATTTTTTTTCTTTGCACTTTGGGAAATGTTTGGTTATTTTTTAGCTTTAGGGTAAGATTTGAGCTGTAGAAGGTTGAATAAATAACTTCTATGCCTCACTACAGATGCAAACTTAGTACTAAAGTGTGTTTTCTTGGCTATTTATTTGTTGCAGCTCATGTTTAAAAAAAAATATACATTGTAGATTTAGAGTAGTTTTTTGTGGTATAAATCTTGGGTTATTGTGTCAGTGGCATAAACTAGTTTCAGTATTATCTTTTATCATCTATATTTACTTGTAAATAGACAGGAGTTGTATACAGGATTTATTCGAGCAGAGAGAGTCAGTATAACCTTAGAAGAAGAGGCATCTTTAAAAAAATGAAGAGAGGGTTTAGTATATGGATCAAACTGAGTGAGGATTTTAAAAAAGTCTAACACTGTAGAAGCCTTTAAAAAAGAGTACAAAGACAAGGGCGTAGGTTTGCATAGGGACGGTGGGGACATGTAGCAACCAATAGTTGGGGAAGACAAAATAGTCCCTTCCAATATTAGCAATTTTATTTTAATAAATAAAAATATGCATTTATGCCAATATTTTTCCAAACTCAGTAGTATTAATTTAACACGTTTTAGTTCACATTTTGTTTATTAGACGTTCTGAGATGTATTTAGTGATATGACGACAGGGTTCCCCCTGCTGCTGTTTCATTGGCTACAGCAAAGTCATGTCATTAGTGGAGCCAGGAGCCTAAAGTGGGGAAGTGGCAGGACAGGGCCAGCACCTGAAGATGGCGGCTTGAGCAGGCGTGAGTGAAGTGCGAAGAAAACTTTTCACAAGGAACTTACTTGGCTTCACAATTAAACGCGACCAAACGGAGCCGTACTTGTGCGCCGCTAGCAACTCAATTCAACTGACAATATTCCATGGAAAAATGTACGGACATTACTTCATAAATATCTCATCACCAACAAGCAAAGGAAAATCTGCTACAAACTTCGACATCACTGTTGTCCACTAAAGAATGATGTTAGAAGAGCAATGGACACAAACTGTACATTTGCAAACCGGGGGGGGGGGGTAGCTGATAATGTCCCCACCATAGTTGAGACCAAAACCTACGCCCTTGTGTAAAGCATTATGTTTTGAACGCAATGATTGTATGATATAATGATGTATTCAATTTTGTTTGTTTTAATTTATATATACAGTAAGTCGCAGGTGGCATTGTAATTGCAAACTTGCTGTTCATACACTGCTTTTCTTTCTTTGAATTCTATCATTGTTTAATAGGGTTTGGCATTAGAAGTACTTTTTACTTCAACCTAAACCCTTTCGTTCATGATTCATGGGGCTTTTTTCAGCTTTTTTGCAGAAGTTCAAATTGGAGCATAGTAGAGCTGGGTATCATTAAGAAGTTGCCGATACGATACATACCTCGATACACAGGCCACAATACGATACATATCTCGATACAGTGCACTTTCAATTCCATATGATATATTTCAAATTGATTCGATACGGTTCAATAAAAAATAAAGGCTAAATCATGGCTGTGATACTAAAAGTCTTTGTTAAACCATTTCTTGTCCAAAGTTCATATGAAGCACAAACATTTTCATCATCAAAACAGTAAAAATATCAAATGTGTTGCATAAATGAGTTTCCTTTCACTCCACAAGCAACAAAACTGTAGCTCTGTAACAAAATAATTTAGTAAAATACACCTAAAAATACTCTTGGTGATATATCGATACAGTAGCCCACGATATCGATACTGTATAATCACATTAAACGATACGATATATCAATATTCCGATATTTTTGCACACCCCTAGAGCATAGTATGAATATAAAAACACTTCTAACTTCTTAAAATAAGGTCAAAGCTTCTTCACCAGGCTGGCCACACCTAGTGCCTCAACTCAATTTTATTTCGATCCAGCAACTAGGTCAGGAATCAGAATACACTAGGTGGTTTGCAAGAACCCCAGAAGTGGGAGTCCGGGCACCAGCCACTCAGCGAAGAGCCAAACATTCTGTGTTGGCAACAAGTCCCGAGATCGAGGATTTAAAGCCGGAACAAAGAGAATGTTTGGTGAATTTTATCAAGGGGAAAGACGTTATTGCCCTTCTTCCTACGGGACTTGGGAAAAATTTTATATACCAGTTAGCCCCATTCGCAGTGCATTAAATACGTCACAAAAAAATGGCAGCGATTGGTTAAATAAAAAAAAGTACCTGCCTACCGTCAAGCGAAAAAACCTAATTTGCGAGGTCAGACGGTTTCCACGAAGTGAAACCGGCTGATAAATCTAAAATCTAAAAGCTTCAAACCTTTCTATTAAAACTCTTAGAAACTCAACCTAACTACTAAAGAACTTATCCTCTTAGGAAAAATGATATGTATATTTAAATTTAGTCTACATTTTTGTATTTCATATGTACATTTAATCATTTTATGTAGATTGCATGCATATATATATAGACAGTTAAGTAATCCTCGTATCGCCGTTTCTTACCCACTGTATGCAAATGGAAGCTTTGATGGTGAAATTCTATTGACGGACAAGTAGCTTCCCTTGCTCCCAAATCAGATCATATCGACAAAACACAGCGCCCCGAACACACTGCGCTACAAAACAGCACGAAGAGGCTTTAGCGATAAACTCCTACGGATTAACTGTCATTTGGGGGGGACTGTTGGGATCTCCAATCAAAGAGGATTTCTCCAGACTCAGAAATGAAAAAAAAAAAGTCTGCAACGGGAGAGGGGTTGTCAAGTAGCAAGACAATTTTTCCTCTTGCTTAATTTCTCCTCACGTCAAATAAGCTAAGCGTCAATCAAACCAGAGTGCTATTGGAGCTGTCAATCATCCTAACGCGCTGTTTTCCAGTGTTGACGCCACGGTACGCGAACATCTAGAGAAATATTGACTTTGATGGAGGCGAAATGCGCGCGTGAAAAAACGTACTGTGCGATCCCCACCACTCCCAACAACATCACATGGCGGATTTGAAATGGTAAGGCTTTTAACCCAGCGCTGCCTTCAGGGTACAACTCGAAATAACAAAGCTCTTGATCCTGACTTCTTTAGGAGCTGCAGGAGAAGCCAAAGTTTGGAACGGGAGTCTTTGAAAGCGACACAAGAAGCGGAACTGTAAACAACCAATTGGACGTGCAGAGAAATGGTTCGGTTTCGGAGTGAGTTTGGTAAAGACTTGGAAGACTTTTTGTGGAGGGGAAGGTAAGGCAGCAGTATGAATGTAGAGTGTGTAACTTTTGAGAATTTGGGGGAATTTCTTAAAGACTCCTAGACTTTTTAAGAAGGCAGCCCATTGGTGTTGGTACCCGCTCTATTGCAAGAAGATCTTCGGTTCAATTCCCACAGCTGGAGGGCTTTACCATTTGGATTTTGCAAGTGAGTTTTATCCGGTTTCCCACATCAACCTAATCCGTGAACACATGGTTAAATCCTGGAGCTCGGTGCTCTTGGATACTGAATCAAGATATGGGGAATGATGGAAGTGTGTTAAAGTTTTCTTGACGTGTTTCACTAAAATGAAGTTTTCCCATGAAGTTAGATGTGCCTAACATCTGCAACATCTTGATTAAAAAGTTTCAATGTTTAGAAAATCAGATATGAATCGATACTAAAACTAGTATCAAAACTAGATACTCATTTAAGCAAGTATCGATACTAAAAAAAAAAAATCACATTTGCAGCACAGAAATGAACCTTTCCAGAATATTTTTGAATGATCTTGAGCTGTATCAGAACATTATGACGTTATGACATGGCATTATGACGTACATAGACTAGTACACACCCATGGAACACTATGGAACCTACCTGGACCACTGAGGGATTACATAGATCTAAAGCCACATAGCAATATAAAAGAAAGTACTATTATTTAATGGTGATGTTTAGTTGTCTAAAAAAAAAGTTTTCATTCAAATTATCATGATAGTTTTGGAACTGGTATCAAGTATCGAGTCCCTTAGTACCAAGAATAAAACGTTGAATATGTTAGTATCATGATAACACTAATAAAAAGAGGCAAATTTTTAAGTTATCTGGTTTCCCACATCAACCTAATCCGTGAACACATGGTTAAATCCTGGAGCTCGGTGCTCTTGGATACTGAATCAAGATATGGGGAATGATGGAAGTGTGTAAAAGTTTTCTTGACGTGTTTCCCTAAAATAAAATTTTCCTATGAAGTTTGCAAGGCACATCTGCAACATCATGATTAAAAAGTCTGAATGTTTCCATTAAATAATCAGCAAGCACCACCGACAAGGAACCTTGGGCCATCTTGAAGAATGGACATTATTTCCCTACGGCTACGTTTAATATGAAGTTTTGGCTACGATAATATTTTGGAGTGGATGTTACTCCATGAGCTCATTGTAAAACATGCGTATGCTAAGGCGAACGCTAACAACTGCACAGTTTTTGAGGTTGTAAATTCTAAATTAGAATCTTATCATTATTTTGGTTATTTTCTAAGGGCACATAGGGAATAATTATATACATTTATATAATTATGCCTTATTTGACACCACATAAGGCATAATTAATTATTTAGAATTAATTATTGTCATTTATGTATATTTTTGATCTTTGTTATTAGTACATTTATTGTGATGTGTGAGCTACTGTGATCAAATCATTTCCCTTGTGTAGCAGTAAAGTTTGTCCAAGTCTAAATCTGAATAGTTTTTAAGTAAATTCACTGTGACACACAACACTGCTGTTGCTATGGCTGTTAGAATTTTCACTTGTGCTCCAAAGAGGGACAAGGAGAGTGAGCCAAAGTTACATTGTACTGCTTTAAAATGAACCAGCGTGAGCTTAATAGCATGTGACTTGTGCTCGTCGACCCTTTGACTCTTTCAATATATTCTCCCTGGTTATACCTCCCCTATTGTGCTAAGCTTGTCACCCCACTGACAGGCTAATATCCCCAGCCCAGTGGCCCCCTTCGCGTTTCTTTCTTTCACTTGGAAGTTGGAAGACAAGGTGTGAGATGAGACACCTTCGCTCATCAAAGACAAACCCATCATCCTTTAAGCCCTGACACTTGTGCTCTCAAGGTTAGTGTGTGCCGCTGGTGGTTTTATGGCACCCAGCTGGTTGCCTATTCACCGGGGCTGGTGGGGGGGCTGGGAGGGGGGTCTGTATAGTGGAATGGAAAGGATCTACACTCATTTGGGTACATTAGCAAACGCGCTGACAGCTCCTCAAGTGCCAGAGAGCACTGGCTGGGAACCGAAGATATTTTATGTGAAATAGTACTCATCACCTCTCCGCGGACAGTCCTGAATAAATCATGAGAAGTGGCTTTATAATGAATGTAAATAGAAGTTAAAGGAGGTTTCACTTCAAGCGGTACCAAAGTGTTGATATGATTGGCACTGATGGTGTATGTGTATGAGACAGAATATATGGTATTTTCATTGGAAATATTCAAAAAGACATTCCCTCCATGTCATAACTGATCATTTATACAATAGGCCTATATTAATTGCAAGGTCAGTGGAGCTCAGCAGTGACCGCCCACCCCCGCTTCCAGAAGTACATTTCTCATTCATTTTTCCCATGGAGTTTCTGGGGAAAAACAAAAGAAAAAAGTAATATTAATAAAACTTTGAAACCTTGCTCAGGGTTAATTAGCTATGTGGTGACTAATGAACACGGACCTATAATTTCATTAAAACTTGTTTCTAAAATGTTATAAACTACCAAGTTGTTAAAACATTTTGCCTAATGTGTTTTTTGGACTTAAAACAGTGTTATGAATATTAGTTACCACATTGCTGAGCATGTTGAGCTTTGGGGATGTTGACAGACTAATAATAAAGGGTTACTCAAACATGCGAGAATGAAACAAAACAGTATTCTAATATGGATTAAAGTTCATAAGAGTAAATGTTCATAATATGGGATCTTTAAAATCAAAAGGGAAAAGATGTAATTTTGGAGGCAAAGGATAAATTCAATATGTCAACTGGACAAACGTTTATTTAGGTTGAAAACGTTTTCACAGCTCATTTAAACTGCTTCTTCAGTTCTGGTCAGATTGGTGGTGGACACTTCCTTATATCTGCCTGCAGGGAGGAGCTAACTCCACTGAAACTAAAACTCAACATTATCTTCTCTGTATCATCTGTATTTACTTTAGCATTCCAGTATACTGTGCTTAAAATTGTCATTGTGTTATTATTATTATTTGTTTTTCAGCTTTTTGGCAGAAGTTTAAAAGGAGCATAGTATGAATATAAAGACACATCTAACTTCTTAAAATAAGGTCAAAGCATGTAACCCTGCTACAAAACTGTTAGAAACTCAACTCAAGTAAGAATTTATCCTCTTAAATTAACTCTACATCTTAGTTTACTTTTACACGAATCACCTTATCACCGTATCATCGTTTCTAGCTAAGTAGTTCTAGCTACGCTGTTTCCCGTGTGTCTATGGTTTGTTTAAACTGTTTTCCGCAATAGAGTCACACGATCGATATCACGAACCCAGCGAATCAGAAAGGCGCAAGACACAGTGATGTGGTCCAATAAGAACGCAACTAGAGCTCCTACATCAGAGTATCAGTGTTTTCATATACCCCCTCACTCAGTCCAGGCCTAGCTAACAAACAGAAACTGTAAACAAGTAGGGTGTTAGTTTCAGAGTAGTTTCAATGTAGTTAGCTCCTCTCTGCAGACAGATATAAGTAGGGGTATGCATAAATATTAAAATATTGATATATCGTTTCATTTAATATGATGATACGGTATCAATATCGTGGGCTGCTGTATTGATATATCGCCAAGAGTATTTTTGGTATATTTTATTTACTAAATCATTTTGTAACAGCGCTACAGTTTTGTTGATTGTTTCGTGAAAGGAAACTCGTTTATGAAACACATTTGACATTTTCGCTGTTTTGATGATTAAAATGTTTATGTTTCATATGAACTTTGCACAAGTGGTTTAACAAAGACTTTCACAGCTATGATTTAGCCTTTATTTTTTATCGAATCGATTTGAAATATATCGTATCAAATCGAAAGCTCACTGTATCGAGGTATGTAGGCAAGGCAAGGCAAGTTTATTTGTATAGCACAATTCATACACAAAGTAATTCAAAGTGCTTTACAGAATAAGAAATACATTAAAATCATAATAAAAACAAATCAAAACATAAATAATCATGAAGATTAAAATTAAAAAAGAGAGACATAAATTGGAGAGAAGAGTGCGGAATGAAAACCTTTCAGTTATATGCACAGTGAAACAGAAATGTTTTGAGCCTGGATTTAAACAGCGTCACAGAAGAGTCTGTCTCACATGTTCAGGAAGACTGTTCCAGGTTTTAACTGCATGAACCTGAAATGTATTGTATTGTACATGTATTGTATCAGCAACTTCTTAATGATACCCAGCCCTAGGTATAAGGAAGTGTCCAACAGCGTCTGACCAGAACTGAAGAAGCAGTTTGGATGAGCTGCGAAACGTTTTCAATCTAAATAAATGTTTGTCCAGTTGACAAATTGCATTTCTCCTTTGCCATGGATTCCACCTGGACGACCGAGTGATTCTACACACATGTAATTTCATAATTTACTGTACGTTTTATGACTTTATTCAATTGTATTTGCCAGCACCTCAATGCTAGCCTCTCCATCATAGATACAGTGTCTTGTTAAAAAGATCTCGACATTTGCCTCTATGTCGCTCCCAGCTGCCTGCAGAGGAACAAACTGCGACTGGGCATGCTCAGAGCGGCTTGGAATCGGCTTAATAAAGACAGACTGACAGGTGGAGAGGAGGGCAGGGAGACTTTAAAGGCGTAATTAATGTTTCAAAACTCAATCCGTTTCCCTCCAGGCCAAAGTCTCCTCATCATCCTTTTCACTTTGAGAAAATTAAATGATATCTAGCTTCATCCTTTGCCCTGGCGTCACCTGTATCTCTTCTTATGTGTGTGAACTTTGGGAGGATTAGCTTTGCGTCCGATGGCGGGGTAGTTGTAGCCGTAGGGAGAGACTTCTTTGGTTTCGTCTCCTCGCCTGCCTGGGGCGACAGGGGGAGTTGTCAGCTCCTGTCAGGGTCCTGTCAGTCATCTGCGGCCCTGTCTGCAGCGCTCTCGTCTGGGATTATGCGATGTGAGACAGCCTAGCCCCACTCACCACCTCCGAAGGCTCAAACAACAAACGCTAGGTCAAGGTGTCTGTCATGTCTCCGCGGCGACGGGAGGAAATGTAGCGGGGCAGGCATTGTTGGCTATGACAGCAGAAGTGTCACCTTGCCTGAGATGTGTGTTTGACCGATGCCAGCGTGTTTCTTTGGGCTGTTTATAGTCTGTCCCTCACTGCAATATTGATACTTGTCACTAGTGTTGTTCTGATACCCTTTTTATTTTTTTTCAATGCGATACAATACAAAATTTGGCCTTAGTTTACTGGCCAATATCGATACCAGTCCAACACTGCATAGTGTAGTAATAGTAGAGGTGTAACGGTATACAAAAATCACTGTTTGGTATGTGCCTCGGTTTTGAGGTCACAGTTCAGTTCATTTTCGGTACAGTGTGGGAACAAAATGCAAAACCATTTGCTTGTTGTTTATTTGTGTGTTTATTGAACCAACAATTAGTTTTAACATTATCCAAACGGGAAAATAAAATAAATGCAAAGTGCTGCCTGGTAATACCAGTAAGTTTAATAAAATATTCTCAAATAAGCAACAAATGTATGAAATATTATAAAAAATAAATTCCTTGTAAACAGTAAACAAAACGTTTTTAAAAAGTAAAGAACAGCGGGTATGGGGGGTATGGGTATGGGTAATTCCATGCTGGTGAAAGGCAGAAGTGAGGACCAGGGCTTGACCATCATAGTTTTGTGAGGATTCTCATGGTTCAGAGGAACATAGTGAAGGCGGGGGGCAATTGGTGTCAAGGCAGCTGCCCTAACTATAAAGCACTGCAGGAAACACTGCCACCCCACTTACGGATGAGTTCCCTCGTGAATATTAAAGAGCCGAACCTTTCCTGTAGCTGCACATGTAGTGGTGGAATGTAAACACACACAAATTGCATGAATTCACTCATGCACAGCCCTGTATCGAACCAAACATCCTGTACCGAAACGGTTCGGTACAAATACATGTACCATTACACCCGTAGGTAATAGTAATAGATTATTCTGTCATTTTGCAGCACTACAAAACAAAACATAGACTACAACCCCATGGACGAAGTAAAAGAACAAGACTAAAGGCTGTCACACTCTACAGGATTTTTAAATGATTTTTAAACGTGCAACAAAAAATGCACACCACAGACACGAGGAGAATCTTAGGAGATTAAAAATCTCCTAGCACAAAGACTATAGCAGGATATGTCTACGGACCACAGGATATACGACTATACACCACTCGCTCTGAGACTCTTAAATGTTCAAAAGATCAGAGCTCTGCACTCCTAGTTTAGATACAAGTCAAAACTGAGCTATTATTATTTATGAAATGTGGTGCAATAATTCAGATGACGATTTTAATGCACAGAAGGCTGGAAATAAAGTATACAGGAAGTACAGTTTCTATTGCTAATCTGCAGCTTTACCTCGATCTGTGCGCTGTGTGGATGTAAACAGACACTGAGGAAATACTCTTGCCTTTTTACTTTTAAAAAAAAGCCTCAAACTTGATTAATAGAGCTGTTTTGTGGATTGGATAATATTATTTGTGGAGGACAATTTCAATGGACATTATGGATGAGATTCTGCACTTTAAATGTACCACTTTACGAGAGGTGTGTAAAAAAGTCTCATTATTTTCACTGAGTTTGGAATGTTCCGTCTCTGTGTCCCTCACTCCTCTGCCCCGATGCTCTGTTTATCATCTGTTACCGTGGCGTAGGTTAAGATCTGACCGAGCAGCTCAGAGTCACACCGACACCACACACGAGGAGCGCAGCGGCTTCAAAATCACACACAAAGACACAAAGTTGAGTCACGCCGCCACGAACGCAGGCAAATTCTCCTGTAGTGTGTGGCGGCCTTAAGCTGTTACAGTACAAGAGCAAAAAGTAGCAGACGTCAACAGCGGTAGAGCTCGCGTGTACGGGTCATCAGGAAAATACAGATCTGGGATTTGGTCTGAGTACTCACCGGAACAACCTTACCTGTCACATTGGTTTTAGATTTCTTGGTTGCATTGTGATTCAGTAATAGCAAGATTTTAGTTAACTCTAATGCAGTAATGTGAGTGTTTGTCGACTGATCCGAAGGCTGGCAATCTGAATCTCGCTCTCAGCATAAGATCCACTGACTGATGGGTTGACAGTGTGATTCTAACCCCCACGGATGAATGCGGTCATCGTGTTATTGGGCAAGACACTTAATATCTAAAGTGTAGGGTCTGTGTACACTGGTGTATGAACTGGTGAGTGGATTCTTGATGTAAAGGTTTTTCCACGCGCTGTATACAAATATGACCATTTACCATTGTCTGCAGAAACTTCCAACTTGCCTCGAATCAGCGCTTCGCTCACCCCAGGATTTGAATGTCACCCATGTAGGACAGTGTGTGTTTTGGTTCTTGCCTTGTTTTCAAAGTTCCTGTAATGACCCTTGAAACCAGTCGTTCGGTTTTATTGACTTTGCAGAAAGAAAACCATAGACATTGCATTTACATATTCAAATAAATGTTTAAAGCCACAGTGAAAACAAAGCATCCAGACAGGTGTTTCCATCCTTTTTTCAATATTTTGGAGGTGCGTTCTCATGCTCCTGGCAAGCTTCAAAAAGGCGCAGCTTAAAGTTTGGTTCAAATGCAAAGGAGGAATTTTCATACAAAAACAATAAAGTACTGCAAAACTACCTAATGAAGCAAACTTATTTAGCATACTACATCAGACTGATGTCCAGTGGTGGAATGTAATGAAGTAAAAGCAGTAAAAGCTGTACTTAAATATAATTTTTAGGTATCTGCGCTTTACTTAAGTAGTACTTACTTTTACTTCACTACATTTGAGAGCAGGTATGTGTACTTTCTAGTCCACTACATCTGTGAACAGGACTGAAAAGTAAAAGTATTTTAATTATAGTTTGACCTGCTTAAAAGGCTTAGGGGATTATTTTTAGTACGTTCACAGTCTGAGTAAGCAAATACACAGTAAAAGTAGAAGAAGTAAAACAGAAAAAAAAATATTGCTTAAATTGTTTCTGTTGAACCAAATTCAGCACAAATCTGTAAGAAAATCTCAGACCTTAAAATCTGTGTGAAACACTTTTTAATACTTACCATACTTTTAATGAAGTAGCGTTTTCATGTTTTACTTTTACTTGAACATATTTTGCTCTGATATTTGTAACATTTAGTATTTCCAGCACTGTCGTTGTCCTTTAAACATTCATTGAACTGGGCGTAGCACTAATCTAGACCTGTTATATCATCAAAATATTGAAAAGAATATCTAGAAAGTACGAGTTTGGCAGTGTCATGTGCCTCTGTCAACCCAGTTCTTCTTGCAATAACAAAACGCAGCCATCCGCAGGCCTCATTCAACTTCTCACTCAACACCATTTTGACTGTATTTGCATCTGCCTGTCATGTCGGACAGCGTGTCTCTCCCGAAGTCTGCTGCTCCATTGTTGCTCTGGCAGCCGGGCGTGTCACCGCGGAGACGTGTGTGTGCGTGCGTGCGTGCGTGTGCGTGCTCGCTCTGTTTTGACTGACACAGGAGCGAGGAAAGCACCGGGCGGCAATGCTTTGTACGACTGCACCTAGCTCCTCTCCTCGCTAGTCCCTCCCGGCAACAAAGTGTCACAGCTGTCAACCCGCACAAAGCCAGGAGCGGGGGGAGAGGCAGGGGGTACGAGGATTAAAAAAAAAGTTTAAGAGATGAAATTAAAGCAAAGAAGAGAACCTGACAGCACCTTGAGAGGAGGCATTGTCTGCGTGGGGAAATCTATCTGTGTGAGCCGCCTTTGATCAGCCGAGGATGAGAGCAGGGGAGCTGGTAAAGCCGGAGAGGAGAAGCCTGACAATTACGTTCTCACATTCGGAGGAAGCTGTCTCTTGACTAATAACTCTGTGCTGTCCTTTTGCACACTTGTACTCCTGCCATGTCTCCTGTTGCCTGGTTAGCAACTTTGTTTCCAAGGATTTTTTTTTGTGTCGTGTTTGAGATGGCTTTAGAAATCCTTGAGATGGGAGAATGAAAAGTTTATTAGTAAAAACGTGAGCACTAGAGATATAGCAGTGACTGTGGTGTCGTGCAGGCCCATTGACAGAAATTTGGAGGCCTGGGGCAATAAGCCTCGCATGCCCCCCCCCCAATATAAATTAATAAAAAGAGGGTTAAATTCTGGGCTGGGACAACAGATCATTTGACACACACACACCCCCAACCTGCTGCCATATTCGTTTTAGCTGCAAATGTAAATTCCAACAGAAACTGCTCAAATTATCTGTTACTATTTTCAGCTTTCAGTTTCAATTAAAAAGCAATAAGTCTATGAAAAGCCATGGAAATGCCTTAAGACAGATTTGGTATGGAGCTCCGATATCATTGCAATATACTGTATACTGTGTTTTCAAGGATTTGTGTGTGTGTGTTTGAAATGTCTTTAGAAATTCTTGAGATGGGAGAGTGAAAAGTTGAAAAACGTGATTGATAGATATGTTGCAATGACACGCAATCGTTTTTTGTTACGTGCTGACCGTGTATCTATTAAAATAACTGGATAGGGTGTTGCTGCTTGTAGTGGCCACTCACTGGTAGCCCGGCCGGCACCACCCAGTGCCTCCGCTCAATTTCATTTCTCTCCAGCGACTAGGTCAGGAATTGGAATACACTAGACGGGCACCAGCCAATCAGCGAAGAGACATATATTCTGTGTTGGCAACAATTTCCAAGATCAAGAATTTAAAGCAGAAACAAAGACAATGTTTGGTGAATTTTATCAAGGGGAAAGACGTTATTGTCCTTCCACCTACGGGATTTGGGAATATCTTAATATACCAGTTATCCCCATTAGTGGAGCATTACATACGTCACGAACAAATAGCAGCAAATGGTTAAATTAAAAAAGTACTCGCCTACTGTCGAGTGAACGAATCCTCACTGGTACTTCAGTGGAAAAAATCCCCTGGGCTGAGACAGGATTTTTCTCCCAAACTGCTCGTGTTCTGCTGACAGGGCACCTACAATTTTCAAAAATGTCAGATTTTGTGGCAATTTTTACCTACTGTATTTTTAGGTCATCAAACTTTTTCTCAGCTCAGAATCCTTCAGTTGTCTTAAAAAAACACTTTATATCATTAGCTCTGGCTCTGCTCCTCTCTAGCTCCTCTTGCTCTGATTGGTCAAAGTGATCACGTGATACACGAGACAGAGCTCCCTGCGTGCCACCAGAAGTACCTCACCGGGCTAATCTAGGTTCATCTAGAGTCATGCGCCATCGAGCTCGGCCCATTGACTTGAATGGGCGGCCATTTTGAGACCCCGGCTTGATGCTGACATACTGGTTTAAGATGGTAATGCAAACAAATGGAAACTCCAAAGGAAACATGCAACAACTGCTCAAATTATTCGAAAAGTTATTATTTTGAGCTTTTAGTTTAGAATGCTCTTGTCTCCTCACAAACATACCTGGAGTTTAGCATTTAATTTTGTTTCGCTCATATTTGTAATCCTGCATTATTAGTCTGTCTACATGTCTAAGACCAAAATGCTCTGTTACACCTTGTGATGTCATATAGTGGTAGATTTCACGTTAACAACTGCCTTTTGTTCAGTAGAGATGAGCAATTCCAGGGTTGAAATTATCCAAATGATTCTAGTGAAGGTGTATGGAGTTTAAAAACACAGTGGAGCTCTTCCTATATTACCACATGACATCACAAGGAGGAACAGAGTGTTTTTAGTTTGAGGGGATAACTCAACCTAAATATGCAGGGTTTGTGCATTGAACATGTGTGAATGAAACAAAACACAACTCTGGAGATGTTTTTGATGAGGAAACAACATGATAACATAGATCATAAAATAGAATCTAGGTCCTTTAAAAATGGTCTCTGAAAGCACCAAATCTATGAAATGCCATGAAATAAGACAGAATCAGACGGAGGTGCTCGGATACCAATGCAGTATATATAGACAGACTGCCCTGTGAGATGTTAGTTGGCAAAAACATGTCTCAATATTTTGAATTTCAAGCTCAAATTCCTTGTTTTGTGTTAGCAGCACTCTTTGTACACTTGTACTCCTGCCATGTCTCCTGTTGCATCTTTGTTTCCATGGATTTGTGTGTGTGTGTTTCAAATGTCTTTAGAAATCCTTGAGAAGTGAGAATGAAAAGTTTATCAGTAAAAACATGAGCACTCGAGATGTAACAATGACTGTGGTGTCGTGACAGTGCAGTTTTAAAAGTCAAGCATGGAAACTCATTCTTATTCTCGTATATTCAAACTCGTATACTCTCAATATACACTGTGTTTGTTTCCAAGGATTCTTTTTGTGTGTGTGTGTGTGTGTGTTTGAGGGCCTGTTTACATGAGAATACTTTATTGGAAGTGTCTTTTGTTTAGATCAGGGGTGTCAAACTCATTTTGGTCCGGATGCCGTCGCCAACCTACTTCGATCCCAAAGGGGCCGGATCAGAAAACTCATGGCATATATACCCCAAAAATAGAAATAAGTTCAGATATTTGTGCAAAGAAATGCAAATCTATTACAGAAATCTTTTTTAAATTGATGAACTCTTTCTTTTACAAAATATTATAATATTATCAACAACCTGAACACACTGTTTTAACATTAACTTGTATAAATAGGAATAAATCCATATTTCTTGGAAAATCCTGCACTTGGCTCCACTTTTCTCATTTTTGACATTTTGCTGATGAGGGTGTCACGGTCAACATGTCAAAACGATCGTCCTTTAAGAGCATTTGGAAAGAGACAAGTCTTCATTTGTGCTGCTCTGGTGGAAGGCGTCCATGCACAGAGGAGCTGGAGATGCTGCTGTGATAAGCACGGCAGAAAATTACCAACATTTTAATAGAAAATATAATTAAAATATTTTAGTAGAAAATCAGCCGAGGGCCAGATTAAAGGTCTTGGAGGGCTGGATCTGGCCCCTGGGCCATATGTTTGACACCCCTGGTTTAGATGGTGACGGCGTTTTTGGGGCTTAAAAATGCAAAAATCTGAAACCACCCTCCAGAGTGGAAAACTTGAATATGCTCCGCTGTAGCCTTTCCTTTTGCCGTAGCGTTTCCGTTTGCCCAAGACCCAAAACTCTGGTCAGATCTGCTCACGTCGCATATGCGTTTACGTCACATACATCACCACCTAGCGTCATCACTTAGCCACCTGGCATGTAGACCCAATCGAATTCAACACACTTTTGCATCACCGTTGCATGCAGATTTACTCCCGAAAACACTTGTCTAAACGCGGAATAAAAAGTGAAGACACAACCCCTCTTTTGTGGTCAGACCATTATCATATAAACTTAGTCTGAAATGTCTTTAAAAATCCTTGAGATGGGAGAGTGGAAAGTTGAGATGTTGCAATGACGCACAATCGTTGTTGTTTTTTTTTTTTTGCCACAAACCGTCATATTGGTTTAAGATGGTCATGTAAAAAATGGAAACTCCAAAGGAAACCTGCAACAACTGCTGAAATTATTTGTTATTATTTTGGATCTTTTAGTTTCAATTACCTTGTTCCCTTCTTGAGCTATGAGAATGAAACGTTTATGAAAAGTTTATCAGTAAAAACATGTTCACTAGAGATGTAGTGATGACTGGTATTGTGATAGTGCAGTTTCAAAAGTCAAGCATGAAAACTCATTCTTATTCTCATATATTCAAACTCTTTGGGTGATGACAGTAAAAGCTGAAGTAGTATTTCTACAAAATTACTCCACCAGCTATTGTAGACTATATACCTTAAAGCAGTGCTTCCCAAACTTTTTTTTTCCAGGAACCCATAATTTAGAAGTCACAAACCTTCGCAAACCCACACATTATTCATAAATCACAAAATAAAGGTGAATTTGGCCATTACTGAACATTGATGAGGATATTTTATTGTTGACTGAGTGACTGTATCTCTCTGAACAATTAGTATTACTTAGTCATTGAACCAGCAGTAAAAGGATCCATAAGTTGCCTATTTGGACATTAAATGTAGTCCATTTCTTTTTCTTTTCAACATTCAACTGAACCAGCAATATTGGAACAAAATAGTCAATAAAATAATTACAAAAAGATTAGAAATTATACAAAACATGTCTTAATATTTGAACATTTCTAATAGATATGGGCCTGTCTGTGTTTTTGTAGTGTGTTCCAGTCCGGGCTGCAGGACAAGAGCGCAGCAGCAGATCAGTGTCAGAACTGTATATAGCAGACTTGCATGCAGATCGTGACAAGGCGACCCAAAGAAAAAATCTTTTGCGACCCACCCGAGGGACGCGATCCAGTCTTTAGGAAACAATGACTTATAGGGCCCATAACATGCTATTTTCTGATCTATGTTATATTATTTCCTCATCACAAACAGAAATGGAGTTGAGTTTTGTTTCATTCACACACGTTTAACACACAAACCCTGCAGATTTAGGTTGAGTTATGTTCTCAGACTGAAGCTCTGTTCCACCTTGTGATGTCATGTGGTAATATAGGAAGTCTATTAAGTGTGTTTTTAAACCCCATACACCTTCACTAGAATCATTTGGATAAATGACAGCACTGGAATTACCAGTTTCTATTGAACAAAAGGTAATGGGCAGCTGTTAACTTGAAACAGCGTTCTCACTCTTTCACTGACAAAATTTCAAAACTTTTCCATGACTTTTTCATGACCTAAAGTGAATTTTCCATGACTTTACAGCAGCTACATGTATAGAATTAATCAGACTTTTAGGTCTAAATATGAAATGTTAACACTCTCCACTCACCTTATGGTTTGGGATTATAGTTTTTAACATTCAAAATCTTGTCAGTGCATTTATTTTCGTCTCTTTTAAACTAAAGAAAGAAAATAATCAGAAATAATCATAATAGCCTCATGAGAACATAACAGAACACTATAGTTGCGTGAAAGAGATACTAAAATTCCATGACTTTTCCAAAACTTTCATTGAATTTACAAAATTCCATGACTTTTAGGCCTGAAAAATGACATTTTCAATTTCCTTGGCTTTTCCAAGATTTCCTTGACTGTGGGAACCTTGTTGAAAACTACTGCTTCATGACATCACAGTGTGCAACAGGGAAATTTCTGTTTTGAAGTTTTGGAGATTGTTGTAGATGTTTGAGGAGATAATAACATTCTAACATGACTTAAAATTCACAAGAGTCAATTTTGAGTAATATAGGACCTTTAAAGAACGAAATATATCTGATATTTTGAACTTGTTTGTATTTAAATCTGTTCAGATACATTTATACATGCAGTGGTCACGCTTGTCAGAAACACCACCACTTTTATAAGCTCTTTTGAAAACATTTGAGTTTGTTTTAGGTGGTTGTGCCAGTCCAGCTGTAGTGAAGAAGAAATGCTACACAAGTTTGACTGAATTTGGTTGGATCTACTCCCTTTTGTAACTTGGATCAAAACCTGACAAGGAGGACCACTGATCAAACCTCGGAGATAGCATTGCTAATTTAGTCAGGTCAAAAAACCCTTTAGTCAAAAGTGTTTTCTTAACAACAACACCGGTCTTTGAAGGCTGCCGAGCTGGAGGAAGTTTTTCAGAATCGCGCCCTTTGAAACACATGAAGAGGCAACAAGAGAGGAACTAGATCCAAAGACGAGCCGGCTGAGGGGAGGGGGAGATCAGCAACTTTATTTTGTGATTCGAGTCTTCTTTTCGGGGGGTTGTGAGGGGGCCGGTGTGTAAGACCCCGTGGCCCCCGCTAATGCTATGGGACCCCCCGCCGGCAGGATCTGAGCAGGCTGTTTACAGAGCAAGATGGGAAACACTGGAGCCTTTCATGTCTCTGTCTTCATTCGGTGCGTTCCTGCGTTGAGTGAGAACAAGCTCTGAAGTGTGGAGAGGATCCTGGAGCAGAAGCAGGAAGTCGGTGAGGTGCCCGGGGGCCTCCTCTGTGTCAGTGTTAGAGCTGGAAGTCGCCCGCTACAACAGAGAGTTCAACCCCACAGCGGTGTTCACAAAGCACTTTCATGACAACACAGATTTCTGGGGCTTGTTGGAGCCACCAGTCAAAGTTGTTCAGTGAGATTTTCTTTGTTTTAACTTACAGAGATACTGAAAAGTCATATTTCTTACATTGATTTGACCTGGGTTAAATTATCACTTCAGTCAAACTGCGAAAATATAAGTATATCTATGTTTTATGTGCTACAGATTTTACCACTTTGACACCAGTTGTTTATTTTTGCTACTTCTTTTGAATATATTATTACCAGTTATATATTTGCTCTTTGTTATTATATATCAATCAAATTTGTCTTATTTTCATTTAAAATCATGTACAGTACTAGTGCGAGGTGATATGATAGAACCAAAAAGGTAACACTAAGACAAAATTAAAAACAGATTTCCATTAAATAGTTAAAGAGACAGTTCGGAATTTTGGACATAGGACTTCTTGGGCTTTCCTAGTGAGCCAGAGTGTTGGAGAAGTGTGGAGACACCTTTTAAAATATTCCATCCAGTCCTTGTATTTGCAGAGGTCGCTGGTGCTAGGCTAGTGCATGTCAATGGCCATAGTTTTCCTGCCACTAAAAACAGTCTTACCCGCTCCACAAAACACCCGAAACAAATCTATTATAACACCAGACTGTCGATGTGAAAGTCTGTGTTGATAGAATAATTTTAGAAGTAAATCCAACCTTATATTTGTAGAATTTATATCTGAGTGGAACTTCCTGATAGAAAGCTCTGCAGCGGTGGACTGATATCACCTAGCACCTATTTTACCGGAAAGTAAAATTCCGCTGCTGCTGAGAAAATAGTCCCTCAACATGCAACGATTCATGCGATGCAAGGTTAGTTTTATTTAAAGTATTATTCTATCAACACAGACATTTACATCGACAGTTTTCATGTAATAATAGATTGTTTTTAGTGGCAGGCTAACTATGGCCATTGACATGCACTAGCCTAGCACCAGCGACCTCTGCAAATACAAGGACTGGATGGAATATTTAAAAAAGTGTCTTCACACATCTCCAACACTCAAGCTAACTAGGAAATGAGGCCCTATGTCCAAAATTCCAGACTGTCTCTGAAAAACAAATGTTTTAAATGTTAAAATGTATAGTTGCACCAATTTACTTCCTAGTGTAGTTTGCACATACTGCACTTACACACCAGGATACAGACCGTTTCTCAGCTGGCCTGGGAACGCCTCGGGGTCCACCGAAGGAGCTGGAGGAAGTGTCTGGGGGTGGGGGGAGTCTGGGGGTCCCTGCTTAGACTGCTGCTTTCTGGTTGTAGAAGTGAGAGTTTGTTAAAATGGGTTGTCAAATTTGTATATAATTGTCCGATCAGCCCTCACAGTGGAGTGTTTTAAGCCTCTTCTTAAACCCACTTTTATTCTCTGGCTTTTAACACCACATGAGTTTTGTGGTCCTCTGTCTTTTATTTATTTGATTTATTTTACTTATTTACTTCTATTTTATGATTTTATGTTTTTTGCTTTGATGTGATTTGAATGGTTTTATTATTTTAGGACTGGTATGATCATATTTTAGCAATTTACCTTTTTGTTGTCTTCATTTTATGATCTCTGCGCAGCACTTTGGAAACTGCTTTGTTTGCAAAATGTGCTATATAAATTAAGTGGATTTGGATATAATTAAATATTAAAATAACGGCCCTTTGATGTGAACAGATCAAAATTATTTGGATCCCATAAAAGAGCCGAAAATCGCATGACTACACCACACTGGCCATCCAGTTTTAGGCCAAACCGATGAATCAGGAATATTATCATTGTTCCTCTACCATTATGTCTATAGGCAAGACACTTCACCCATTGTTTCTTCGTTAAATAGCATGGCCAGTAATAATCAGAGAGGTCGTATGCCGCGACAGCTGCGTCTAGAACCAAGCAGCTCTTGACCACGAGAGAAAAAAATGCACAGCAAGCCCCATTCGTAAGTGCAACATAAAACTCATGCAATATGGTTAATTCTATGTTTTGGTAATGAAACACATATTTACAACGTTCGCCTGCTGAGACACAACCTTTCATTATCCGTCCACGATCTTTGGGAAATAACCTGAAATCCAATCACGGAACCTCCTCCTCTTCTCCCTTCTCTCTTTTGGTTTCTTGGCGTACATCTCGACCCGCTTGGCATTCTTCGGTTACGGCGAAAGTTTGCGATGCAGGCGAACGCTAAAGTAAAAACAGGTGATTAGAATGGGAGGTAGCGCGGGGTTTGGGACTACAACAGGGTCAAATGAGGCTTGTCAGCAGGCGGTTGGTTCTTATAATGACACGTTAATGCAGGCTGCCAGCGCCAATAACTCCAACACAGCTACACATGTGCGCATACTTAGAACAGGCTGTAATTTGTTCTCCCTTGTAAAATATTAAGCCCCTCCGCTGCTTGCAATGGGAACTGCCGAGCGTCTGGCCATAAATGCGTAAACCTGTTATTCTCCAGAAACAAGAGCAAATGTTTGTGATGGATTTGAGTTTTAGTGTCTGGGAAATTTATGGTTGCCGGTTTATTGGAGGGGTAAAAATGTAGGGCTGGTTTATTGCTGATTTAGAGATTTCATTGTAACCCACTTTGGAGTTATTTTTGAAAACTGTCAAACTGTGAGCGGTATAACACATGGGTCCGCTTCATAATTTGAAACTATATAAAAAGATGGAATGTGAGTCCGACCAGGAAGAGCTCGTTTCCAATGTTTTTCCTCTTCTGGTCACGTCAGTTGCAAAAGAATCAGCCTCTTCATCTCCTGGATTGTAAATTTTACTACTGTTAATACTTTATAAAGAAGTGGCCTATAGTCTGGAAGTGGCCCAACAATTTTGTAATGTGTTTCATAGACATGTGGAATAACCAATCAGAGAAACACATGGTCCATTCATGACAAAATGTACTCTGCTCTACAAAGACAAAATGACGTAACAACATGTTTGGTCAAAAATGATTTCATGTCATTTTGTTTGTACTTGAGAGAAAATATTGAGCTCAAAATTAACCTTTGACCCTTATTTGTCAGTTACTGTACTCTGCCTTGAATCATGAGCCAAAAATAAGGAGTCGTGCAAAGACAAAAGGCAGTAACTGTGTAAGTTTTGTTTGTGATTTAGTTCATAAATATATTTTATTTTAAAATCCAACCTATTGCTTCCATCTTTTTGTTGCAGCCTTGGCACAGGCTCTTAACACATTAAATAAATAAACCTTTGTATTCAATTATACTTAAATTATCCTTAAAGTGAAATAATTTGTTGTATTTATTCATACTGCACATCAGGGGTTGATTTAAGTAAATACCTACTAAATGTATACATGATTGATGCCCATCTAACTCATAACTAACTATTAAATTGATAATAATTGTCTAAATGTTTATAGGTATCTAACTGTATCTAAGGCTTTTATATTTGCTCAGTGTCTTGAAACCAAAACTAAAATGAGTAGCTCTCTGGCATTTTTGTTTTGTAAAGTTAGCTCACTGGAGGAAACACCTGCTGTACATACTAGTAACTTGTGTGTTAAACTGTTTAACTGTGTGTGTCCTGATCAGCACTAAACAGGAAATCTGAAGCTCTTCTATATCATTTCAAACAAACCCCATGATGACCAGATCTTGGTGAGTTGTTCTTATAATGGATGGAAGTCTGGGGAAAATCAACCAAATAATGATCATGTCAGTTACTGCCTTTTGCCTTTGCGCTCTTTATTTTTGGCTTATGATACAAAGGCAGAGTAGCCAGGCTGGCACCACTTAGTGCCTCCACTCAGTTTCATTTCTTTCCAGCAACTAGGTCAGGAATTGGAATTTTATTTATTTATTTATTCAATATTTTACCAGGTAAGTCAGTTGAGAACACCTTCTCATTTACAATGACGACCTGGCTAAGAAGCAATATAAAACAAAAGCACAAACAGAACAAACTCACACAGCAACTATAACATGAAACAGTGAATAGAAATATAAGACAGTAAAACATTTTCAGATTAAAGATATAAAAGTGTTAAAAACATGTGCAATTATCCTGTAAAATACTTCGACAGAGGTAAAAACAAACATATTTGTTGAAGGTGGTTCCAGTCACTGCTGCAGAACTGAAATGAAGAATGGCCGAAAGCTGTGCAGGCTTTAGGAATGACCAGGGTTATGTATCTCTTCTATATACACAAGATGGTTTGCAAAAAACCTGGAAGTTGTAGATCGCCCACCTAACAATCAGCGAGAGCTGTGAGGCCACGACTGGGTCCCTTTTTGTGGTACAGCACAACAGTAAACAAAGCAGTTGAGATGGATGTAGATGAAGACATACATTCTGTGTTGGCAACGATTCCTTAGATAGAAGATTTAAAGCCAGAACAAAGAGAATGTTTGGTGAATTTTATCAAGGGGAAAGATGTTATTGCCCTTGTACGTACAGGATTTGGCACATTATATATGTCAAAACCAAACAGCAGATTGGTTAAATAAAAAAAGTACCCGCCTACCATCAAGCGAACAAATCCTAATGCTGCGAGGTCAGACGGTTTCCACTAAGTGAAACTGGCTGATAAATCGGGCTAAAGGCAGAGTACAGGAACTGACAAATAAGAGTCAAAGGTCAATTTTGAGCTGAATATTTTTCACAAATATTTCTTCATTATAGCAACTAGTTGTAAAATTTTAGGAGCCCTACCTATTATACTTTTGTCTGGACAAAACAGAAACTTTAGTCATTTTTCTCAGTTTCACACTCAGGTGAGTTAAGGTCTTTTGCCTTTGCAGGGCAGTGCGGTACATGATGATTTATGAGTAAAAAATAAAACATAACAGCATACGTAGAAAAAGTATAAGGTTCATTTTGTAATTTTGAATTGGTGTGGTCCCCGTTGAATCGTTTGGTAAGAGGAGGAACTTTCACAATAGCCGACTGACATGAATTGATAATAAAAATACAATAAATAGAATTATTTTTGGCAAAATGAATGTGTAGCATCATACCTCTAACCACATTTTTACACTCATTTAAGGGTGACCAGATTTTCAAAATTTAAAACTGGGATACACCCGGGTTGGGAATGGTTGGTATAAATTAAACTGTAAAAAGAGCGTGTAACATTGTGCATTCTCAGGTCAGTCGTAATCTGAGGGACTTCTGACGAGGGCTGTGCAAAAATATTGAAATATCGATATATAGTATTGTTTAATTTGATGATACAGTATGGATATTGTGGGCTGCTGTATCGATATTTAAAGTTAGATTTTACTCAGTAATTTTGTGTAAGAGCTACAATTATGTTGACATTTTCACTGTTTTGATTAAAATGGGTGTTTTTTATATTCATTTTGCACAAACTTAGTGGACTTTTAGTATCACACCAATGATTAAGTGTTTTGTTGTTGTTTTTTTAACCGTATCAGATCGATTTGAAATAATAATATATTGAATCTTATTGAATCAAAAGTGCAAATATCAAAGAATGTATGATATCGTGGCATATGTATCGTGGTATATTTCACATCAGCAACTTTTTTTTGATACCCAGCCCTACTTCCGACATTGCATTTTTTTGATTTGTGGTCATTTGCAAACAAGTTTTTTTGTATTTTGACCAAACAAATGACAATTTATGCTCCTCTTTACTGTTGGTGAGGATCTGATAGGTGATAGTCCTGTTTCAGTCCTGGTTTAGACCTCTTGTAGTCTTGGTTTAGTCTTAGCTTAGTCCTGGTTTAGATCAAATTGGTAAAAAAATATGGACACTTGGGACATTTCTTGTATAAAACTTGGACAAATCACTGGTTTTGGGTAAATCTGCTGGGACAGGGGACACGGGGCTCAAAACTGGGACTGTCCTGGGTAAATAGGAAAGTCTGGTGATCCTACTCTTGCTATTTGTTAGTGAGTACTAATACAAGGTTTTGTACACTTTTTGATACGCACAAAAAGTTCTGTGGACTTTAACGGATCAGCGAGAGCCGTACAAGATGGATTCTCGTGAGTCTGAAATCTCAAACCTTGCCACAATCAGCGTGCAGTGGAGTACTAAAGCGGCCAAGTACTAAAATCTGTAAATCTGAGATAAAAGAAGTTAAATAAACTATAGAAAATGTTATGTGGATATTCAAGTGGAGATGTCTTCCACATTTATGAGACCTACGCTACATATAAACAGCTGTGATTGGATTGTCCTGAAATTGGATGGTTATTTCAGTTGAGTTCAGTCTTTATTTAAGGTGCATTGTGTTACTTTTCTGGTGAAGAGTCCGACACCTTCTTGTTTCAATGGATATGTCCTCAGCCTGGAATCATAGTTTATCATACATTCAAACAGAGAGTAGGAGGTATAAGAAATGACGTGGGATACAAGATCTGACCTCAAAATGTCAATCAACCAGACAGCAGAAGATCTTGTCACTCCTATCTAGACATCTGCATTTGAGAACCAGTTTCTTTTACGCAAATCTGAGACTCCTCCCTGCTAAAGATTTGTCCTGAGTCTTAATCTTAGTCCTTTGACCTCCATTACCCGGTCACAACCCTGCTAAAACGAGGCCAAAAAGTCACTGGAAATTCTAATGTTCTGCGAGTTTCACAACAGCCTTTGAGCCGGTCATGCTTTTTTAACAAACATCAAACCACGTTGTTGTAAAATGGGTTCAGTCAAAGAGCTTGTAATTTGATTTGAGGGCTCTCTGCTTTGCGCATTTCTTCTTTTCTCCGAAGAATGAAGTTAGACAGGCAACTGGTTGAGACGGAGGGAACAGCAGGCTCCAGAGGTCAGCGGGGTTTATCTGGGTTTAATATCTATAGCGTAATACAGGCCACATTTCACAGTAACTTCAATAATAGGGCAGAGTCAAAACAGCAGAAAGTGCAAGAGCAATAGAGCAGTTCGGACGTGGAGACAGGACTAGATCAGATTTTTTGTGGAGTCGTGTCCTGTTACTGGAAGTGTAATTCAAACGTGTACTCTCGTTAGCGCACTACTTGGTAATGAGGTGTGTAGTATTGAGGTCATTCCTGGGACTTGTGAATATTAAACATGACATCAGAATAACCCGTCAAAATCAACACACATGCTTTACAAATGTTTCACAGGCGGACAGTGTGCACCTATAGTAGTCATTAAAGTATGGCTTTGTATTAAACTTGAATCCCCCTATACAGTAACTGACCTGACTAACAGCACTGAGGAGTGAAGCACTTCAAATAAGGCTACAATCAATAGCTGACGGCTTAGGTATTTGGGCGCAACTATAGTATATGGACTTACAAAACATAGAACACTTCCTGGATTATTATCTACTGACATCACAATTTGGATCGAAGCATTTTGAGTGGGGTCAGCCCTATGTTTCTGTAGCCCTATGTTCCCTCCTTTTTAAGATTTTTTTTTTTTTTTTTTTTTTTTTGAAAGTTTGAAAATTACGCCCTGTTTTCCCACAGCTCTATGTTCCCTCAGCTCTATGTTCCCACAGCTCTATGTTCCCTCAGCTCTATGTTCCCTCAGCTCTATGTTCCCACAGCTCTATGTTCCCACAGCTTTATGATACCACAGCTCTATGTTCCCTCAGCTCTATGTTCCCACAGCTTATGTTTCCTCAGCTCTATGTTCCACAGCTCTATGTTTCCTCAGCTCTATGTTCCCACAGCTCTATGATCCCACAGCTCTATGTTCCCTCAGCTCTATGATCCCACAGCTCTATGTGTTCCCTCAGCTCTATGTTCCCACAGCTCTGTGTTCCCATAGTCCTTTTTTCCCACAGCTCTATGTTCCCACAGCTCTATGATCCCACAGCTCTATGTTCCCTCAGCTCTATGTTCCCACAGCTCTATGATCCCACAGCTCTATGTTCCCTCAGCTCTATGTTCCCACAGTCCTATTTTCCCACAGCTCTATGTTCCCACAGCTCTATGTTCCCTCAGCTCTATGATCCCACAGCTCTATGTTCCCTCAGCTCTATGTTCCCACAGCTCTATGTTCCCTCAGTTCTATGATCCCACAGCTCTATGTTCCCTCAGCAGTATAATCCCACAGCTCTATGTTCCCTCAGCTCTATGTTCCCACAGCTCTATGTTCCCTCAGCTCTATGTTCCCACAGCTCTGTGTTCCCACAGTCCTATTTTCCCACAGCTTTACGTTCCCACAGTTCTATCTTCGTTCAGCCATATGTTATCTAATTTCTTTATTTTACTTATTTCTATGACTTTTCTCAAAATGAGAAAGGGAAGAGGTTAGCTCTATGTTCCTAGGGCTCTATGTTCCCAGATTTAGCTAAAAGCTGCATTACATTTGTAGTCATCTGGATAATAGGTTGGGTGTAATTGACAACCAAATTGGGAGAACAGGGAATAAAAATCTGATGCAAATAGATGATAAAGGAAATGCAGGAACATAGGGCCTAAATTTGAAAAAAAAAAATTTAACATAAGGCTGTGGGAACATAAGGCTGTGGAAACATAGAGCTGTGGGAACATAGAGCTGAGGGAACATAGGCACGCTCCTGTTTGAGCCCCAGAGAGGGAGTTAGTCTAAATGCGTGGGATTATTCAAATATTTTAATGTTTTAAAGTCCATAATTACCATGTTAGAGCCCTATGGTTTAGCCTCACCATGAGCTTGCTCAAAGTTTTACTTTATATTTCAAACATGTTTGAGTACTTCTGCATTGCCTTGTTTCTGAGGTGCTCAAAACTGTTTTCAACTAAACCCTATCCCCACTTTCTGTTACATAGTTATACATTATATATCAAATATGTTACGCAGTCATTTACCAAAAATAAAAACAGTGAATGGAAATGTCCTGCTTGTTGTATGCAGTGTCACTCTGAAGAGACAGGGCCAGCAACAGACAATTAGTTCTGCTGTTTTAAATAGAAAGTCAATGGGCCTTATTCTGTTCTCAAGTTGCTTGAGATCAATAGGCCTTTTGTGCTTTTCAATGAACAAAATGTAAAATAACTTTTGAGATAGCTCATGATGAAATACTATTAAAAGGTCCGGTATTAACAAAATTGTCTCTTGTGAGATTTAAGCCATGTTATAAAACTGTTACTTAATCAAAAACATTCCTAGAGTTGTGTTTTATTTCACTCGCACACACACTCCCACCTTGTGATGTCATGTAGTAGTAGTTTTCAAGTTAACAGCTACCTTTTATCTTTCAGTAAAAGTTCAGTTCATTTATATAATATATGTCTTATTGACACTAGTCTCTTACTATTTTTATTGCTACTTATTTCCACTGACCCACAGGTTGGCTGGTGTGATTCCAGCTCCCACAGATGAATGTTGTTATTGTGTCCTTGGGCAAGACACTTAACCCACCTTGCCCCCATTGTCTGCATACACCGGTGTATGAATGTGTGTGAGTGGGTGAGTTTCCTTGATGTAAAGCGCTTTGAGTGTCTTGCAGCTGGAAAGCGCTATATAAAAATGTGACCATTTACCATTCAGAAGTTTAATACCATTTATATATATATTTTTACTGTTTGTTATTGTAATATAATGTGATATGTGAGCTGCTGTGTCCAAGTAATTTCCATTGTGGATCAATAAAACCTATGTCTAAGGTTTAAGTAGAGCTGGGCAATTCCAGGGCTTAAATTATCCAAATGATTCTAGTGAAAGTGTATGAAGCTTAAAACCACAGTCAAGCCCTTCCTGTTTTACCACATGACATCACAAGGTGGAACAGAGAGTTTTCTGTTTCAGAACAGAACTCAGCCACACAGCGTTTGCTTTTTAAACATATGCGAATGAAACAAAACACAACTCCGGGTGTGTTTTTGATGAGGAAACGACATTATAACATAGATCAGAAATAAAATAGCGTAATATGGGCTCTTTAAAAAGCACAATATGTCTCTTTTAATCTCATGAAAAGCCATTACTGCATAACCCATTTGTTGCTGGACATATGGCAGGGGCTCCGTCATTGACATTTACAGCCGCCTCGCACTCAGCACAGTCAAGTTAAAGGCTGCAGACAAACCCCACTTTGGCTCTGCTTTTCCCTATTCCACATGTACACTTAATAACTCACTCTGACACCACAAGCGCCGAAATGATCTGTGCTTTGGCCGCGAGCGCTCCGTTACATCAAATGTTATTGCTACACAGATCTCGCATAGTTTCAAGTAATTAGTCAACCAGCGAGACACGTAACTGTGAGCTTAGCATACGCAGAGTCGATTTTAAACAGAAAATTACATCTGTTTGCTAACCATTCATTTGACTCCAATGTTCCTTTGTGGGCTCTCCGCAGCTGTGAATGAGAAAAACCAGCCCTCCTGCCATATGTTAGCGCCAGTGCCAAAACAAATATAGCTTTTGACACATGTTTAACCCAGCGCAACCTTTTCCATTCAAGCTAACAGTAGAAAAGAGAGAGGGCTAGCTAGATTGTAATTTGCATGTGTCTTAAAGAGGCGGAGGCTGTTATTGAAATTGATTTACACGGTCGGTTCTTCACTATAGGCCTTATCTACACAAGATTTACGGCCCATTAGCGGCGTGAGAGGCAAGAATGCAAATGAGGGACGATCAATCAACGGGGATGAAATGGCGACTGCGTGACAACTCGCGAGCTGGAATAGATGGAGTTCGGTTACAGTAGGCGTCGCGCTCCCATGTGTGTTACGCTTGTTGTTTGGGCGGTAGAAGTTAGCGTGCATGGACGTGGGACCGAGTTGTTGTTGTGCAAGTCTCGATTAAGTCTTTGACCTCAAGTCCCAAGTCAAAGGCAGGCAAGTCCAAGTGGAGTCGAGTCCCAAGTTTTGAACAAGTCATGCACGCTTTTATTTCATCACGTCTGGACAACTGTAATGCACTTTATTCTGGCGTCTCACAAAACGCACTTTACTTTTAGCATTTTATTATTGCTGTTATTATCTGTATTTGTGTAGCACTTTGGAAATGATTGGAAGAGGAAGTCAAGTCTAAGTCAAGTTCCAAGTCAAAGACAGGCAAGTTCAAGTCGAGTCTCAAGTCACTGGCCCATAAGTCTAAGTCGAGTCTCAAGTCACTGGCCAATAAGTCCAAGTCAGGTCCCAAGTCAAAAAAAAAGGCAAGTCCAAGTCGAGTCTCGAGTCACTGGCCCATAAGTCCAAGACAAGTTTCGAGTTGCTGGCCCATAAGCCCAAGAAAAGTCTCGAGTCACTGGCCCATAAGTCCAAGTAAAGTCCCAAGTCAAAGACAGGCAAGTCCAAGTCGAGTCTTGAGTCACAGGCCCATGAGTCCAAGTCAAGTCCCAAGTCAAAGACAAGCAAGTCCAATTCGAGTCTTGAGTCATTGGTCCATGAGTCCAAGTCGAGTCTCGAGTCACAGGCCCAGGAGTCCAAGTTAAGTCCCAAGTCAAACACAGGCAAGTCCAAGTCGAGCCTCGAGTCACTGGCCCATAAGTCCAAGTCAAGTTCAAGGCATCTGATTTGTGCTTCAAGTCATATAAGCACCACATGTATCAAGTGTCAAGAGAAAAGTATTTTCTAAAAACATTTTTTTTTTTTTTTAGGAGAAGCATCAAGTCTTCTCAAGTCACAGGCCTCAAGTCCGAGTCAGGTCCCAATTCATTGCCCTTCGAGTCCAAGTCGAGTCCCAAGTCTTAGTCCATTTCATCAAGTCAAATCTCAAGTCCTAAAAATAGTGACTCAAGTCTGACTCGAGTCCAAGTCACGACTCGCAAGTCCCCCCCTCCGGCACGGATAATGGAAAAAGTGTTATGCATTTCCTTCAGAGAATTAGCGCTGCCACGACAACAGTGACGGGATCATGAGGTCAAAGAACAGACAAGAAGTAGAAGTGCTGGGCTAAATATGTGATCGCTTTTCTAACACTAGGAACCAGATGATCGGGTTTGGAAAGAGGTCACAAGTTCGTGTTGTTTGTCTCATAAGGAAAGCTGAAAAAGAAGTTGAAATTTGAGTGAGACATTGAAATAACACGAAAGATTCAAATGAAAGGGTTTGATATTTCACGATTTTCTGATCTAAGTTACTCCTCATGAAAAACATATACATAAAAATACATGTACATAATAGAGGAAGTGCTCCACTGTGTTTTTAAACTACGCCTGGAATTGGCAATCTCTACTGAACTAAAGGTAAAAAGATAGCTGTTAGTAAAAAAGAACTCAAAAACTACCACTACATGACATCACAAGTTGGAACAGACCATTTTGACCTTTGTAGAGGTAGACAGACTAATAATAAAGGCTTTCTCAAACATGTATGATTGAAACAAAACACAACTCCAGGTCTGTTTTGGAGGAGGTAACAACATTCTAACATGGTCTGAGAAAGTACAATATATGACCGTTCACCACCGAAACTATGTGGAGAAAGCCTTTGAATACAAGTGAACCATTAGCCTGCATTGTTGTGTAAATACTGCCATTAGCAGCTACACTTTGAAGTCAGGTTCTACCATTGTCCACTGGCACTATTGCAATGTGAACTTTTTCTTTTCTCAGAACACAGGCCAGTTCTGTTTTCATGTATCTTGGCAAAATTGTCTTGTCTTGCCCCAGTACTGATATATTGCACAAGCAGCTCTCCAGGTCAAAATAAGTCCAGTTTGTACTGTTCGCATCAAATTAGAAAGCATGTTATTGTCGATATTTTATATGTTGATAATCAGGAAGTGCACACTAGCATGTTAATTGTTGTTAGTTTACCTTAAAATTCTGCACCGATGTCTAAAGCTGTGAAAAGGGCTTAGAAATTAGAAATAGATCAAGTAGGTAAGGAATAACTGGACCACTGCAACCACTCCAACTGTTGTACCGTATTTTTCAGATTATAAGGTGCAATATCAACAATGATGAATTCTCTCATCTATTTTCATACATAAGGATTATAAGGTGCTTTAAGCGTAACAAACGGACGACATTTGAGATTGATCCCTTAGCCCAGGCGTTCACGATCCATTGGCAGATCGTGGCTATCGTGGCGTTGCCTCCCTGTCTTGGTGAATGTGGATTATGAATGTGGGTGGATAGTTCATGTTTGTTTTTGTTTTTATTTTTTCTATGAGGAAGACTCAAATATACAATAAGTAATGATGTGTTTAATGCAGCTTTGTGCACATATGTTTACATTTAACAGAAATGAAACTTAAAACCAAATGGCTAATTTGCATAAACCATAAGCGCTGAAAAAACAGCTCGCTCCTTGTGCGCTGATGTGGTTAGATTCTGTTGGACTAAAGGACACAACTCAGTGGAATATGTATGTTTTTTCTGTGACAAGGCGACAGCGGCAGTGTGCGTTTAGTCAACGCACAACTATACTTCACCCTTTACATATGGATCTCTGCGAGGCTCCAGACTACAGTAGCCTTAATGCTACAACAATCCACCAAGCGGTGCGACTTCGTAGTTTACTAAAGTTGTAGTTGACAGATTTTGAGCACCGTGTACAACATAAAATCGGTTTGAGATCAGTAAGCACAACCAGAATTAATACATAAGGCCATCGGGATTATAAGTTGCTGTCGAATTTTGAGAAAATTAAAGGATTTTAAGTGCACCTTATAGTCATATAAAATACGGTACTAGTTTTGGTTTCCACCGTTTTAAGACAATAAAATTCAGGTACATGGATATGACTGCATGACACACACAGGCTACCAAGGCTTCAGGAAAATGGCCTGTTTCAGTGTCTATTATGTGATGCCAGTAATGTTTGGTCCATAAAGTTAGAAATATAAGCCTTTGTATTTTGTTTTAGTCTTCTGATGGATCATTTCACTTTTGTTTAGTTTCTAGGGGCTGCTCCAGTGCACATGAAACCCTTATGAAAACACCTTTGTTAGCAAGGCAACCACTGGAGACTGTTGTTTATGATAGTGGTCTTTGGCTGCTACACAGACAATGCCACCACAATGCAAGTCAGAGAGGAAGCACACAGACCAATCTATTATTCTGTTTGGGTACAGTATGTAACCTTCTAGAGGTGGCATGTCACTATGATGAAAAAGAAATACAAAGTTAAAACCATACTTCAGAACATTCTCCATGGAGATCTAAGTGAATAATAATAATAATGATGCCTTACACTTGTAAAGCACGATGAGACGCTTGTCAAAGTGTACTCATTATTCATTCACTTCACACTGGGTGGTGGTAAGATGTTATTGTAGCGTAGATGTTAGGAGGTAAAGTGTCATGCCTAAGGATACAACAACATAACTTGGACCAAGCGGGAAATTATCCTCTGACCTTTGACTTGGGGGAGCACTGCACTAACCACTGTCACCCCTAGTTTTATGCCATATCGTGGATTATTATAACCACATGGTAAATGGTCACATTTTTATATAGCATTTTTCCACCTTCAAGGCACTCAAAGCATTTTACAACAAGAAACTACTCATTCCTTCACACACCAGTGTACACAGGCACTGGGGGTGGGCCTTTGGGTGGGAGCATTCATCTGTGGGAGCTGAAACTGCGCCGCCAACCTGTGGTTCAGTAGCCTGATTCATCAGCCGGTTTCACTTCATGGAAACAGTCTGACCTCACAGCATTAGGATTTGTTTGCTCAACGGTAGGCAGGTACTTTTTTATTTAACCAATCGTTGCTATTTGGTCGTGACGTATGTAATGCGCCGCTAACGGGGCTAACTGGTATATTAAGCTTTTCCCAAATGCCATAAGAAGAAGGGCAATAACGTCTTTCCCCTTGATAAAATTCACCAAACATTATCTTTGTTCTGGCTTTAAATCCTCGATCTTGGGAATCTTTGCCAACACAGAATGTCTGGCTCTTCTCTGATTGGCTGGTGCCCGGACTCACACTTCCGGGATTTTTGCAAACTGTCTAGTGTAGTCTGATTCCTGACCTAGTTGCTGGAGAGAAATGAAATTGAGCAGAGGCACTCGGTGGTGCCAGCCTGGCTAAATCTCTACTGAACTAAAGGTAGCTTTTAAATTGAAAACTACAATACACTACATGACATCACAAGTTGGAACAGACTATGCTGGTATGTTTTTGAGGAAATCGTGCCACCAACCTGTGGGTCACTGGATGTGATCACTCAACCATTGATGTTTATTTTGAGAATCAAACTACCAACCTCAGTGGACAAATCCCCTATCAACTGAGATACTGTCGCCCATACCAAAGGAACAGTATCTCCATGGAAACAATGTTTTCTAGAGTAATAAACCCAACAATATATTATTTTAGGCTAGATGTTGCTTGCTGTGCCTTTAAGATTAAATTTAATTGCAAAAATTGCAATTTTATAAGTTCACAAAAGCTGCATTTTTACAGTGGATGCTCTCCTTGAAGAGAAAAAAACACTGGGCTTGGGATTGCCTAAAACTGTGGAATTGAACTCTTGACCACCCACAGCAAACTCCTATACCAAGAAAAGGACAATGTTATTAAACATTACACATACTTTATATTAGAACAGTACATTAATTCCACTGAACGCCCACAACATCAGCTTCAGACCAGTTCTGATTCTCATTTCTGCACCAGGAGGAAACCATGGAACTCTTTAGTGAGTGTGCCAAGAGCCAACGACAGCCTGAGTCATCATAGTGACAGATTGATGTCAGGAGCAATCTCTGTACTGTGTAAATCTGTCAGAGCACGCATAATAACCACTCATTTATATTTACAAAACACTGTCAGAATACTTTCCTACTGAAAATACTAACAACTTAATAGTACAACACGGGGACTGGGCATGTGCTGGAGCCTGTGCGGAAAGCCCCTAACAGAGCACATGGGCTGGGTTATGGGTGAATGCAAATGGGCTGAACATAAAAGTGAGGACAGTGGGATCTTATGGTAGATTAGGCTCTAAAAATAATAATTGGAAAAACTGTTAAAACAACTTGTCAAAAAAGGGTCAGTGAAGTTGGCATTAAAGGTCTTATATTACACAAAATTGACTCTTGTGAGCTTTAAGGCATGTTCGAATGTTGTTATCTCCTCAAAAACATACATGGAGTTGTGTTTTGTTTCATTCATACATGTTTGAGTAACACTTTATTACCTACATCTTGAAATGCTCCCTTTTACACTTCAGTACACATGGGCTACCCTAATTTATCAGCCGATTTCACTTCATGGAAACCGTCTGACCTCGCAGCATTAGGATTCGTTCGCTCGACGGTAGGTGGGTACTTTTATATTTAACCAATCGCTGCTATTTGGTCATGATATATGTAATGCGCCGCTAACGGGACTAACTATTATATTAAAGGGCCCATCTCATGCAAAATCAACTTTTCAGAGCTTTCAGAGCTTCCTTCTAAGAGTGATGTGTGAGCCTTATATATGTCTCCGAAGTGGTATTTAGGTTGATTCCATGTTATTTTAACAAATTGCAGCGTATTTCTGCCACCCTCCCACGTGACAACAAACTAAAGCTGCTACAACGATGACACAGCCAGCTACACCTACGATGCGTTTGACGTAGCAAAAGCGCTTCGCACCCGCCCCCCTCTCCCTCTTTCTGTTTCTGTGGGCATCGGCTGACGATTCCCACATGAACACCTAAACAAAAGCGACAGCATAAGCTCATTGTTCTACACTGCAGGGTAGTTTATCTACTAGTGTTTATTAATACTTTACTTTCTGTTCAGCTGATGTCGACGCGGTGCTTGAGCTTCGTGCACCTCCAAGTCCTCGTCCGATTCCGAGTCCAACACATGCGGCTGAACGCGCTGTATCGCCATGATGAATAAAAGATTATTAATTCCGCTATCAGACCACTAAACAGATTGTGTGGCTGTAAGGCTGTACACTTACGCCACAGGGTGCACATCTGTCTCCCCCTCCCTGAGATGGGCGGAGGAAGGGCGGCTCACTCGGAGCCTGCGCTTTCTCAGGACGGGCGGGGGGATGAGCAATAGTCGGTCTTTCACAGTTCCTGGTCTGTGATGCCTCCAAGTAATCAGTAAGATTTCATAACTATTGTGTAATGAATGTTCCAAAACCCAAATTGTGCTTGTATATGTGCAGAAGATACAATGTGAAAAGAGTTATTTTGCATCAGATGGGTCCTTTAAGCTTTTCCCAAATCCCGTAGGAAGAAGGACAATAACATCTTTCCCCTTGATAAAATTCACCAAACATTCTCTTTGTTCCAGCTTCAAATCCTCGATCTCAGGAATCGTTGCCAACACAGAATATATGACTCTCGCTGATTGGCTGGTGGCCGAACTCGCACTTCCAGGGTTCTTGCAAATCATCTTGTGTATTCTGATTCCTGACCTAGTTGTTGAAGAGAAGTGAAATTGAGCAGAGTCACTAGGTGGTGCCAGCCTGGCTAGCACATGGGCAATCCAAAGGTTGAAATCATCCAAATGATTCTAGTGAAGGTGCATGGAGTTTAAAAACACAGTGGAGCACATGTCGAACAAAGTGTTTTTTGTTCAGGGGTAGAATTCAGCTTAAATATGCAGGATTCGTGTGTGAAACATGTGTGAATGAAATAAAACCCAACTCCGGATATGGTTTAATGGAAACAACATTAAGACATAGATCAAAAAATAGAATTTCGCTTTAATCTGTTCAACTATTGTCTGAAGAGAAGTAGTTTTTGCTCAAGTACATTTTATTTAAGTAGCCCATCTGTTAAATACAGTTGTAATATTGAGTCAGACACCATTTTACTCCTAAATGTACTGTATGTACTTTTGTGTTTCTCACGCCACAGTAAAATGTGTACGACGGTGGAGTGGTTTTCAGACAATTTCCTTTGACAGTTCCTTCTCTATGAGGCAAAGTAGGTCATCACGCAATGAGAATGGGACTTTTCTAAATAAACACAAAGGCACTTTTCATAATAATAAAAAAAAACAACAAATATGTTAACACGTTTATTTGTTCTTTTGAATTTTCAATTATGAATAGATTGAAAAACAATAAAATGGAATAACAGTTTGTTATTTCATTATTACTTTTTAGTGTCAAACAAAAAAACAGATTTTGACCTCTATTTCCAATATTTAATTTAAAGTTAATTTCATATAACACCAATCAAAAACCAGTCTCAGTGGGTCCATGTACCATTTGTTCTTTTGAATTTCAATTAAGAATGAATAACAATAAAACATGTAAAACAGATTGTTATTTCATTATTCTGTTTTAGTGTTAAAATAGTTCTGTGGTGTCAACTGAACAAAGGAGAGTTTATCACTGCTTCCTCTTTCTCATCATGGAGTTCAAGAGTTACTTTCTAGGACACAAAAGTAAACGTGTCGCTATAAAAGACGTTTGTCCATAAAATTGCAACACTTTTTCAGGTCCTTCATATTAACCAGAGAGATTAAAATATCCAAATTAAAATCGGCACTGAGACAATACTGGAAATAGAGGTCAAAAACCTTTTTTTTTGTTTGACACTAAAACAGAATAATAAAATAACAAACTGTTTCCCATTTTAGTGTTTTTCTTTCTTAATTGAAATTCAAAAGAATGAATCGTACATGGATCTCGGTGCCTATTTTAATTTGGATATTTTATTCTCTGGTTTATTTGCCCCGGAAGTTTACTTGAAAAATCGTTGCAGTTTTGTGGACAAACATATCGTCTTCTTTTATAGTGACGCCTTTACTTTCGTGTCTTAGAAAGTCATTGTTGAACTCCATGACGAGAAACAGGAAGCAACGATAGCAAATAAACCAGAGAGAACATTTTTATTGAACATTTTACATGAACATTTTATTGTTTTTCGTTCTTAATTGAAATTCAAAAGAACAAATAGTACACGGACTGTCTATATTAAACTACTTTTGCTGCATGCTATAACGTTTACTCCTCAAAAACAGACCTGGCGTTGTGTTTTGTTTCGTTACACATGTTTAACACACTGTTACGACCCAGCTCGCTTGGGGTGAGGAAAGTAGCAAAAAAACCAAGATGTTAAATGGAATAAATGAAGTAATGTTTAATTAACAGGAATGTAAAGGCAAATCAACAAAACAAACTAAACTATACAGAACATACTCTAAAACACAGGTGTCAAACATACGGCCCAGGGGCCAGATCCGGCCCTCCAAGACCTTTAATCTGGCCCTCGGCTGATTTTCTACTAAGATATTTTCTATTAAAATATTGGTAATTTTTTTGAGGTGCTGAGCATAGCAGCGTCTCCAGTGCCTCTGTACGTGGCTCCTCCCACCAGAGCAGCACAAATGAAGACTTGTCTCTTTCCAAACGCTCTTAAAGGACGATCGTTTTGACTGTTGACCATGACACCCTCATCAGCAAAATGTCAAAAATAAGAAAAGTGGAGCCGAGTGTAGGATTTTCTAAGAAAAATTGACTTATTCCTATTTGCATACAAGTTCATCAAAAACATTGTGTTGAAATTGTATTTTTCTTAAAGCTTCAGGTTGTTAATGATATTATAATATTTTGTAAAAGAAAGAGTTCATCAATTAAAAAAGATTTCTATAATAGATTTGTGTTTCTCTGCACAAATATTTTAACTTATTGTTATTTTTTTGGTTTATATGCCATGAGTTTTCTGATCCGACCCCTTTGGGATCAAAGTAGGTTGGATACGGCCCCCGGACCAAAATTAGTTTGACACCCCTGGTCTAAACTAAGAAACAAAACAACAGACAACGAGTTTTGTGCCACAAAACGGGTCACGCAGGTTTACACAAACGAGTGGTTAAGTAAAGGGACACACACAAAACTAAACCACAAGTTCCCAAAATTAAACCACATAAACCCACAAACAGAATCGAGTGACCAAATTTAAAAAAGGCACAAAACAGAACTAAACTACAGAACTACACACACATGAACACAAACACGAAATGGCAGACTGACCACCAAGACCAGCAGCCTCGAACAAGTGCTGGCAATGTTCTTAAATCAGGGGGAGGAGTTTGGAGGTGAGACAGGATTGGCCAGGTGTAGGGGTAATCCACCAATCATGGACCAGGGCTCTCACAGCAGGATTCCAGGCGAACAATAAAGAAATTAAAACTCAAACGAAACAAATGACAGAACTGGAGACCTGGGGCCGTAATACACACGAACCCTGCATATTTAAAATGCATTCTTCTCTCAAAACACTCTATTCCACTTTGTGATGTCATGTGGTAATACAGGAAGTGCTCCACTGTGTTTTTAAACTCCATACACCTTCTCTAGAATCATTTGGACAATTTAAGCTCTGGGATTGTGTATTTCTACTAAACGAAAGGTAAAAAGTAGCTGTTAACTTTAAAAATTATCACTTCATGACATCACAAGTTAGAACAGAGCATTTTGAGCTTTGGAATCCGTGTGTCATTCAGTCATTCGTTTTTCAAAAATAAAACCACAAATAAGAAAAAAAAAAAACTACAGTTTTCTTCATTATTTGTCTCCAAAACCAAAATGAAAAAAAAAAAACAGATAATGATTAACACTTTAATGAAAGAAATACATTTATATCATAAAATTCTCTAACAATTTGTTTTTTCAGTTTTAGATTTTGTGTTTAAATGAAGAATGGAAAAAGCAGATAATGATCGTTTCCCGTTTACGTGACGTCCGTGACTGCGATGTCGAACTTTTTCACCGCATACGGACTGAACCAGGACTGATCCAGGTCCGGGACCAGGCCGGAACCAGAGCGGGACTGAGATCAGAACTGAGATCGGGACCAGACCGAGACTGAGACCAGACCGGGACCAAAGCGGGACTGAGACCGAGACCAGACCAGGACCAGGCCCGGACCAGACCGGGACCAGACCAGGACTGAGGCCTCGGAGTCAAGGCTCGGAGTCTGCCCTGGTCCCGCTCTGGTCCCGGTCTGGTCCTGGTGTGGTCCAGGTGTAGTCCCGGACCTGGATCAGTCCTGGTTCAGTCCGTATGCGGTGCAAAAGTCACATCAAGTCAGGTAAAGGGGAAACGGCCGTTATCTGTTTTTTCCATTTTTCATTTAAACACAAAATCGAAAACTAAAAAAACAAATCATTATCCGTTTTTCAGTTGTTTTTTTTCATTTTCTTATTTTTGGTTTTATATTGAAAAACGAATGAACGAATGATTCTTTGGAGATTTCGACAGACTAATAATAAAGGTTTACTCAAACATGTGGGAATGAAACAAAACACAACTCCGGGTATGTTTTTGATGAAGTAACAGCGTTGTAACATGACTAAAATCTCACAAGAGTCAATTTCACATAATATACATTTTCTAAACTAGTATTGATTTCATTTTGACATTACAAAAGCCCACGCTGTCAACACTAATCTTCGTTCTATTCTCAACAGCTGTTTAATTTCAACATCATTTGACATGGAAATTACATTCAGAGCGTAATATTTGTGGTTCTGCAGAACTGTTCCTGGGAACAAGGAAGCGGTATTATTAGAATCCAAAATTAAAACCATGCACGAGGAACCACGTAGCCAACAGCGCGACGCAGCTCCCACCGACCTCTCCAAGTCATTCCACTCAATTGGACGACGATTGGTTTTGAGTGAGCATTTGCCCCCGGTCCCCGTCCCGTAACCTCGCCCCCCTGTCAGCGCCGATCTGCCTAATTTAGCGCAGCTGAGCGAAGGCCTTCCCTCTCCCCGAGACGCTTCCCCCCGCCACGGTCTCCACGGCAACGCGCTGTGACAGATCTGAGGACGAGTTCAAGCGGGAGACGTGAATGAAAGGGGACATGTGAGAGAAGTGATGGGGTCAATGGAGATGCGAGCGAGCTGTCACACGCGATGAGCATCCAGTCAGAGCCAAGGCTGATCGCAAACACATGATCACAATGGGACGGAGCTGACTCGGACTGATTTTAACACTGCAGCTGCTTAAGAAATCGACATGTTTTTTTATTTTACATTCTAATTTATATAGTTTTTTGTTGTTGTTTGTTTTATTTTCTATTGGACCAAAACAAAATAAAAATAAATATCATGTTTAGAGCTGTTCGTATCAACCTGTAGAAGCTCAGTATGTAGACCCCTCCGCCCTCGAAAAAAAAAAAAAAAAAGCCCCAAAAGTTATGGAACACAATATGTCAGCTCTTCTGTTATGACATAGGTGTAATTTTTTATTTTTTTTGTACAAATGTTATTTCAGTTCTGTGTTAAAATAAAACATAGTGACATTTGAAGCAGTTTCACTTATAGTTTGTTTAAAGTTAATAGGCTGATAAGCAGAGCCGGGCCGGGCCGGGGTAGTACTTGGATGGGAGACCACAGGGAAACCAGAAACTGTTGTTGTGTCCTTAAGCAAGACACTTCACCCACATTGGCTTGTATGAAAGTGGTGTGTGTGTGAGTGATGGTGTTGGTCGGAGGGGCCAATTGCGCAGATTGGTAGCCGCACTTCCGTCAGTCTGTCCCAGGGCAGTTGTGGCTACAGTAGTAGTTTACCACCACTGGGTATGGAGTGACTGAATAATGATCTGTAAAGTGTCTTCGTGGTATGTGTCTGTGAAAAGTGCTATATAAATAAAAACTTATTTACTTACTTGTATTTGGAGAGATTCATGCACATTTGCGCAATCTTTAATCGGGTATTTTCAAGGCGCTATATTATAATCAGCTTTTGTTTTCACCTCCATAAGTCCACTGCTTTGTATTTACTTTGTTCTCCAGTTTTATTTATTAATCACAGACATGAGTTGGATTCATCAGCGTCATTTTGGTACAAATAAAGTCACTAGTGTGGTGTGAATTATCCACTGGAGGCTCCAACAGCTTCACGACTCTTTGCTGTGATGATGTGTACAGTGACGTCAGCTCTCATCGACACCACAGTTTTCTAACACTCAAGTCAGTGGACTGGTTTCTTTTATTAAGTCATTTTAGATGAATATTGCAATAAAAAAAAAAAAAGAATATATTATCCAAATGATAACAAAACGATATTAGTAGTAGCAGTAGTTGTAGTATTAGTAGCAGTAGCAATAGTAGCAGTAGCAGCAGTAGTAGCAGCAATAGTAGTAGTAGCAGTAGCAGTAGTAGCAGTAGTAGTAGTAGTAGTAGTAGTAGTAGCAGTAGTAGCAGCAGCAGTAGTAGTAGTAGTAGTAGTAGTAGTAGTAGTAGTAGTAGTAGTAGTAGTAGTAGTAGTAGTAGTAGTAGCAGTAGTAGCAGTAGCAGTAGTAGTAGCAGTAAGTAGTAGCAGTAGCAGTAGTAGTAGTAGTAGTAGTAGTAGCAGTAGTAGCAGTAGCAGTAGTAGTAGCAGTAGTAGTAGTAGTTGTAGTAGTAGTAGTAGCAGTAGTTGTAGTAGTAGTAGTAGCAGTAGTAGTAGTAGTTGTAGTAGCATCAGTAGCAGTAGTAGTAGTAGTAGTAGCAGTAATAGTAGCAGTAGCAGTAGTAGTAGTAGTAGTAGCAATAGTAGTAGTAGTTGTAGTAGTAGTAGTAG